>NW_011371363.1:257755-357984 GCF_000150735.1 Paracoccidioides brasiliensis
CGATCTGGTCCCCCAAATCCCGCGTCCTTCCCACTCGGAATATCAAACTTCCGGCGCATGAAGAGGTGGTACCTTGGTTTGTACGTAGTTTCCTAGGCCGTTGCTGTATCTTTTCCCGATTCTGCCCTTCCGACTTCTCGTTCCAAGCTATCGTGATACACAACGTGTATGCATTCATATCGACTCCGAACCTCATCCCAATGTCGTCGCCAACCGCTGCCTCTGCCCCGTTCCCTTTATGCTTCCCCTCGTCTCCCTCCTCCATCCCTCATCCCTCTTCCTCCGTGGTGACCACGCTCATCTGACGTCCTATCTCAGGATTTATTTTAATTTGTTAATTTGTTACTTTGTTACTTTGTTAATTTGTTAATTTGTTAATTTTTTATCGTCCACAGAAGTCTCTGCAGTGCTGTCGTCCTGCGATCCGTGTTGCCCCGACTAATTAACCAGCGGATCTCTGTTGTTCGCTCTCCGTCTCTCTCCCAAAGGAAAACAGCGTATCCTCCAATACTCACCTAATTTCCCCTTGTCCCGACGCGCCTCCCTCTCGTCCCGCAACCCCGTCTCTGGCGCCTGATTTCTCAAAACCAGGTGGTAAAGAGGAGTCCACTCAGAGAGACAGGCGCCTCCCTTCTGGTTAGGTTCTGCTCGCTCCTCACGCTCCCAGCCAGCAAACATGTAAGTTCTATCTGATTCGATCCCGCGCAGCTGAAGGAGACCGGCCATCCATGGGTAACCATTGTCTTCTCTAACTCCGCTCGTCCTCTCAGGAAGTTCGGAAAGCAGATCCAACGGCGTCAGCTCGACCTGCCCGAGTACGCTGCTAGCTTTTTCAATTACAAAGCTCTGAAGAAGGTGTGCTTCTCATCTTCAGTGCAAGGTACCATACCCGTACTCATGTCACTATCACTAACATCATTCCGCTCTTCAGCTCATCAAGCAGCTCAGCGCAACACCCACCATCCCGGCTCAGAGCTCGCCCATGGACCCGGCGCCCGAGCTCCTCGATCCACAGGCTGCCCTTCGTGCAAATAAGGATGTCTTCTTCTTTCGTCTGGTATTTTTAAATCATTGAACAAACGTCAAATATCCTTTGTCTGTCCAGGCAGACGATTTCAAATAGAGTTGATATCCGTTCGCTCTGCTAACCCTTTTTGTTTTTTCTTTTCACCGCTATCTCCAATAGGAACGAGAGATTGAAAAAGTAAATGTGTTTTATCTTCAAAAGGAAGCAGAGGTTGGTTATTGCCTCTATACTCTTTCTTTTGTTTACTGTCTCTGGGACGAACATTCGAGAGGAGCTCTGTCTCTCTCTCTCCCCACCCCCCCCCAAGAAGAGAGTAATACGCAACTGGGTTCATTTTTTAACTGCAACTGATCAAGGCGATCCATAACAGTTCACTCTGCGCCTCAAAACACTTCTCGATAAAAGGAGATTGATACAGTCGAAAAAATGGGTGTCCAATTCAAGGGCCCCTACAAATCTCGTCACCTTAGTTGAAGGTTTTCAGCAGTTCGATGGAGACTTGAACAAACTTCAAGTAAGTTAACCGGCTAGTTGGCTGAAGGTCACTACGATGCAAAATTTCTTACTCGTCGACCGAATAACAGCAATTCGTCGAGATCAATGAAACGGCCGTCTCGAAAATCCTGAAAAAGGTTCGTTCATTACCCGTCCGCTTGAGAACCCTGACAGATGGGAAATGGAAAACAAGAACAAAAATGCTGACATGACTTTGTTTGCACACAGTGGGATAAAACTTCAAAGGTCCGATTTGCCATCACTAGTTTGAATATATATATATAACATCTCTCATAAAGACAAGTTGAACTAACAAGAGAGCCACCTAGTCACGTACAAAAGAGCTTTATCTCCACCGCGCTGTGGAAGTCCAGCCATGCTTTAATCGGGAGGTTCTGCGAGATCTATCCGACAGAGCAACTACCTCCAGATTGGATCTCGAGGCCTGGGCGGAAGGAGAAAATATTCAGTTTGATGCCTCGCGCTTGGCAGATCGTGTGGTTGCGACTGCTGAGGAGGACGATTCTGACCTTCAGATCCTGCAAACGACATCTACCGGCAACTACCAAACGCTCCGGGAATGGATTTCGAAACTGCAATCGTCGCCGGACGCGGCGGATCGACTCACACGGATATTCCTAGCTGCGATCAACGAGTATCCGGATGAAGTTTTGGCCCTGCTTCTTGACACGGGCCTCGTGGATGTGAATGCGGAGGATGATATTAATGAACGCAACTGTCTCCATGAAGCGGCTATATCGGGTCGCCTTTATGTGCTTCAGGCTGGGCTGGAGCGCGGAGTCGATGTATCGCGATCAGATGTATACGGAAGGATACCTCTTCACTATGCCTGCATGCATGGCAGAGTTGAGATGGTGAAAGCGCTCCTCGAAGCGGGCATTGCTACAATCGATTTGATGGATCATGACAACTTCACCCCACTTATCCACAGTATAATCAGGGACCAGCTGCCCTGTGTGGAACAACTTCTTACCCACAACGCTCGCATAAACCCGACGTCCGAGTCGGACCATATTCCCCTGAATCTGGCTTGTCAGCATGCGTCCTTGCCGATTATATCCTTGCTTCTAGAAAGGAATGCCAACCTGCTCCCTGACGCGGAGGGTTTGTACCCGCAACATCTCGTTGCAAGGTCGTGTCGAGATCCGGAGGTGCTTCTTCTGCTCAAGAACCATGGTGCCGATCTTGACCAAAAGGACAAGCTTTATCAATGGACGCCCCTTTTCCATGCTGCAAGTGAGGGTTGTGTTAATTGTTTGAGGGCGCTGCTGGAATGCGGTGCAAATCCTGATGCACTTGATGAGAAAGGGTTGTCTGCTATGTACTATGCCGCGTGGGAAGGCCACTTGGAGTGCATGATCTTGCTGTGGTCGAAACGCTCTGGCTCAAAACCGGCACGGACGCCATTGGATATGCTCAACAGTCCCAGATTTCGAGATTCGGGTTCGATGACTTCCCCACACCTCGCAGAACAGTCAGGAACTATGAGAGGCATGGACGCTGGTGACGGCATTCCTGACCTATCTTTGCCTCCTCCTATTATCCCGTTACGCCGATACGGCCATAATTTCCTTGACACCAAGACATTCATACAAATACATTTTGACCAAACGCCATCTTCTGAACCTATCGTATTCTATCAGTCCGGCCGCTACGCTGCAGCTCGCTTAACTATTTCCTCGAAAACATCAGATCTTATACCTCGAAACGTGATGCTTCCGATTCAAGATGATTCGCGTCTTGTGTCTTTCCAAATCGACCGACTGGATACCTTTGCGCTCGAGTTTGAAATCTTTCCTACGTTTGGATCTAAGGTCATTGCGAAAACCGTTGCGTTGCCGGATGTGTTTCTGGGAGGTGGCGCATCAGAAGGGACCTGCGCTTTGCCGCTTTTTGATCCCAGACTACGAGCAATCGGGGAGATCCGATTCAAGTTTCAGGTCATCAAACCTTACCACGGCAACCCGCTCGAGATCACACATTTCGCGACATACTGGAAAGCGACAGGCGCTCTTGATTCAGATCGTAACGGCCTGGTAACTGGTTCGAGTCTTTCAGGAGATTACGTCCAGGTATTTGTCCAATTGACAAAGGACTGCGTCCCCGTCCTCTATCCAGAATTCACTGTCAACCACCACGGAATCGACATCCCAATCTGCCGCTTATCCTTCAACCAGTCCCGAGCCATCCAAGCCGCATACCTCTCCCAGATCAGCTCAGCCGACTCATCCCTGCTCAAATCCCTTGAAGCAATGACGGTGGATGACATGGCGCAAGCGCATCGGCTCCTCGCGATATCCTTCCTCTCCCTGCGCGAAGTCCTCCAACACCTCCCGACAAACATACACATCGATCTGTGCATCCTGTATCCGTCGCCGGCGGAGGAGGTGAAACTGGGCCTCGGTCCGTTGATGGATATCAACACAGTTGCCGACGCGATTTTGACGGAAGTGTTCCACCATGCGCGGGTGTCGAAGGAGTCGACGCCGGATTTCATGCGGTCGGTTGTCTTTACGTCTTATAATCCGAATATTTGCACGGCGTTGAATTGGAAACAGCCTAATTGTACGTGTTTTTCATCTTTTTTTGGTGTCGTTTTATCTTCTCAGTGGCGTGGAACTAACATTGAAAACTAGACCCCGTTCTTCTGTGCAATGATCTGGGCCAAATACGTGATCTGACGCAGGATATCTGCTCGCAGCCTGTTATTCGCAGCAGTGGGCGGTCGTCAATGTCTATTAAGGAGTCGGCGCGGATAGCGCAGAGTAATAATTTTATGGGACTGATGTGTCGGTCGAGTCTGCTGGTATGTACTCCTCCTCTTTTTCCCTTGCATTTTACCTTTTATTTCTTTGTTTTTCCGATTATTTTATTTTCGTGTTTTTTTTCCCCTACTTTTATGTATGTTCACCTCGTCGCCGCGCCTAATTCACCAACCTTGCCACGATGTAGAACGTCATGCCCTCCCTCGTCGAATCGATCAAGGAACTAGGCCTCGTCCTTGTTGCAGACACGTCCGATGAAGTGCTGGATAAGAGTCGTTTTGGTATCGTGACGCCAGCAGCAGCAGCGACATCCAGTAACAAAATAAGTGGCGGTCATGGCGTTGAGGTTGGCGTTGCTGCTACTGCTACTGCTACTGCTTCTTCTTGTTCTCCTTCTTCTTCTTCTTCTTCTGCTATGGGTGGTGGTGGTGGTGGTGGGTCGGCGGAGTGGGCGTATAGGATGCCAGAGGGCGTGAATGGGGTTATGAGGAGTAATGGTGTGCTTCGATTTAATGATACGATTGATATGTGATGTGATGTGATGTGATGTGAGGTGAGAGCAGGTTACTTTTTCAATTATTAGAGCTTGTCTTTTATATATGTATATTACATATATAATTGTTTCGTGGGGTAGGGGGCGGAGGAGGGGGGGTGTTGTTGATTTGTCGTACTTGAGAGATAATTTTTGCTGTTTTAAGGGGTAGACTGGATGAAGGGGAATATCATACAAATTCGGTGGGCCGCGGGGGGTTTTCTAAGGTCATATTATTTAATTTTTACTATTTCATCGGCTATGTGCCTTGGGTGCTTGCGATTGTTTTTCTTTTAATGAATGTACCGCACATAAATGGTGAACATCTTGTCCTTTTATGAATGAGAATGTCCTGGTGGAGTGTGTGTGTGTGTGTGTGTGTGGTGTGCCATGCCCATATAGGAAGGGAATACGCAGTTCTCTTGGGAAAACTTCAAGTGTTGTATAGGTGTTTTACGGGGGCTTCTGTTTTTAACACACGTACCAACTAGTAGTATACAAGGTGCTATATTCAACTGCTAAAGGAAAGGTGTGGTCTGCTGTGGTGTGTTGTGGTGTGAGACGGGGTATGCATTGGCAAGGCATGAGAAATGAAGAACCGGTAATCGCTTTCAGAAAGAAAATTGGCAGATATGGGGTTGTGGGAAAGATGGAGGGAAGGACAGCGTAGATTAGGGCAGAGGAGTAGAGCGTCCATATTGCAATGATGTTGATATGGTGTTCGGGAAAGAATGTTACAATGTTGCGAGAAAATGAAAGGGGAATATACGAAAAAAATTCCTCACGTCCCCCCAGAATTTGAAGTCCACCCTTGACACCCAAAAAAGGGAGAAGAAAAGAGCAATTGCAGTGGGCTATCCAGGAAGATATTTTCGTTACTGTGCCCCAGATTTTAACTGCTTTTCGGCCTCCGCTTTCCAATATCCCAGCCCCACCGTCGCAGCACCTTGACGACTTTGGGTGTCACTGCGGCCGTGATGGGGACTCGGATAAAAATCAGGCTCTTGTGAACGGCATAGGCTAGGGCAAGTTGCGTCCATAAACCTGATGATTTAAATCCGGGGTTCGTTAGTCAATCCTGCCATCAGTAATATACAACTGGGCTTCCTCCAAATGGAGAGAACACAGAGAAATTAAAACCAACGGCTGAGTTGGGGGAGGGAGATGACATACTAGCTCCCGCCTCTGTCCCCGTCCCTGTCCCCGTCCCCGCATTCTGGCCCTCAGCCTCCGCGGCTCTTGCATGCCCATCCCATTCCCCTGTGCCGCCTGTACCGCCTGTACCGCCTGCACCGCCCATCGCAATGGTCATATCACCCCACCCTCCACCATCTGCCGCTTCGCTATCACTACCACCGCTGGCATCCGGCTTCGCAACAGCCCGCCAGATAGGGGCAAAGACGCCTTTGACCACTTCTGCAATTACATGCTCGTAATGTCCAATCCGTTCAACGCCCAGCAGCCGCACGGCAGCAAAGCAGAAGGGGAAATCCAGCACCGAAAGGGCTAGGTAGACGCCCAGGGAGGACCAGCCATATTCGCGGGAGAGCTTTTTCATGCGTTGGGAGAAGCCGAGTTTTTCTGAAGAGGAGGAGGAAGAAGAAGAAGAAGAAGAAGAAGAAGAATTTAGGCTGCGTGGTTTGCGCCATTGGAGTATCGGATTGATGCCATTTCTACGGAGGGGGGTGGCGTTTATTCGGGGCTTGAACTTGGTGGCGCATAGGTGGAAGGACTGAGTCTGTGGGGGTTTGGTGGTTGAGAGAGAGAAGGGATGGAATCCTGTTGTTCGTGCGGGGAGGGACTGGACGGTTGAGAAGGGGCAGGGGCCTGCGAGTCGTTTGATGGCCCCTCGCGGGAGGAAACGTGAAGGGGGCGGCATGTTTGCGGAGTTCCCAGGCGCAATGGCTTAGTATATATAGGTGGATTCGCCCGGGACCGGTGGACCCCCTGTTATACTATCTGGTTATATATGGGAAGGGGAGAAAGGGGAGATTCGGTGAATATTATAGAAGTGGGGTGTTTGGGGACCTGTTGAAGGAGTCGACAAGGATTGCTTCAAGTAAGACGGGCAGGCAAAGAGGGTAGAAGCCTACTGGACTATGCAGCAAGCCCATTCTCATCGTTGACAACAGCTGTTTTCCTCAGCAGGTCAGCAAGGGGGAAGGCTGCTGCTGTTGTTCTACACAAAACGTCCCCCGTTTTCCACAGCCTTTTCCTATACCAGAAACAAGCGGGAAGGGTTGAGTTAGAACGGCGACAACGCTATCCCCCAACCGGCATAGCGGTGAGTTCTGCCCCAACTCCCCAAAACTCCCAGCGCTCAAAATCTCGAGATGCCTCGAACTGCGAAAACGCTCCAAGGCTTGAAAACGGAATTGTTGCAACCGGGGCTGGGCAATGATTTGGGTTTGCGCCAGTTTGCTCCCTTGCTGTCCTTGTTTCGACTGACTGCTCTAGCAGCCTTTAGCCATGCCCCCGCGGCTGCCAGGGAAGCATGCGCTGCTTTCAATCTCCGCCATAACCACCGCCCGTCTCTACATCGAAAATGTCCCGACACTCAGGGCCTTCGGTATCAAGTCCATGTACCCGCCAAAGCCAAGCCGTTTCAATGTTGAACCCCATCTTCCTGTCCTCACATCCTACCCGTCGGTGGCCCATAAGCGGAAAGAAGCCACTATCCCTCTACGAACCGGCGTCCTGGCCATAAAAAAGGGTATGACCGCCATCTTCGACCAAGAGACTGGCAAACGAACGCCTTGCACCATCCTCCAGCTCGACCAGGTCCAGGTCATTTCACACAAAACTCTCAAGAAACATGGCTATTTCGCCGTGCAGGTGGGCTGTGGCTGGAAACATGAGCGCGCCGTCACTCGGCCCATGTTAGGCCATTTTGCTGCCAACGGCGTTGCGCCCAAGAGACATATCCACGAGTTCCGGGTTAAGGATGAAAGTGGTCTGCTGCCTATCGGCGAAGTGATAAATGCGGATTGGTTCCAGGAAGGCCAATTCGTCGATGCGCGATCGAATAGCCGGGGAATGGGATTTGAAGGTGTCATGAAGCGACACGGCTTCCACGGTCAAGATCGAAGTCACGGTGTCAGTCTGGCGCATCGTTCGCTGGGTTCAGCGGGTCCCAGTCAAGGAGGTGGTTCTCGTGTTCACCCGGGGAAGAAGATGGCCGGGAACATGGGCAATGAACAGGTGACTCTCCAGAATCTGAGGGTGCTGAAGGTCGATGCTGAGAAGGGGATTGTGGTTGTTAATGGTTGGTTAACATTATCATTATTATTATTATTATTATTATTATTATTATTTATCTCTCTCTCTTAAGTCTTCTCTCGCTCTGAGCGTCTACTAACGTGTATTACTTTCATAGGGAGTGTAAGTGGCCCCAAGGGCTGCATTGTGAAACTGCAGGATGCTATTAAAAAGCCATGGCCGAAAATTGCGCTGAAGATGGAGAGTTGAGAGATTGCAGATGTTTTTGGATGTTTATTCCTTATGTGTATTATTGTATAGAACTTGGAAGACATTTTTCCGGTGTTCAAATAGATCAAACCGGGTTTAACCCTTTCCAATCTTCACTTCACTAATTTCCTCCGTCTCTCTGAATAGTCCAGGCCCCCCATACCCGTAGTTGAGTTGTTTCCAGTAACCCCAATGCTATATATTGTACAGAACACAGATTAAAACACACCTCCCTCCCATTGCGTAGTGGAACGCCTGAACTCCACGCGATGAAGCAAAGGGGCGTGCATGCCCCGATGATAATGTACACATTCCTCTCATATCGACGTTTTCACGTCACTGGCAGCATCATTGCCGGACAGGGCAGCTTGGAAGGGATCTCCCTGTGCAGCATCGAGTAACTGAACCACCGTTCCATCCTCCAAAGTAAGGCTCCACTCCTCAGTTTGGAACTAAAGCCGTCAGGAATCAGCAAAAGAAATTTCGCCTAAACATCGGCCAAACCTAACAAGCAAAAAAAAAAAAAAAAAAAAAAAAAAAAAAAAAAAAAAAAAAAAAAAAGGAACAGCATCAATAAAATTGCACTTACAAAACTCATCCTCCTATCCCTTCTACTCCTAAACCTCATCTTCCCCTTACCCCTCGTCCCCTTCACCCAAAACGAAATATCAATCCGCCCATGCAACTGATTAATCTCCCCACTAATCCACGGAATATTCTGCGCAAAGTATATCTCATCGCCCAGCAGCTCTCTTCCCTTCGGTGACGTCCGCAGCGCATAGAGCATGCTGTTCACCACGCTCGACGAGGATTTCTGGTAGTTGAGGATGCCCAGAATAGAGGCGCCGATTATGACTGCGAAGAATGGAAGAGTGCGGAGCCACCTGCGGTTCGCATTTATCGAGGGGAGCTCGCGATCTGCTCTTCGACTGAGGAGGGGGCCTGTATGCGGGCCTGGGGCGGAGATAATGGTGCGGCGGAGGAGGGTCACGGTGGTTGAAGCATGGCTGCGACGTAAAAGGCCAACTGCCCGGAGGGTATTCATGCTGGATGGCGAGTTTTTGGGCTTCTTAGACAGCTAATTTTTTGCGGCTCCCCTTGCTATCCAAGTCTAGAATTCAAGATCATCACAATCGTTGCTTTGATCAAGAAATATGGGCCTAAAGGGGCTATTTCCCGAATCACATGACTATTATTAAAGCACCTAAAAAGTACTTGTAAAAAGTTCACATTGAATATAAAGATAATAATATAAATTAAAGAATAAATAATAATTTATAGATTTTAATATTAAAGGTACTTTAAAATTTTTTATAAATTTATAAATTTACTTAATATAAATTGATTATTGAGCTAATAAAGTAAAATATAAGATACTCAATATATTTTGCTTCAATAAATTAAAATTATATTTTACATTTCTAAGCAAATGTAGTTTACAACAATTAAGCAGTAGAGAGAATTATTAATTAAACCAACGGGTTGGAAATATTAGATACTGCACTCGCCTGTGAATTATATTTATTAACTGAGTAAAAGTTACATTGCAATAATAATTACATTGTGATAAGATATATAAACATTTTTCGAATAGCCACGATACCATCATCA
The DNA here is from genome assembly GCF_000150735.1 of Paracoccidioides brasiliensis. Lineage (NCBI taxonomy): Eukaryota > Fungi > Ascomycota > Eurotiomycetes > Onygenales > Ajellomycetaceae > Paracoccidioides > Paracoccidioides brasiliensis. Next base: position 267,675 of record NW_011371363.1, read on the forward strand.
CTCCCATTGGTGTGAACAGTCTCATCATGTTGATAATAATACCTTGCGACATTCCATTCCATTCCTGGGCCAATTCCTTGTTATGTCGATTTTTCTCTGATGGGTGCGAGTCACATGACATCCATGTCAAAAACTCAGCAGAAGAACAACATCGATGCAAAATATGAGTTGACTGGTTCTGCCTTTGGTATGTGTGTTTATTGTCTCGTTGATCTCTCTTCCCTATATATTAAGTATATCACACCATTCATTGCAAGCATGGCTGCCCTAAATCTACGAAGAACATTCCGCTATCCAGATTCAGAGAGCGAGAACGAGACCCGGGAGGAGCTGGACGAGGAGGGTAAATCGGCGTTTCCATTATCCAGAAATCTACAAGCTATTTTGATCCCTCCTAGGGGATCTTAATGCATAGCTAGACGATGTAGTTACTTATTAACTATTGTATGTAAATTTAGAGCAAGAAGCTGTCATTCAAAAGTTGCTGCGCCAGGACGAAGAGCGCAATACTCAATATACAGTATGTATCTGCCATATCAGAAGAGACAAATGGATGTGCCAGATTAACAGCATTTCTGTGTAGCTCATTTTCACCACTATACCCCTGGTTTCGACTCTTCTATATCTCCCTTCCTTCATATCCGCATCATCTACAGCGTCCCGCAGGTTTCTTTGTCTCCTCAGCATTGCGTCGCTGCTCGCCACAGCTTACATCATGAGATACCTCCGCATAGAACGGACTGACCACAAGGGCAAACGTCCCTTGAGGGACATTGAAGCTGAACAGGGCCCACTCATAGTCAGGCAGTATCTTTCTCCTGCAAACACTTGCATCTGTGCTATTCTCTCTGTCACTGCATTTGTCCTTCAAAGCCAGCCTTATGCTGAAGATATGTTCTGGATCTTCTGCCTTGTTCCTGGAAGTAAGTTTTCACCCCTCCCTAAAATCATTTAAAAAGTTAGACGTGGGCTGGCTTCTGACAAGGCCAATTCAATAGTGGTCTTTCTTCTTGTCTGGGTTTCTAGAAATATCATGCTATCAGTCGATATCAAAGAACTGGAGGGTCTGCGATACGAGTATAAAGGTGCTTAAATCACAACTTGTGCTCTGGGAGTCGTTTCCCTTAGGCATAATCAGCCTTGCACGGATGCTACGATCAGAAGCGGTCGCGGAACCGAGTAGAGCTTTTGGCTTTGGCTATAGGTTCTTCCGGTGACTCTCGCCCGCACCATGGATACGTCAACCATGTTGCTGTCTTCTCAATGTATGCTAGCACTCGGTCCAAAACCAAAGGGTATCTGAGATTAAAGCGCTTAGCAATTTGTATCAGTCTCCATTTGGGAACGGTGGATCTGCGTCGCCCTTAAGCGGTCGGCTCACACTGCATTATTATATTGCATACAACTCTCAACCTTCCCAATTCACAAGCTTGGCAACGCTTGCGTATATAGAGTGACCCTGCCATCAACCGCCACTGCACCCATCACTACACTCTCTGGCGAGCGTGGGAGCGGGGTTAATCGGACCGTAAACAGCGCATTTGCTTCGCGGCCAGCATTTGCTTTCATTTGGCGTGTTCGACCAACTCGAAGATCGATAAAGCTCAAAACTTGACGATTCAAGTAAAGACGCCAAAAAAAAAGACAGGAATCTTTACGTACGCCACGTGCAGTATTCGTCTGTTGTTTCCTCATTTCAGTTATTCACCCTGTTGTTTCAGCGACGGTTGGCGACTCGTACAGTACGGATCGACGAAGAGGCTCAATCCTAACTCACCGAACGGATCCAGCCTCGCCCCATATTGAGCCGGAAATATGGGGCTGGGTCTTCCCCAGTGACCAAGTTAACTTCACATACTATCCCTCGGCGTGCCAGGCAGCGGGAGTGACAAGGCATCTCTCTCACCCGTTGAACCGTCTGCCATGTCGCCTTTGTTCGTTGTTGGCTTTAAGCGGGCACGGGGTTCAATGCCTTTAAAGTCGAAGGGTGGATCAATCAGCGTTACCTGAGCCTTTTGTTACCTCTTCTCTTTTCTTATTAAGAAACTAGAGGCTCTAGGTGAAGCAAAGTGGCTTTCTGCGGTAGGCAGGCCATTGCGTAAGAATTGTCAGTCGGCAATATGTGCCTTTAAAAAAGGGGGAGGACCTTCATTACGATGAGAAATAAATTTCATTCTTTTTTTAAGGTCAGCTACCACCAGTCTCCATCTGCCAAGTTGACAAAAGGCACACAATCATAACGAAACTACCTTTTTCTAGTTAGTAAATAATAGTATTCATAGAAAAGTAGATGTTTTTTGACACGGTGATGAAAGGTGGTAGCATATGGAATAGTAACTGAAGCATAATTTTAAAAGATTTACCCGTTCAAAAGACCCATCTCATTGCCCCGTCCTCGCCGGAAAAATCTGAAAATTTACAAAACTAGAAATCGATAGGACACCAAACAAGAAACATCAGATTCTCAAGACGCCCGCTGCCAACATTCTTTCACATATCCAACACCACTTAACTCCATCCATCACTAACATAACCATCACTATTATGCCCCTCAGCCCAGCGCATAGCCATCATCTTTGCTTGGCGATTTATTTCCGCCTCGGTCATAGGTCGTGGCTGGGTTTCGGGCTGCGCAGCTGGTGGTTTGGGTATGGGTTGAGTGGAGGTAGCAAGTGCAGCGGGGGACTTATTGCCGCGCCTGGCGGTAGTTGGCAATGGCTTTGGTTGTCTTGAAGGCTCTTCAACGGCAGTATGAGAGTAACTTTTCGAAAGATGGCTTCGTTCGGGTTCGGGTTCGGGTTCAACCTCTGGTTCAGGTTTTGGTTGCGGTGGTATCACCTCAACCGAGGAATCCGTAGCGGGTGGTGGTGATTCATGACCTCGCCTTGAAGACACTCGACGGGTAAGTCTCCGGGTTCGTCTTACCTCAACGGAGCTCTGTTTCTCGGGCTCTGCCGACGGCACATCCTCTTCGCTCGAGCTGAGTTTCGCATATGAAATCCTATGGCTTGCTCGTTTCCTACCAGACTTTCCCTTTGGTCTGCCCCCTGATTGCTTGCGATGGCTCTGCTTTCGTAGTATGAAATCCTCATCATCGCTGGCAGAACCAATCTTGTCATGGACGACTCGATTGGTAACTTTAATTGAATTGGCGGACGCCATGTCCGATTGTACGATTGTATCATTGGTGGGGTCCACTTTGTCATCTGTACCAAACCCTGGGTAAACATTCGGATCTAGCTGTTGGGCTGTTCCATTGCCTTGACCGTTGGTGCTTGCCATAGCCGTGACTCCCTGGGTTTGTAATGCCTCGGGAGATGTGACATCTGGATCTGGATATTCAAAAGTTATAGCCTCTGTCGCTTCATAGCGATCAGACATATCTTCTTGAAACAATGCATTGTCAGGCATAGCGAATTGAGGGTGGGTGTGAGCGACCGCACCCTCTCCCGACATCATAGCTGGATCAACAGGGAGTGACCCTGAAGACTCAATGAAGTTGCTCACCAGAGCAGGGTCCACTGGGATGTTTTCATGTCTAGCCAATCTAAGAATCCCTGCTTCAACGGGGTCCACGTAATGTTGCTCGTCCAGTGCCACATCATTAGGCTTCGCAGTTTCGGCTTCATCCAATCTTTTCTTGAACCACCGTGGGCGATCACCCGCCTTTTTCAACCAGGTCAAGTTTGATTGACTGAAGTCAACAAGGCATTCAACGCTTCTTGGATCAGCAATTTTCCGAGTGTCATGACCAAGTAAGGTTCCTGAAGGCTCAAAAGGCTTCATCGTGGGATCACGGCGACATGCACCGCAAGAGCAGATCTTGAGACATTTTGGGCATATCCAGTTTGGATTCTCCATGACATTTCGGGGGCAAATCTCAAAAGCTCTAAAAAGGCTACCATAGCAGTAGCCCAATCCACACTTGGAACAGGACGCAACTTTCCAGTGCGCCTCAGGGGTTTTGCAGATGTGGCAGCTTTTATGCTCCTTTTTCCATTTTTCAGACCTTCGAATCTTGCGCCGCTTCCGAACATGCCCATCATTAATTTCAGCTTCTTCCTGTTCTTCCTCTTCACGGACGTACGGCTTGGTAATATCCGTCCATGGCCTTCGTTTAAGTTCATCTTGGCAAATCTCAGCAAGTGTCTTTTTACCCATATTTTCTTGCTCGATAGAAAGTGTCTGAGGAAGCTGGGATGGATCACTATGTTTATCAAACTTAAGAATTTGACTCCTCCAGGTCTCATAATTTCGCACGAGGTCTTTCCATCGGAACTGCTCAACCCATTGAAGCCTGGAGATGCAAGCACAACTTCTGCCAATGGAATAGCATTCCATACAAATATCATAGGTGTCATCATCGCCATCAGGAAGCTTTCCAACGCATGAAGGGCAGGTCAAAAATCGATTGAAGATGTTGCATCTGCAATAGGAGCATGTGACATTACTGGCGAAGGGGAGGTATTCCACATTCTTGGGCTCTGACACATCCCTTGAAAAGCTTTCCGACAGGAGAATTCTAGTGTAAAGTGAAAACAAACGCCGGAAATCCTTCTGGAGTTGGCGGATGTGGTGATTGAAATATCCGTCACTGTTATTAAGAAGCACAGAATATTTTAGCAATGAAAAATAAATAATTGCCTTGTTTTTATACTGCTCATCGCGACAAACCATTCTTGCTTTTGGAAGAGCCTCGTTTATTGCCATTTCCAAGGTCTCCACAGTAGTTCTGTTCCAGGCGACTTTCATGGTCCGGGTTCCCCTATTCCAAACTTGATGCGGGGCAAGAGGAGGAATTAGAATAAAATCACCCACCCTTTGCTCAACAATGTAGGTTTTGAATGGTGCAGCTTTCCAAGCATTTATCTGAGCAAAGTGGTTTTCAATCTCTATATCATGACCGAGTGTCGAAAGCCAATATTCAGACACCAAGTGTCGATCCTTGGTTTCCGTCATGAACCAAATTGAAGAACCAGGCTTAGTAGGCTGACCATCCTCCACTGAGCCAGTGGAAGTTTCCACCATGATATTATGACCGAGAGTTGCACACATTTCGCGATGCGCGGGGGTGTAGGTGCCCTCATGGCCAATATAGCACATCATATTGTCAGCTCTCATTTCACGGGACAAGCTGCTCATCAAATCCCCAGCTTTGCTCGCTTTATCGCTCGTGCGTTCGTTGAAGTAGTATAGAAACGGAGGAAGCAAATCTTTCAGCTTATCATGCCACACAGGGGGGCAATCGATATCCTTCAGATAAATTCGTTGGCGCATGGTATCCTTGTAGTTTGTCGCATTCCATTGGTTCGTGAGCATCGCCATGTTTTTCAGGTAGTGGTTTATCGAAAGGGGTATGTTCGTTTTGGTGGTCAGGTTTCTCCCATTCTCAACTGTCAAGCGGATTGAACAGTGAGAAAAACCATAAAAACGTCCGGAACTGGGGGGAACTGTGAACATACCTTTGGTGCCATGATTGTCTTTTAACCACTGGAGCCCAAAAATCCATTTCTGAAGCCTATCCTGGTATCCTTCAATGACCAACGGCTTTCCCCCCAGGATGACATGTAGAAGAACCAATTTTTCGAAATCCTCAATTCCCTGTTCGGCGATCGCATCGCAATGAATTCTGACAACGTATTCGAAGTTTGGTGTGGATTCAACCAGCGCCGTAAGGTCGAGGTCTGGGGAAATGGGCTCGAAAGCCGCGCGTGGATGACTGGGACTTGGCATAGCTATTGGCGATGACGGGCGAGATATTGAGCTGTCAGTGACACATCAAAGCTCGAAAAGATGTTCTTTCGATCAAACGGTCGGCTTCAGCAAGACGAGGTTGCATCAGAAATTATCCCAGCGTGGGGAGCCGAACGAAGCAACAGGTCCGCGATTCGCAGAAAGCGAGGTAGTTAACTGGGCAACAAACACGCGTCGTGCGAAGGGGGTGGGAGGACCAAACTCGATCTGATCGGGACATGAGGCTGATGAACCTGGCCTTGGAGGAAGAAGCAGAAAGATCTGTGATAGTCCTCCAACGGCGGTGGTAGTTCTTCGCAGCGTTGAGATGTTGGTTTTCAGTTACAACAACGGATCTCGTCATGTGATCCGGGAATAGGAAGTTTACTCCAGCGTGCGGAATCTCTGCGGAGGACCTTGAAGGCCTCGGGGCTTTTATCACCGGTACGGAGTAATTGTGTGTGGTCGCAATCGATAGAGAAATCCCAATTCGATAACTATTGCCTGTGTAAATGGGCTGCTAGCCTGCACGGTAAATAATTGTACTTGGGAATTTCAGTTTGCGACTCTTTCCCAGGATTTGGAACCACCTTTGACGTGGATCACGTACAGTTGGAATTGGCACAGATTTATTTATACTGTTCTGCGGACTTGGAGAGCTTTCTTTTTATTTCTATTATCCCCTTTTGCGACAATGAGGATACTCCCAAGTCGCCAGTTTCCTCTATATCTGAGCTCCCTGCCAGAGTTCGCTCCCGTGTTCAAAACGAAAAGTAGGCTGCGATGCGGGCCGTATCATGCTTTCCAGCCTCACAAGTTGCAAAGTTGCTCCTCCCACTCTACAGGACAGACGAACCAGAAAGTCACAATCGATCTGCAGGTCACAAAAGGAAAATCAGGGTTGCTAACTACGAGACACATGAGCTCGTCACCAAGACCATTTCCCTCCCCGTCTTCACTGTCACCGAAACCCTCTCCGTCTTCCCAATTGCCAAATGCAGTTTACACCCCGCCAACGACGGGTTTCATTGCCCTGCTCCCCAAGTCGTGGATGCCCTATGCCGAGCTGATCCGCCTTGACAAGCCAGCGGGAACTTATTATCTCTTCTTCCCTTGCGTTTTTTCAACACTGCTAGCCGCACCATTGGCGTCACCAATGGCCACCCCCTTGGAAGTAGCGTCGGTGTGCGGTATGTTCTTCCTGGGTGCTCTGGTTATGCGCGGAGCTGGGTGCGCTATCAACGACCTGTGGGACCGGGACCTGGACCCTCTTGTCGAAAGAACGAGGTTACGACCCATTGCAAGGAAAGCGATATCGCCGCAAAACGCCCTAGTCTTTACTGGCACTCAGCTCCTGGTGGGTTTAGGGGTTCTGCTGCAATTCCCTACCCAGTGTTTATGGTATGGGATTCCAAGCCTATTGCTGGTCGGCACGTATCCTCTAGCAAAGCGTGTTACGAACTATCCCCAGTTCGTCCTAGGGCTGACCTTTTCGTGGGGCGCCATGATGGGTTTCCCGGCCCTGAATGTAGATGTTCTAGCGGACACCATTGCCCTGCTGGCTGCGTCTGCGCTGTACTCTAGCTGTGTGTCGTGGACTATACTCTATGATATGATCTACGCGCATATGGACGTCAAAGATGATGCCGCTGCCGGCATCAAGTCGATTGCTCTGAAACATAAACACAACACCAAGGCAATTCTCTCTGCGTTGGCAGCAGCCCAGGTCGGCTTCCTTGCCGTAGCAGGCGTGGCTGTTAATGCCGGTCCAATTTTCTTCATTGGAAGCTGTGGCAGTGCCGTTGCCTCCCTGGCCACAATGATATGGAAAGTCAAGTTGAGCGATGATGGAATCTGTTGGTGGTGGTTTAAGAATGGATGTTGGATCACAGGAGGCGGAATAACACTTGGATTGTTAGGTGAATACCTGGCTCAGCTATTTGGGTTGTATGAGACTGATGATTCTGAGGTTGAAGGGAGTAGGAGCATGAAAGACCTCTGATGGGGTTAACAATTCACTTGTTCCGCATGAGATTTGTATTATTATTAATATATATATTATATTCTTTGTATATAGATGCTGCTAGCCAGTATTTTCGTTTTCGTCTTCTATATAATTCATTTCATAAGAGAATCTTCATCTACAAAAAATAAAAAAAATAAAAAAAAACAATACCATCCAACAAGTTCTGAGTCGGCTGCTTGGTCAAGAAGCACTGCTTGGTCCTATTTTAACGACCGAACCGCGGACACAATCGAACTGCGGATTCTCTGACTTATCATCAAATATTCAACTCATCCATCTTGAACACATCATTTCTTCATGTTTTTATTCAAAATGTCTTCATGTCAAGAATCTCACATAATTGACTGTTGCTGCATATAAATTAAAATTAAAAATAAAAATAAAATAAAAATAGGAATAAAAATAAAAATAAAAATAAAAGCTGTAAAGATATATATAATTTCTAAAACTACTCCATAAATGACTTGCTGACATCAAATCACACTCGGAAACACACAAGTAATTATAAATTGACAGAAATTGAAGAGAAGACTCTTCTCAAGCAATTACTAGGTTCTATCAAAAATCATCTTTCAACTGTATACATTAATATCTATCTAGTAGCTTAATATCTCATCTTGAACATCTTAAGATTATACAAATGACAATGAATAAAAATCCCCTTCTTCATCAAGAATCAAGATTCTACCAGAAGAGAATGAGTGGAAGAGGAAAAAACACACAGAGACATTAATCTAGGTCAGGATACTGTTCTATGTATATAGAAAGATCATGAACATGTTTAGCAGCTTGATATACAGATTGAAGCTATCTCATTAGCAAGCTCCATCACACTGTAGTGACTATTGAACACTCTCTTTGCAGTTGCCCTAATAAATAGGTATATATTCATATTAGATAGTCTCAATAATAATATTTTCTATATTTAAGTGTGTTGGTTGTTGGATATATTGAATACTTGTGAGTTTCAAAGAATGTGGTGGATTACGTTATTAAGTAATAGTTGGTTATAGTTGGTTAACTAAATAGTTGTGGCGTCAGTCAGGAAAGGCTATTTGTGATTCTTCAACTTCTTGGACAACACCTTGACTTGACAGATACGATACGGAGTAGACCCCTCCAGGACCCCTCGTACTTCCATTCCATCTTGATTAAAGCCTCGCCATTCTACATTCTAACCATGGCTGCCAGAATAGCCACGACTCCTGTAAGTATTATTCCTGCTAGCAACCTCAGGGATCGCTTCACCGGGAAATCAAGAGCGGCTCTTAACAGATCCATCTCAAGATATCACGTTGCTTCCCAAGGCCAAGAGTCGCATTACACAGCAGACCGTCGTCGTTCCTGAACCCCCTCCCTCTCCAGATCCGCCTGCTTTCCGACGCGACAAGAGCTGCTATTGACAAAGCGGTTGGGTCTGCGCCGGTCGTATTGTTCATGAAAGGCACACCAGAGACACCCCAGTGCGGGTTCTCAAGAGCAAGCATACAAATTCTCGGCCTCCAAGGGGTTGATCCGAAGAAATTCACCGCATTCAATGTCTTGGAAGATCCAGAGCTGCGGCAGGGTAAGCTCCCTCTAGATCATCCCCAGATCTCGCAGAATCCGACTTTTTAAATCCAGCAGGGTAGTGCTCTAGGTTTTTTTTTTTTTTTTTTTTTTTTTTTTTTTTTTTTTTTTTTTTTTTTATATATATATAGCTAACGTTTCATATGCTATTCTGCAGGCATCAAGGAATACTCAGACTGGCCTACGATCCCGCAGATGTACTTGGACAAGGAGTTTATCGGCGGGTGCGATATATTAATGTCTATGCATCAAAACGGGGAGCTGGCGAAGCTGCTGGAAGAAAAAGGGGTACTTGTCCCGGCTGAAGGAGAGAGTGATGTGGAGAAGTGAAAGGAAATATACGCTATATACATGATGCAAAGAAATAATAACGACACCACCCCGGGTCCTGTCGGATCTGCTGTACCATATGATTCTCATTTTTGAAGTTTGCCCCTTTTCTCTGCCTATAATATATGTGGAAGTATTTTTGTTTTGTGGTTTCTTGTCCTGTCCTGCTTTTGTTCTGTACTTACGAGAGCGTCCAGCATACAGCCTACAGCCTACAGCTGGCAGATTAAATCCAAGTATACACGCGTACCTATTTAATATTTACATATTCATCACCTTAGCGTTTCGCGCATTTCCGTCTTTACAATTCCTGTTGTCAGAGTTTTGTGGTGTTTTATCTTTTCTCGGGGTGACTTTTGCCTGACCGCCCCAAACAGGGAATCTGCGAAGTTGAGGCTCACTCCCAGGGCTCCAGCTTGGACTCCCTAACAACATCCTCTTCCCTGGCTCCTCAACTCACCTCTCAGTCTTCAGTCCTGGAGTTGGGACTCCCTCTTGTCATTTATATTGTGTATCCCGCTCCCAAGCCGTATCTCCCCGGTTTCCTTAGGAATTCAACGTACATTAATATACCGTCGTCACCAATCCAACCACATCCCACAATCCCCCTTAAAGCTTGGAACGGGATGTCTCGTTCCCCAGGGAAACGAGCAGTATCTGCACGTGGTATCTTTGGCCGAAAGCCTGCCCAGAAAAATGCGACAGCCCCGAAAGCTGTCAGCCATCACGACATGAAAAAGGGGCAGCCTTCCCCTCCTCCAATAGCAAGAGTCTCCAAGGGGTTCAAGGGGTCGAAGCAGGCCAAGTCAACCTATATCTCGCGTCATAGCCAGAGAGGACCAGGGTCTTCAAAGGGAGGAAGTAGTAATAGTACTTCTATGCCTGGCGGAGAGCGTCTCCTACATAACTTCGTTGGTGGGTCGAGGATATACATCCGTTTCTTTCCCTTAATCCAGAGTCTATTCCTGCTTTTGACTGACCCTCCAAAGACTCAATCGATAGCACTCGCGCCCAAATCCAAGAGGAGGTTTCCGTTTCCCTTGCGGAAGCACAGCAGGTATTGGAGAAACGACTTTCCCAAACGGTTTCCAAGTATAGCGAGAAACTCAGTATTTCCCGGAATACTCGCGGAGACATTTTCTTGCCCGTGGAGATAGAACACCCAATCATATCACTAAAGCCGAAACCTTCTCTGGTTCAAGGCGCAGACAAAGACAAAGCTCATCTCGTCGACGTCCGAGACAGCCTCGACGCTCACGAGCAAGCTCTGAAAAGCCATTGGAAAGCCTGGAGCAGAACCCAGCAGAAGATCGCCTGTCTAGCCGTGGAGATACTCGGGCCTGACGCCGTTACCCTTCCACCGCTAGCGAAAGATGCCATGGGTTCAGGGACGTTCAAGAAGCGACTCGCCCGGGCGACTGATGCGTTCGAGAAAAATATGGCGGCTGTGGAACGGAAGATGTTAGAGGATGCGCAGAAGACAAGAGATGATATCGCATGCCTTTTGAGGGATATGAGGAAACAAGTTAACATCCAGGAGAAGGTATTTCACCTCTTATTTCATGTTGTCGATTCATCTCTTCTGTCAAACTTGCTCTGCGCTTGATGATTTTGGGAAGTTGGTTTGGTGATTGGATTTTAACTTTTTCATAGAAATCCCGCGACGGTAAACGTAAACAGCGGGAAGAGATATGCCAGTTGACCAAGAAGATCATTACGAGCATCTGATGATTGACAGATAAAGTATCAATTAAATACGGGAGGCGGTTCGAGATTCTGAGGACAAACATCTTTTATATATGGTTACGGTTCTAACCAACTTCAATCGGGCTATCCCTTAATTTCTGTAGGGTTACAAGGTGCTACTGACATATAATTAATGACCTTTTCCTTTTGTTCCTCTAGACGGTATGCTCTTGCTGTTCGAAATTGTTTATCTAAAACGATCGATGGGTAGTTAGATATATTAAGCGCCTCGCAAAACTTTTGCAGATCCTCGTTTACTCGAGATCGTAAGGATCAAATACTGTAAAAACCTCCCTCCCATGACCAGGTCCGTCACGTCTATTGTGGAAAGAAATCGAATTGTTCCTGGTATATAGCCAAAAATAAAAATAAAAATAAAAATAAAAATAAAAATAAAAATAAAAATTATAGGTACATGATCTACATTTTTAATTACGTCTAGGCTTCATCTTCTCCTTTCCCAACAGCTATCTGGAGCCCCCTGTCGCCTCTACTGCTGCTGCTGCTGCTGCTGCTGCTGCTTCTGCTGTTGCTGTTGCTGTTCCAGCGCCTCCTTCTCCCTAAACTCTGCCTCCTTGGCAGCTTTCAGAAGCTTGGTGCGTTGCCTTTCCTCAAATGCCTCCCGGCTCTTCAAAATCCGCTGCACGATCTCGCCGGCGTTCACATGTTGGAAGGGATGGGAGTCCACTTGTCTGAAAATCCCGAGTTTGGTCGGCACGACGTACGGATCATACGTGAGGGGGATATATGTTGTGGGGCCGTGGTATACTGCGTCAGGCATGCCGAATGGTAGTTCTTCGAGGTAGGCGAGGTTGGGCGTAAAGGGCGCGCAGAATATCACTGCGTGGACGAACTACAGGGTGCATTTGTTAGTTTCAATATCTATTTACTTCTCGTGCGACCCTCCAAAATGCTGCAAATCGTAGGGTACCAGGGAAAATTGGCAAAATGGGGCGTGTACTTACTCGACACTGGAGGACACAAAGTCCCCTCTCGAAGATATTCATAATGGGGTAATTCAGACCCTTCCAGTGATTGATGACCTCGTCGTCGTGGACGCCGGCCACAATGTAAGCCGGACCGTAATCCTCTCCACACTGCTTGGTTCTTTTCTCGACGTTCTCTGGCAGATACCAGCCGCGGCCAGTGGCATCCTCCGTCTCTGTGGCAAGTACACTGCGGAGGAATTCGATGTGGCCAGATGAAAATAGATCAAAACCGCCATCGACGTAGACGATGCGCTGGCCGGCTTTCGGGCCCTTGCCCTCGACGAGATGTTGGAAGCTGCCAGACTCAGTGCTGCGATGGCCAAGCTTTGCAGCAGCGGATGCTTCCCAAGTCCAGACATCAGGACCGGGCAGGAAGCCTGTCTCGTCGGTTGCATAGTCTTTGATTCTCTGGAGCGACTCGGTGGCGACTTGCTTTCGCTCTTCGGGGCTGCCGACACCCTCATCGCCTCTCAGGAATGCCGGGAAGGACTTGATGAAGTGGGTGCGGGTGAAGAGCAGCATCCTGCCCACCAGGTCCGTTGTGGATATGCCTGGGGTCCGCTTCACCACCAGGAACCGCCCAGCGGCCTTGACAAAGCGGTAACAGTCATTCCCGTTGCTGTCGGAAGTTATATCGTCGCCATGGACGACATAGTAGCATCCATAGTGGGAAATCCAGGGCAGCTGAGTGACATAGGGGGCGTGAGGGATAGACTTTGACGCCCAGCGACAAGCGTCGACTGCCGCCACTCTTTTTTTTTTTTTTGGCTCAACACACGTCGAGTTAGCGATATACATTTGTCGGTTGCCGTCCGCTTTTTAGAAAAAAAAAAAAAAAGAGGGGGACCCTTTTTTTATTTTTTTTAAAAAAAAAAAACCCCAGGGGGGGGGGGGGGGGGGGGAGGAGGTGTTGGACGAACCGTTCAGCCAGGGTCATCACGGTAGGCCCCTTGTTCTCGAGAATCTCCTCATCAGAATGGACGCCCACGTACAGCTCCTGGCCCAGTCTGCGGGCTTGGAGCATGGCTCCTGCATGGCCTGCAGTTGAGCTGCGCCGTTAATATCAAGCAGGCAGGCAACAGATGGAGTCCCGTGCCATTGCACACAAAACGACTCACCGTGGTGGCTGAAGTCGAAGCAACCGTCTATCCAGATACGCTCTCTGGAGATGGGAACATCTTCTTGGGGATCCACCGGCCATTGGCCGGGCGGAGGCACGGGCACGGGCACAGGATGCTCTGGATGCTCTGGATGCTCTGGATGCTCTGACGAGGTTGACATGGCCGTTTAAAGGGGGAAGGGGTTTGAAGGTACGAGTTATCGCGGTTGGTTGGTTACCAGGGATTTAACCAAGTTGGGTCAATTGGGTGTTTGGCTACGGAGAACCATGGAGAGGGAAATGTTTCCACCTGAGGATACGGTCCTTGGATCGGGGAAGCTGTTCAAACCGCCTACCAATTGGAGGCCCGGAAGCGCGAAGGGAAATATTTTTTTTTTTTTTTTTTTTTTTTTTTTTTTTTTTTGCAAGTTGAATAATTCCAAAACTAGCCTTGTTTCATTTATTGACTAAAACAAACTGTCTGTTTAGTTTTCCAAGTTGAAACGTTGCCAAACACAACCACTAGGGCCGTGAGGAATCCTCAACTGCGCTTTTGCTATACATAACCTGCTGCTTGCTGCTTGCTGCTTGCTGCTTGCTGCTTGCTGCTGCTTGCTGCTGCTGCTGCTGCTGCTGCTGTCGGTCGGTCGGTCGGTTTCCTCGGTCCGCCGCTCGTTCCTCAGCGGCAAATTTCCCTACATACTCACCTGCTCAGCTTGCTCCCGGGAGACACATCGAGTGGTTTGGATGAACCGTCACTTAGATGCTACCCTCCGTGTCTCCGTGGAGAGAGGTAGATCTGCCCCCCCTAAATACCTCCTCCGTATAACAATGGCGTTGGGCCCCGTGTACATAACGTTTTACCTGCTGTTGAACCCTCTGCAATTTAAATAAACATCCAACAGTAAGAAGTCATTGTTGGCTCGATGCGGATGAAATAAGTAATTCCCTGGACTCCGCGGGCTCTTTTTTATTCTTTCTTTCTTTCTTTCTTTCTTTCTTTCTTTCTTTCTTTCTTGCTCGAGGCGTTTCACCCACCACAACATCTGCTGCCCGCATCCAACTCCCCGGCTTGGTCCCCATAGTTAATAGGCTATATACACAGACTTCTATCAACTAAATCTAAATTACGGCCAACTTCACACCGTGCAAATCAAGTGACGTGCTTATGGACCCAGCCCTTACCATTGGCCCTCCCCCCTCCAGGTACAGAACCTCCAATGCCATGTCCATGTCCATGTCCATGTCCATGCCCATGCCCATGCCCATGTACCTGTACCTGTACCTGTACCTGTACCTGTACCTGTACCTGTTACCCCCCCGTATGTTGATCTGTACATACGGACTTTGCCCCGACGAACATTCAACGTTTGCGCTCGGCGACTTAGTTCAACTTCACTAACCCGCCATGTACCTAAGCAGACCCAACTGTCCCCCGGCGAAGTGCTCTGTTTTTGCGCCAACTAGTTGAATAAGAGAGAGAGAGAGAGAGAGAGAGAGTGAGAGAGAGAGTGAGAGAGAGAGAGAGTGAGAGAGACAGACAACAGACAGCTGCGCCATGAGCCATCCTTACGACCATCTCCCCGGCATCCACGATGGCAGCACCTACAATCAGGATTTGACCCGCCAACGTGCGGCATCCAGCAGCATCGGCAACCCCTCTGTCGTAAGGGCTCCCGCCACCATTAATAATAGTAGTAATGTTGTCCCAGTGAGTCGAGTCGAGACCCCCAGCCGTCCTGCATTCTTCTCGAGAAACCGGTCGATGTCCAGATCCTCCAGCCAGCGCCAAATGATAAAACCCTTGATCTCTCTCACTCCCTTGTCCAGCTCAACCTCCGCCGATTCTACAGCCGCTTCCGCGACGGTGACGGTGACGGCGGCGACAACAACAACAACAACAGCTACAACAACAACAACAACTACTACTACTACTACTACTTCTACGACTTCTGCTACGAATACGGCCGCCAATTCTCCAGAACGGCGTCTGCCCAGAGAGCCCTCCACCAAACGCAAGGGACCAAGCGCTCGCAGTAACATCAAAGGCAGAGGGATCTCGCGGCTGATCATTCCATCCCTTTCCTCCAACCATTCGAGTTATCTCACCTCCCCCAGTGACCCCCAAGCGGCTCCCCCCACGCCTATGGAGGCGTCGACCTCCTCCTGGGGCAAATCCCCCAGTGCCGCAAATGCAGGTCCGGACCCGTTCCTCAGCTATGGCGCGTTATCAATGCCAGCGGTATCGTCAAGTGGAGGTTCATATGGCCCGCAGAGTGCCAGTTCAATCTATGCTAACATCCACCAAATGTCGTCAAAGCGGATATCGACGCTTGATTATTTGCGAAAGGCGTAAGAACCCCTCCCCAATCCTCCCCAATCCTCCCCATCCTCCCCAGGCGCGGCTCGTTCCTCGGTATTTGCGCTTAATGTCAAACCGCCAACCACCCACCCTCTCTCAGTAAGGCCTTTGACTAATTATTCTGGCGGACTATATGAAACACAGTCACGAAGGCCGAGTCTACTGGTTCAACACAGTCCACTTCTCAAAATCAGACCTCTCCCGACTCTCATACTTCGAACAACGGAAACTCTCCCGCCGCGCAACCAACTATCTCCTCCTAGGCCTCTCCCTCCCCCCCATCCTCGACGTCAACTCAACCCCATTCGAATACCTCCGCGCCTTGAACGCCCTTCTCCTCGAATTCGAAACATTCCAACAAGCCCACCCGGCCGACGGGAACACCTCCTCCTCCCTCACCCGCGCACGGATACCCCACATGTTCAAACGCTCCGTCCACTCAGGCACCAAGACCCGGCGCACGAGCTCAGCCACGGAAATCGGCCTGCCCATGCAAACAACCGACCCATCCGACATCAAAGCCATGACCGGCAACATCGCGACGTCGATCAATTCTACGTCCTCGGCCGCTTCCTACCCTTCCAACTCGGACTCCTCGGACCTCTTACCAGGCGAGGAATACACGTACCTCCTCACGCCGACTCTGCCGTTCGATCCGGACTTCTTTCAGACGTTTTCGTCGCTCTGCGACGTGCTGATTGATTGCTACACGCGACTTATGGCGTTGGTTTCGGGGCCGTCTGTTTGCACTGCTGTTGTTGGGGAGATGTTTAACAAGGCTGATGCGAGGCTGCGGAAGGTGATGATTGCCGGTGTGGTGAGGGAGTTTGAGGATGCTAGTCGCAGTAAAGTCAGATCGGAGGCGGCAGGCGTGAGCAAGGTGGTCCTTGGAGGGCTCCTGGGTTGAAGTTTCACGCCCTCTCTGGATCTGAGATGTTCTTTGCTTTTGCCCCTTGGCGCTTCGCACTCTGCGCCCCCTTCATGTGGTGCTTCTATTTGATATTTTGTAAAAGAGTTATGGGATCTATATATGTAATGATTACGTATTACGGCTTTCTGTTTTTAAGAATAGTCTTTCCTTAATCGGTTTGATATTTATATTTCTATGTATGTATATATGAACTATGCATAACTGATGCTGAGATAAAAAGAGTGCTGCAGCTGAATAGTCAACTATCTTGCCT
The DNA here is from genome assembly GCF_000150735.1 of Paracoccidioides brasiliensis. NCBI lineage: Eukaryota > Fungi > Ascomycota > Eurotiomycetes > Onygenales > Ajellomycetaceae > Paracoccidioides > Paracoccidioides brasiliensis. The sequence goes on from NW_011371363.1 coordinate 284,713, forward strand.
ACAGCGCAAGCATTTACAGACGAGGATTGCAGTACTGGGAATGATCGTAGCTGATGTCCAAAGGACTAGAAATAAAAGATGATATGTTTTACCTGACCAAAAGCTCTAATATCTGTCGGGATATTGCTCTCACTCTTTAACATGAGCAACACTATGTGTACTTGCATCAACATGTATACAGAAAAAAAAAAAAAAAAAAGTCAACGCTAATAATTACAGAATCTCGTTCAATACATCAAACAAAAACAGAGGGGTGAAAAATAAATAAATAAATAAATAAATATCACAGAATTATATATGCTTGCGCCATGTTGCGCCAAAACCCGAAATCAAAACTCATTTTAACTTTCCGCCCCCCCCCCCTCACCCGGCAAAAAGGACGCGATTTTTTCAGGCGCAAATCAACAAATTAAAAGGATCAAACAAAAGGGAGGTTTAAGTTCCCTTCGGCTATGAGTCGCGGGCGTTTTCGGCAAATGTAATCTCGATATCGATGCAATCGCTCGGTGATGAAAGGAGCAAACGGTGAATGCTATATGGGATGAGGCAAACGGCACTTGACATGAAGATGTATAGCGAACCTAGAAGAGACGAGACGTAGCGGAGAGAGAACCTGTGGAGGTGGAGTATGGAGGCGTTATCCAGGGAGATGCCCGAAGACGGCGTTGCGTTATTGCGCCTGCTTCCTCGCCTCCCATTCCCGCTGTTCCCCAAATACCCTCCGACTCATTTCGAGGACTGCTTCGAAACCTTCACGTCCCTTCATAGCGTTCTGGCTAAATCGTTCGATGCTCGCTTCTTCGACTTTGTTTTTTATCTTCTGCCACCCGCTGCAGACGGCGGTTATCTGTGCGTCCTGCTTGAACTCTGTCTTGGCGTTGGGGGCACCCCGGGATGGCTGGTAGGTGACCGTTTCCCGGACTTTGAGAACATTCGACCATGTCAGGTTCGTTGAGCACATTGTCACTCGTTTTGAGACGGGGTCAACGTATGAGACTTCGTATACGTGGGAGGTGGCGTTGCCACCGAATAGTGTTAGGAGCCACTGCGGGGCGGACTGGTTGCAGGTTATCAGACGTTCTGTTCGTAACTATACAACATAAGCAACGGTGTCAGCGGGTCAAAACTAGCAAGAACAGTGGCACTTGTGACGGCCAGAGAAGATCTAGGATGTGAGAATTGCAACTCACAATGCCGGTATCAGGTTGCAGCGTCCGGGAGAGAATATCCACAGCAACAACGTGTGTCGATTTATCATTCCACGGACAGTACTTCCGCCAGTTGGCAGTAGACACCTCCTCCCATGAGTAATCAAACGTGCAACTTGAGGCGAAGACCTTCATATTTTGAATATCCAGAATAGAGTCGAAAATGACGATCTAGACAGGACGCCGGACCGAGTGAGACAACCGGCCTTTTGGGGTGCTTGAGACCAGGCAACACAGAGAGATAAGACAATTGAATAACCTCAATCAACGCAAGTCAAGGCAGGCAGGCAGGCAGGCAGGCTATGGAGGCCTGGAGACGGTGGGCGGTGGAAATTATTCTATTGTATACGGCGAGAGGAGAGGAGATTAAGCAGTGTTTTCAATGTACGCGGTTAAATGACAAATCAAGTCATAACAGCCGGAATGACCGTGCCACGGGAGCAGGACGTTCTACAATAGCAGAACGCAAAGGACGACAGCCCTGACGCTGGCCGAGGGAAGACTGAGCAGCGTTTGACAAAAGAATGGCAGCAAGAGAACCAAAACCGGTGTTGGCGCAGAGCGTTGAGCAGATGTGTGTGTGTATTTTTCACGAGCAAGGAACCCAAAGGGGCGTTTTGCAGTAAAAAGTTTTGGTTTTGCTCCCGGGATCGTCCGCCCTCTCAGCCTCAAGCCGGAATATCTGTTTTCCCGCAGAAGTCGCCTCCCGCACTTAGTCAGTGGTTAGTAATCCCGACCAGCATTTGCTTGCGCTGTGATTGGCTGCGGCATTTGCGCCTGGCTCAGCCAAAAAAAAAAAAAAAAAAAAAAAAAAAAAAAAAAAAATATCGGTTTGCCAGAGTCGATCAAGGGGCATTTTACGGAGCAACGACTCCGTCCATGCGACAAAGGTATGCCATGCGGACGTGAGTCCTGATACGCGCTGCATTTGGAATTGCTGTCCTCAGCATCTAGGCGCGCACATACCGGATCCTCAACTCACCCATAGAGCACACGGGCAGGAGAGGCAGTGAAATATCTCTCTCTAAATTTCACTATGACCTGCTCTGCCATGGAAATCTCCCAGTTGCTCTCCTCAGCGCCTGAGCTTTTCTTGAAACCGACAACCGCCTTGCATACCGAATGGGTGACTGCGACAAAGCGATATCTTGACCCGCTAGCGTCAGATATCACAAAGACACAGAGAAGACGCCTACTAGACAAACGGAAACGGAAAAACGCTGATGGACCTCGACCGTTCCATGCCAAAGCTCTACGCCTGCAAGAGATCCATGTGAATGGCTTCACCACGCGCCAGGTCTGGGAGCAGGCTAATAGGGTTCTAGAGGCCGCTGCACAGAATACCGCACAAGAACTTTTTCACCTTAGAGAATCGGAGGAGGAAAGTCTGCTTTTCAAGTATTCCTCGCATAAAAGGGCACAGGGGATTCATCGTGATGATAACCAGCTCAGAATTACCTCCCCAGACGGTGGAGTCTCTGACGATTTCACCGGTGACGGTTTAGACAATTTGAAGAATGGCGAGAGCTCAGACAGCAACGAGGAAGGCGGGGAACTGATGACGGATGACGATGATGCTGCTGATAGGGATGATTCTATGTCGATCGACGCTGAGACCCCCGATCCGCAGTCAAAGAAGCCCACGAACTCTACAGGAGCTGACAGGGTCTCATTTATCCCTGACCCTAACAAACTTAATGACGGGTTTTTCTCAATCGACAAGTTCAACGCGCAGACGGCTCTATTTGAAAGGAAAGACGTGAAGGGGATACAGGATGATGACGAGGATGATGATGAGGAAGCAATCGACTGGGGCGCTGATCCTCTCAGTCTTGGTGCAATGGGCAGGGATGATGATGACGATGAAGAAGTAGTAGTAGTAGAAGAAGAAGAAGAAGAAGAAGAAGAAGATGATGATGATGATGATGACAGAGAAAACGCCAGTGAAGGCGGCGATGCTGATGCCGGAGCTATGGACGCGGATGGCGACTTCGAAAGCGAACTGGGCTTGGTGGGCGGTAATGCGAATGACATAAAATACGCTGATTTTTTCGATCCTCCTCGTCTCAAGGCTTCCAAGGGACAGCAGCAAAATGATACCCAGTCCAAACCTAAATCACCAACCCCTGAAGAAGACATCGAGGCTAGCATAAAACGTGTGATTTCCGACGTGCAGCGCGACCTGTTCGATGACGATGTGTCCGATGATGAGGATTTGGCGGGCAGCTCCACGGCGCAGAAAGGAGCCGCTCAATCCACCCACGAGAAGCGACGAGCTAAGCTCACAGACGAAATCCGCCGACTGGAAGCCGCCAACGTTTCGAAAAAGGAATGGATGCTCTCTGGCGAAGCCAAGGCGCCCGATCGACCTATCAATTCGCTGATAGAAGAGGACCTTGAATTTGAGCGCGTTGGCAAACCTGTCCCCGTCATCTCAAATGAAGTGTCCGATAATATCGAAGCGCTGATCAAGCGACGGATTCTAGCGAGGGAGTTCGATGAAGTCCCGCGCCGCCAGCCGTATCTCATCCCGGGGAGCGAGGCTAAGCTCAGACGCGAACAGTTTACGCTCGATGAGACGAAGCCACAGCAGAGCCTGGGCGAACTGTACGAGGAAGATCATCTTCGGAAAACAGATTCTGCCTTTGTGGATCGGAAGAGCGCGAAGGTCGAGGCCGATCATGACGAAATTACCCGGTTGTGGAATAACATCAGCTCGCAGCTCGATGCGTTGTCGAGTTGGAACTATAGGCCCAAGCGCCCGCAGGTTAGCGTTAATGTAGTCGCGGACGTGGCTACGATTGCCATGGAGGATGTGAGGCCGACGGGTGGCGCTGGCGTAGATGAGGCTGGCATTCTTGCGCCGCAGGAAGTCTATGCGCCTGTCGATGGGGGTAAGGTCCGTGGGGAGACGACGTTGAGGAGCGGAGTGGCTGTGTCGAAGGAGGAGATGACGCGGGAAGCTAAGCGGAGACGGCGGAGGCGGGAGAAGAAGAAGTTGAAGAAGAGTTCGTCGCAGCAGCGGCCTGCTGGTGATGGGAAGCAGGCGGAGAAGCAGAGGGTTGTGGACGACTTGATGAGGGGCGGTGTGAAGGTTATTGGGAAACAGGGGGATTTGAAGGATGTTTACGGGGGCAAGGTGCCTTCCAGTGAAGGCAAGGGGCAGACTGTTCTAAAGTTATAAAATAAGGTAACCGTTTGACTCGGAACTGGGAGTTGAGGAGACAATAATATGATTTAACAACTCCATCTAGCTAGCTATAATTTTACCATAATGATGACGCCTTCAAAACTCCCATTGAGACATTTCCATAGTTGGAACTCATTTTCTTGACTCTTAACTTCTTTGGTTGTGTTTTGTACCTTTCTCTCCCCGACTCCTGATGGTGTACAGAAATATGTTTTGCTTCGAATACACCTTCTGATCAGGATCATCCATCACCTCAACAACCTCAAACAGTTTCCTCACCTGCTTCATAAATCTCAGATCCGCACGACGCCGCTTTTTGAAACAAAAGTAGCACACCGAATGTGGGCTGGCCAGAAGGCCTTCCAGCGTCGATAGCAGTAGCGGGAATGCAGGTTCGAAGTAGACACAGTCGGCCGCCAGAATGACGGCTGGGTCTGACGGGACGGTCTTGGGGATCTCGCAGCCCCAGTCGAGAACGGCCGGATAGACGATGTCCGACAGACGGTTCAGCTGGACGTTGTCTTGCATCAGTGACAACATCGGGATCTGGTCGGTGAGGTATATCGGCGAGTCGACGGAGCATCCGCGTGCGACTGCTAGTCCGACGAGGCCGCCTCCGGCGCCGAGTTCCACACTGAGAAGCGAAAGAAAACTCCAGTAAGCCAAAAAGAATAAATAAACGTTATTTCACAGTAAAAGGCAGGCCAGCTAGGGAAAATAAAACAAACATGGGGTAATACAGACATGGTTTTCCCACCCAAGTCCGACTTGTGCCTGCGGAGCATATATTTTGCCAGGACGACCCCAGCCGGCCAAAGCTTGCCGCCGCATCCCTCCTTCAGATCTTCTTTGATTTGCAACGGGGGGTCCAGCAGCCCGTCGAGAGAGAGAAGCGCCGTCCCCGCGGCTTTGCTCTCACGGACCGGGACCAGGGATTCGCTGATGGCGAGTGGAAGAGGCGACTCCGTGAAGAGGTCGGTTTCACCCATGGCACAGGACTGCAATGCTTATTTTCTAGGCCGGGGACAATCGCAAGCGGTTGGTCAAACTTTCAGCAGGGAGTTGGCAGGCCAAAGGATTGTTTCCCCTTTGCAGGTAAACAGCTTTGGCAGGGGTTCTGTGTAGACTTTTGTAACTCAGATGACAACCATGGCTCATACAGCGCGCATCTCGCACAGCTCACAGAAAGCGCTTCGTTCAGTAGATTGGTTCACTAGGCTCTCAGGAGCCCGAAGTGAATAGTGGACTGAGCGATCGCAAGAAAACAAGAAGCGGGTCGGTACAAGGCAGTTGATAGTTGATATATAGCCATAGGTTGATGCGGGTTAAAAAGATTGAAATACATATATGGGTAAAGAGGCACCGGGTAACTCTAGACAGCTGATGAAGCGGCATCAACAACGATATGAGGTCAACTGCAGCAGCATCCAAGGTTCAAAACGTATCCAACTGCTTGTTAACTACAATTACTAACTGCCTTTAAGTTGGTAAATAACTACAACCGCAAGAATCGGACAGTGCAGTTCATACATTCCATCTTTATCTACCCCTACGAACAACGGATCTATCCCGGCGTCGTTAGAGAATCCAGTGGACCCCCCCTATCCTCTCTTCATTCCTATCTCAATGGCTTCAATCAAAAAACGCCGCTCCCAAAACAATGACGTGCAGCCTCAGCAACAGAAGAAAGTGAAGCCAGATAGCAGCAACAGCAGCAGCAGCAAAAACAACTCAGCCGCGTCCGCTGGAGCTGAGCGGAAAGTTGATTCCAACGGTGATTTCTACTGGAGCCTGGCGCGGTCCCGTCGCCTCACTGTATCGTCCTTCAAAGGCCGCACCATGATCAGTGTGAGAGAGTACTATGAGAAAGATGGCCAGGAACTTCCGGGAAAGAAGGTTAGCATTCCATTGGTTGCTCTGCGCCTGTTTTAACCCACCACCCGCCTCTGAATTTGCGGTTGCTAAACTATTCGCCTCAGGGAATCTCGCTGCCGTTGGAGCAATTCAATGCCCTTGTCCAGCTGCTGCCAGATGTCGAAGCTGTCATTAAGGAGAAGGGCGGATCTTTGGAAAGGCCAAAGTACGCGGAAACGGGCGCCGCTGCGGACATGGAGGGCAACGAGACCGCGGAGAGTGAGCCGGAGAAAGCTGCAGAGGAGTCCGGTCCCGGCTCCGACGATGGCTCCGTAGAGGGTTAAGGTGTTTATGTGCATCTTTCGGGCATGCCGGGTGAACTGTAATTCTATTTTCTTTTTTTGTTTTTATTCTCTTTCTCTCTCTCTTTTATTTCCTTTCTGTATTTTTGGTTAGCAGGCACTGCATATCACAAGGCTCCTAGGATCATGCTTTTTTTGGCCCGCATGCACGAATTTAGTTGAAAACTCATAGTTAACTAATGGTTCAAAGCTTGGACCGTTATACTCTTTCATGGGATCGAACTATTGGGGATCGGAGAAATTTATTTGAATCCTTTTCAAAATGTCTATATTTTTGTTCCTCCAAAGGCCCATCCTGTACAGAATCTACTACTAACAGCACCCGGCCACCTGCGAGAAACCATTGTGATATCACATACTCGTCTCCTGTGTTTCTGTCCGGCTAGCTAACGACCCTCCCTTCCACGCATGTCGGGGATTCCTCACCTTCCTCACCTTACTCTCTTCACACGACTTCCCCCACCCCCCACCTCCAGGGGTTTTCACGATTATCCGGTCACCAGGTAACATCATGGCCGTATTCTTCGCCCCCAGATTTATCTCCCGCACCTCCCACTCACCAGGCTTCCCCCCCCGCTTCGGCGTCCTCCTCACCCAGATATTCTGTCCACACTGCGCATCCTCGCCGCCATTCAGGCCATATGGATGATACACCCTGCGCTCCGAGAGGATGGACACCTGCACTGGAATTCGAAACTCGATATCCCGAATGACCCCGTCTCCACCGCGGTGCTGGCCGTTCCCACCGGATCCGGGCCTCAGGCTAAAATTCCTCAGCAGCACGGGATACCTCCGTTCGAACACCTCGGAATCCGTGATGCGGGTGTTTGTCATGTGTGTGTGGACGCCTGAGGTGCCCTCCCAGTATGGGCCGGCGCCGCTCCCGCCCGCGACGGTTTCGTAGTAGCCAAATCCTCTGGTTTCTTCTCCTCCTGAGATATTACCGCCGTAGCCGAAGGTTAGGTTGTTTGTGTCGCCTTGTGAAGCGGCGCAGGCTTGGAAACATTTCAGAATTACGTCGGTCACTCGCTGGCTCTGTATTCGCTGTTAGAAGCTGAATTTGAAAGGGTGGAAGTTCCAAACTCGTCCAGGGGCGGGGGGGGGGGGGGGGGGGGGGGGGAGGGGGATAGGAGGTGTGGGGGTGATTCATGGCCCCAAAATTAAAAGGAAAACTTTCCGTCGAAAATTTTCCCAAAAAAAAATTGGGTTTTGGGGGGAGGAGAGAAAAAAAAAAAATTTTTTCTGTTACCCCCCCCCATTTGTGGTTTTGGGGGAACTCTTGGGTTACGGGGGTTTTCGGTGGAGGGGGAATCTAAGGACCGAAATAAAGGAGAAACCTACCGTCAAGACATTCCCACCAACAACAGCCGCTTGCCCAGAGGGAGAAAGGAAACAATTCTTCGGTATCCGCACATCAATTGGCTTGAGGCAACCTTGGTTCAACGGGATGTCTTCGGAAATCAAACATCTTAAACAGTATATGATTGCGGAGTAAGTAACCGCTTCCGGCGCATTGATATTCCCTGGGATCTAAGTAAGCATGGATTATTCAAGGAACTGCCCGTTGAGTTTGAGGGGAGGAAAAAAAAAAAAAAAAAAAAAAAAAAAAAAAAAAAAAAAAAAAAAAAAAAAAAAAAAACTAACTGACCATAGACTTCCGGGCCCGTGCCTTCAAAATCAAAGACTGCTTCCCCCTTTTCCGCATCAATTGATATTTTCAAATGGATCGGACTTCCATCATCCATGTGATCGAAAGCCACAAGATCCGCCCCTACAAACCTTTTGCTGACGGATTTCAGGAGATTCCTCACACTCAGTTCGGCATTGTCTTGGATGTTGTTCATATAGAACTGCACAACAGCCTCCCCATATTCCTTGATCAACATTGATATGAGGTTAATTCCTTTTTGATTTGCAGCGACCTGGGCCTTCAGGTCGTTTAAATTGTCAGCAAGGCATCTTGTACCGCTGCATCCGGGATATTTCGCCGGCTCATGGTATAGAAGCTCAGTGATCCGTTCTTCGTTGAATATTCCCTCAGAAACTAGCTTTTCAGACTTGATCGCCGCCCCTTCTTGGAATAACTCTCTTGAGCTGGGGGGCATTGAGCCGGGGAGTACACCTCCAATATCCGCTGTATAAAGGTTTAAAAATTAGTCATCCCGGAAGAGTACAGGTCAAGAATGTGAATTGTCATATAACTAACCGTGATGCGCCCGAGATGCTACATAAAAAATAATTTTATCCCCATTGAAAGCCGGCGTGATCACCGTGATATCCGGCAGATGCGTTCCACCGAACTCAGGATGGTTACTCACGATAACATCTCCAGGCTTAAGGTTTCCAGCCCAAATTTTGGACTGCGTTCTCACGCAGGTGGACATGCTACCGAGATGAACCGGTAGGTGTGGTGCGTTTGCCACCAGCCCACCATCAGAATCAAACAAGGCACACGAATAATCTAATCTCTCCTTGACATTGGTGCTGACGCTCGTTTTCTGAAGTGCCCGGCCCATCTGTTCCGCGATGGCCATGAAGCGGTGTCCGAAGATACTGAGCATAACGGGGTCAATGGAGTTAACGCTCACTCTCGCATCGCGGGATTCCGAAGTTCCGATATTGATAACAACATGGGTTCGAATGATTAAAGCACTTGCGTTCGGGGTGATGACCAGGGTTTGTGTTCCGTCAGCAAGAATTGCCGGTCCATGAATGCGGTCATTGATGTCTAGATCTTTGAGTTTATAAATCGGCGTTTCGACGCGCCCGCCTTCGAAATATACATGAGAGACACCAAACCTCTTTTCATCTCCTACATCCCGCGGCTTGGCTTCTTCCAGTTGCTGATCGACGGTTTTGCCTAAATCGTCAAAACTCCTTCCAATTGCTCGAACCCGGACATCATCTACGATGATATCACGATTGGGTAGCGTGAATCCAAACTCCTGTTCATGTTGCTGGACAAACGCTTTACCAAAAGCCCAGTCTTCGCCACCATCGGGCATGTCTGCGGTTGTCTGAAATTTGGGATTGATTATCATCAGCGCAGACTCAGTGCCTCGGTACCTCAAGTTCAGATACTCTTCAAATATGATTGACTTGTCCTTGAATCCCTGCTCATGCAGCCGTTCCTGAGCCCCCTTCTTCAACTCGTTCATTTTCTGTTTTAGCTCGTTTAGAGTACTTTCATCTTGGGACCACACTTTCGATTCTGGAACTTGACTCTCATCCACCACGTCTGCAAGGGACATGCCATACGCAGAAAGCACTGAGGAATAGCGGTGGATCAAAATTTGCCAGATCCCAAGATTTTCAGCAATTGCCACGGCATGCTGGCCGCCCGCGCCTCCAAAAGTTGCTAATCTGTGTTTTGAGGTGTCGTGGCCCTTGGCCTCGGTTAACGAGCGAATTGGTCTTGTCATGGATTCATTCGCAATCTTAATGAATCCGTACGCGACTTCGTCCGGGGTCATCTTTTGGCCCGCAGGCAATTTTTCATTGATCGTTGCTGTCAGCTCCTCAAATAGTTTTGCGCTCGCATTTCTATCCAACGCCTCGTTTTCATTCGGCCCGAATATCTTAGGAAAGAAATCTGGCAAGAGTCTTCCAAGGTACAGATTGGCATCTGTGACAGTTAACGGGCCTCCCTTGCGATAACAGGCGGGGCCGGGGTGTGCGCCAGCGGACTCGGGTCCTACCACGAACAGGCCGTTGCGATAAAACAGGCGCGAACCTCCACCTGCAGCAACAGTATTAATATCGAGCTGGGGGCTCTGTATCGTGACACCGGCCGTTGTGGTTTCAAAAACGTGCTCGTAACGACCGGAACCGTACCGGCTCACGTCGGTACTGGTTCCGCCCATATCAAACCCAATTACGGGGATGTCGGTCCTGGGGTCGTAAGACGTGAGCGCATAGCCGACAACTCCACCGGCAGGCCCTGACAGGATCGCACGCAGGCCGGAAAAGCTGTCAATATCGACAAGTCCCCCATCAGATTGCATAAATTCACATCGTGCCCCTTTTGTGTCTGATCCCTTTTTCAAAGTGCTTGTGCCAAGTCCACCCTGAAATCCGGACTGGAAGCCTGTGATGTACTTGCGGATGGTAGGTGTTAGGTAGGCGTCAGCGCACGTGGAAGTTGCCCTGGGCACTAACTTGATCATGGGCATTAATTCGTGGCTCAAGCTGATATGAGTGAAACCCGTTTCTCTAGCAAGTCTGCCCACCATTGCCTCGTGATCTGGGAAGGTGTATCCATGCATGAGGCAGACTGCAATACTCCGGAATCCTTCATCGTAGAGAGCTTGGAGCTGGGCCCTGACGGTGCTCTCGGAAGGCCTCTGTAGAATCCGGACGGCCTCTGAGGACACTCCGCGCACGATTTCAGCATGTGAAGAAGACTGGTCCCGAGGAGGGGTAGGCGTTATATTCCGCGCTGGATCTTCTGTATAGTCCTCCAGCGTGACTCGCTCATCCACCTCAATGACCTTTTCGTGCAGAACATCCGGTTTGCAAATGGCTAAGTCAAAAATCTTGGGGCGAGTTTGATTGCCGATCTCCAGACAATCTTTGAATCCCTTAGTCACAACCAGGGCCATCCGTTCGCCCTTTCTTTCTAGCAAAGCATTTGTGGCCACAGTCGTCCCCATTCGAATACTCTCGATCTTGGAGGTATCTAGCGGCTCACCGCGGGGGATTTCCCGGCCTTCGAATTTGGAAAGCAGTCGTCGGATACCTTCCAGCGGAGCATCGCTGTAATTGGAGGGGTCTTCGGACAGCAGCTTGATGACGATGTCATCTTCTAATTTGCCCGTGCCGGGGTTTCCCACGCAGTCCGTGAATGTGCCACCACGCTGTGAAGGGGGCAATTATTAGCAACTTGAGCGGATCTCAGGACTGACTAGAAAGGAGCATAGATACATCAATTGAGATCCGTATTCCAGGACCTTGGGCTGATATAGCCATTGTGGAGACGGTAATGATATCGTTGAATAACGGGATAGGCGAGCAGGATTAGAGAGTAATCCGGGAGGCCGATACTTTCTATATTTGTAATATTTACAGCAAAGCAGACGGAAGAATCGGGAATCTTCACTGCGTACGGGGGGGCAACTTGTCGTGCAGTCCCGCCTGAAAGCGCAATCCAACGGCCATGCACGGGAGACAGACGGAGAAGTGGGGGCGGGGGAGTTGCTGACAAGACTCTAAACCCGGTCAGTTTTGTTATTGAACCAGATATTAGTTAATTAACCAAATTGACAAGATTCGACCGTTGGGGCTTCTGACGTCATCCAGATCCTTCTGCCGGCGAGATCACGTGGATTCACGTGGCATTAAGGACGCGCGACCCAGAAGTAAACAAGGAACTTGAGAGCTCAACACAATATATATATGTAGAGCAAAGAAAAAACCAACCACCTACGCCGACTTCACAAACACGCGACACAGCATTTTGTCTCTTGTTCCACTCAAAGCTGCCTGCTTATCGTTCGTGGGATATCCGTGTCTGCAACCCAACCATCCTAATTTTATCATTCTTCTCGATCCATTTACGCGTCTCGAGGAAGAACGAGGAAGCTCACAACCATGCCTCGACCGCCTGCTAGACGTGGGCGTCGCCCAAAGGCTGTGAAGGGTCCCGGAGCAGCTGCTCCATGCGGTAGCGCACAGCTTGCAGAGAGTGATAATGTATTGGTGGTTATTCCAAAGCCGAACAACAAGGCCCAGGTCCAGCCGCTCGAAGGTCAAGACGACGGATGTACAGAGAGGAGTTGCGATGAGGCCCGCAGGGAGAATTTGTGTGAATCGACGTCCTCCCAGAGGCAAGAAACGGTAGTCCATGAGGTCAATGAAGAAGAAAGCGGTTTGAGAGCGGGTCTGGGACTGAGACACCAAACACCGATGGCGAAACAGTTGAACGACACGAAAGGAGTCCCTACCGCAAATGGCCTTGGGTCTTCCGTTCGCGCGAGAGCTCTCCTTTCCAATCCCCGTAACAGAGGCGACGCCAGTTCGAGAGTGCAAAAGATGGGAACACCTGCGTTCGAAAGCTCGATGTTGAGCAATTTCCGACGCCGCCCACGACAGCCCAGTATCCTACAGATGATGCAAGGGGATCCATCTTCCGAGCTTGATGACGACGATTGTTTTCTGGGTAGTTTTGACCCAGATGATGAATCTACTCCCCTAAAATCTCCAAGCCGCAAGAACATCCGTCAAGGCCGCTTATCTACCCCATCTTCGACGCCACGGGATTTGCCTGCCCGGTCTTTAAATAAAAAGAGAAAGGCAGACACAGATATTCAGGTGCAGGTTTCTCGGTCTCCCGAGCCATCTGAACTAGTTGTTATTAGAACTCAGGAAAGCGCCGAGGACAGTGCCTCTGAAGATGACATGCTCCCTACTCCAAGAGGAGCCCAGCCACCCGATCCGCCCGAAATACTAAGCCAGACGATGATGCCCCCTGAGAGTAGCCCAGCTCTGCCAACCGATAGACAACCATCACATGGTGAACATCTAGAAAATACTAGCCCATCGCCCATTCCAATACCTGACGTCCGAGTTTCTACTGCAGCACTGAGAGAAAAATTTCTTCCGCACCGGCGACTCCGCCATAAACACAGAGAGGCAAATGATAATGATGGGTCCAACTCAGATGACGGTGAACACGACAACTATTTTAGCGACTATTCTGGTGCACTTGAAGCTGATCAAGACGAGTTGAGTTATTCTACGTCGAGAGCGCCTAGAAAGCGGAAGAATGTGATGGGAGCGAATAAAGGGGCGAGGAACAATAAAATTGGAGGGCCTGATGTTCGGGGTAGCCAGCAGGGTCCAAGGAAGCGGAAACCACCGGCCAAGTCGGCGAACAATCCAACTTCCAGGAAGTCCCAGCCATCACAATCGAAAAGAGGGCATGGTATCACTTATTCCTTGTCCCGGCATGCAGCACTTGAACAAGACAAAGAAAACCAATTAGCCCAAACGACATCCTCTCCTCCAGCCACCACCACCGATGCTTTACCACCATTGAGTGAAGAACTCCGCCTACAGGCACGAAAATTCGCGGAAATTAGCAAGTGGCGCCTAGAGTTTGAGGATGCCACTCCGACATCCGGCGGGAGTAGTCTGTTCCGATGATGCGGTCGTTCGTCTGTTTTGAAAATTTTTTGTAAAAAATATATATATATTTAGGAATTCAATACAACCACAGCGTCAGCCTTTGGTTAATAGATATCTCTCGCCCCCAAAAGGACGCCTAGGTACGGTGTATATCTTCTTGAAATTGAAAATTCCGTCCGTGGAGATTCTTCGGTGTCTGTTGCATCTCTACCCTGTACTTAAACAGGGCGGATAAGACCGGTTGGTTGAACTCTCTTACTCAGCACAGTCGACGCAGGTTCAGCCCCCCGCTGCAACCAACAAACCCCGCGCATCAGCGGGAGTTAAAGGAATCATCAATAAGGAGTTCTTCCGTCACATTGGTATTTGAGGTGGGCATTATTTTCACAAAAAGGCAGACAGTGGTGTGGTTGGCATTGAACTCACCAGAAATAATCCAAAGGAAAAAAAAAAAGCATGGCTATCTCTGTCGATCAGACCCCTGCGGGCAAATATCCCGCAAAAGTTCATGCAAAGCGAGTTGCGGCCCGCATACAGGAACTCGGGCATGGCGATTCTGGAATTATTTATCTCGAAGGCCAGAAGACGCACATGATTGAGGATAGTGATGGGGAAATGCCATTCCGGTAAGCCCCGATTTTGCTGCTTCGTGTTGAGGTTGTCTGGTAGTTATCTGCATTCTGTGCCTGTTCAACTGTCGGCTAAGAGGCTACTGTACTAAAGCGTTTTATCAATCCAGCCAACGCCGCAACTTCTTCTACCTATCCGGCTGCCCCCTCCCCGATTCCTACCTCACATATGACATTAAAGCGGACAAGCTGACCATTTTCATCCCCCCCATTGATCCCGCTTCAGTCATCTGGTCCGGATTGCCCCTTTCCGTCGAGGAGGCTTTGGAGATATACGATGTCGACGCCGTCCTATCAACAGCTGAAGTCAATGCCAGCTTGGCGCATTACTGCTCAGCACAGGGCGGCAAGAAAGTCTTTGCAATCGCCGACCAAGTTTCCCCACATATAACTTTCCTTCCATTTCAAGAGATCGATTTTGATGTCTTGAAGCGAGCCGTTGAGGAATCGCGCGTTGTCAAAGATTCGTATGAGATTGCTCTGCTCCGGCGGGCGAATGAGATATCTTCCAAGGCACATGTGGCGGTGTTCAAGGCGGCGACGTCCGCTAGGAACGAGCGGGAATTGGAGGCTATTTTTGTCGGCGCGTGCATGTCCAGTGGGTGTCGGGAGCAGTCGTATCATCCCATCTTTGCCAGCGGGACAAATGCGGCAACACTACACTACCAGAAGAACGACGAGGATCTTGTCGACAGCGTCACCGGGCAAAGGAGGCTGAACATGCTTATTGATGCCGGGGCTGAATATCGAAATTACTGCGCGGATATTACGCGGGTGGTGCCGCTTTCGGGAAAATTTTCGCCCGAGTCCAGAGAGATATACGATATTGTGCTGGAGATGCAGAACAGCTCGTTGGCGATGATTAAAGCTGGAGTGATGTGGGAAGACGTCCATTCAACTTCTCACCGCGTGGCTATCCGCGGACTGCTCAAGCTCGGCATCCTGCGCAGCACGGAGGAGGAGCTGTTTGAGAAGGGGATCAGCGTGGCGTTTTTCCCACATGGTCTAGGTCACTACCTTGGCATGGACACACATGATACGGGAGGTAATCCGAACTACGCAGATAAGGATCCGAAGTTCAAATACTTGCGTCTGCGAGGTCCTTTGGCGTCCGGCGGGGTTGTAACTGTTGAGCCGGGGGTAAGTCGCTCCTTTTCATGAAAAATTATCAGAGCCTTGGGAAGTTCAATTTTATTCCGTCTTGAGCTACTGTTTTTCAGATGAAAACTAATACGAGTTTTATTTTTTTATTTTATTTTCAATAGATATATTTTTGTCGCTTTATTATCGATCCTTATCTCAGTTCTCCGGATTTGGGCAAGTACATCAATGCCGATGTTCTTGAACGGTATTGGAGTGTGGGTGGTGTGCGCATTGAGGACAATGTAGTCGTCACAGATAGTGGTTACGACAATCTGACGACGGCTCCAAAACTTCCCGAGGAGATAGAGAGACTTGCTACGGAAAAATAATAGGTGGTGTCAATGTATTTATTGACAATCTGACATGAGGGAACGAATCTGTTTCTGACAAATTATTTCGAAAGCACAATCTAAAATATTGTACTCTTATGAAAAACCCTATGGAGGTATTCTCACAAGGATAACTAGTAATCAATATCAATAACCGCTCCTATATCTACGGTGTATATATTCCGAATCGATCTATTGTATCACAGCCTTCAAGGCCTGAAGCATCAGAGCGAAAATAAACCCCCGAGCCACACGGCTAACCTGCAGCGAATCAAAAACATGCCCCAACGCCTCCACCGTCGCCGAATGCCCCATAATACTCGTAAGAGCATGCGGCATGCCCCTTGTCACCAGCAACCTCCGCGCCTTGACGCGTAGCTCATTCTTCTCGTCCTCAGTCAGAGCAGGAGGCCACTGTTTCAGTTCATCTTCGGTCGGAAGCGCATTTTGGCGCAGGACGGTGATGCGAGCTGCCACAGCATCGTCGGAGGCATTAGATTCAATGATCGATTTCTGGACGAGGAGGCGAATGGCCTCGATGTGTGGATTGCCGGGCCGGAGTAGGAATGACTTTGCTGCATTCAATAGTTTCTTGCGGATGGCCCAGACGGAGGATAGGGCGTATAGCTCGTTGATGACAGCGAATAAGAGCTCGACTGCGACGGTGATCTCTTCCTCGAAAAGAGATGTAGTGCGCGGTTCCCCTGAAGGAGGTTTAGGGGCGGATTTGCGGGGCTCCGTGCTTGGTTCAGACTTAGCAGGAGCTAGGGCTGCAACACTGTCTATTTGATCGGCAGGATTAGATGATATGGTAGTGGGTGCTTGGTTGCGTTTCTCGCCGCCTACAGGAGAAATTTCTTGATTCTCATCAATATGTTCGCTAGATGGAGAAGGAGATGCTTGAGCCACCGGGTCCCTCTTAAGAGTCGCGTTCCCGTCCTGAATATGCGTAACATAGACCGGGGATCTCTCAGCAGATCCATTTTCGCTTGATCCAACATCAAGAGCAATATCATGTTGAGAACTTGAACACGAAACAGACTGAACTTGCCCCAATTTCGTAGCCTCGAGCTCGATGGACCGCTTCCGATGGGCAATATTGGCTCCAAACACTCCCGTAACACCTTCGAGCACAGCCTTGCCACCCCCAGCCATCCCTTTCGGAGCATTGCTCAGGACCTCCAGCACGCCCTTACCCATGTTTTCAAACACTGCCTGGCTGGGGAAAGAAAATCCAACTTTCCCAGCCCCATTTAACGATGACGCCCCCAGGCCCCCCCGTTCCTTTTCGAGAAACCGCTTCATAGCCTCGCAGCTAGCGAGCCGCTCAAAGCTTAGAGCGTGTTGAAGATAACGTTCAAGGTTTTGCCGTAGGTCTAGTTTATACTGACCTTTCCACGGCGGTAGCTCTTTGTGCTGTTCTACGAAGTCAGATACACCGGACACAACGGATATGCGGCGCAGAACTTCATGGAGGGCTTCGAAATCGGAATATTTTCTGGCGATGACCCAGCCCGGGATCCTGGAGCCGAAGGGTTCAATTTGCAACAAATAGTCGTCCGAAGGTTTCACGCGCATTTTTCCTTTGTCGTTTGGGAGAGTGTCATCGACGATTGATACAGAAGCACCGAGGAGAATCGTTTGAATTAAGTCTGGGAGATCAAGTTAGTTTGGAAGCGGAGGAAGTTGTTTTCAACAGCGGCATTCGGTTTTGGACTATACCTTCTTGTTTCGAGGGCGACTCATGCATTGAGTTTCGAACGTCTCCGAGTAGTTCCTTAGAATCCCTTGACATCTCGGATCTTGCCGAGTCATTACTACTTCGGTGGTCATCGGTTAAGATAGAAGGCACTAGTGGATCGAAAACTTTAGAGGATATGGTGTGTGTATCGGGATCGGGATCCGGATCCGGATCGCTGCCAGTTTCGTTCATCGTTGGCTGTCCGCCACTCTTGTAAGCATTGCTGACGGCAATGAGAGCACTTAGGCGCTTTGCTTCCTTTTCAGCCTCTTCCATTTCTAATTGCGCCTTAGTCAAGCCCTTGTTTTCGTTCCCTCTTTTTAAGTTTTCAACAATATCCTGTTCTGTAGAATCTTCAGACATACTACTGTTATCAACATCACTCAAAGAGCGGGCAGCAAAAGCCTGCATTTCTTCTTGTCGTGCCCTATCAACGCCAATATCGATTGCATTCATCAATTCCGGCTCCCCTTCTTCCAGAAGCCGCACAATCCACCCATTGATCCATTCCGGTTTTGAGCAATTCTCAATTACGCTTTCCAGTATGATATCCGAGAACACCTCACGAAGAAAGATCTGGACTGGTTCACAGTTGTATAAATCAGGCTCAAGAAAAGACTTTATAGTGTCGGTTGCAACGAGTCGGAGCTTCGCACGTTGTTGGTCGGTTGATAAAACATTCGCTAGATTACTTTCGGGGTATTCTTTAAGGTACGAAGAAATGACATCCTCCCATGTCGAATTGCTCGGGGCGGACTCGAAGGCGGCGGAAAATTCGTTTAGGAATACAACAGCGATGGATGCGGCGTTGGTGACGAAATGGAGGAAGATATCAGCCGGCCTTTTGCGTGAGAGGTGAGCGGATATAGAGATGATAAATCGGGTCAGGCTCGAACGGCAGGACTGCGGAAATGCCCTTTCCGTAATTAGAAGCGGCCCGTACCACCACCTACGGGCAAATCTAAGTTAGTTGGAGTTTTGTTAGAGGAGGTGGTGTATGTTGCATTGCTTACTGGACGTAGTCTCGAATGATAGCGTCAGTCAGGGAATCCAGAGCAGCAGCTGTTGCGGGCTGGAAACCCGCAAAGTCTGGCTCTTTGTGATTAATCGATTTGTCTATAGGATTGCTGGATTCACTGAGAGTATCTGCAATTGTAGTTTCGCGCCAACGCAGGACTCTGGAAATCACCTCAATACCAAGCTCTCGTCGCCTTAGGGAGAGGCTTGATTTCACAACTTCATCTCCGGTCTCTTTGTAACCGTCCCATGCGGCATGAAGCGTGACACCCACGGATACGCCGAATAACACTAGAGCAAGTCTCCCCGGGAGCAAATATATAATGGCAAGGAGAGCTCCGCCTAAAGCAGCCAGAGTGGCATGGTTAGCGGATGCGAGATATCGTAGGCATTGGTCTAGGAGAGAGCTCTGGATAAACGCAGATCGGGATTGGGATTGGGAAGATCCTGCCGCGCCAGCTGCACTCTCTGCAAAATCCTCCCGTCTTGGTGGCCTAGATTCAGATCCATCACTGGTTGGGATCCAGCCCTCGGTCGTCGTCACCTTGGGTTCGGACTCGTCCATGGTCGTCCCCTAGGCTTACATTGGGACAGAGGTTCTGCTCATCCGCATAGTAAGGCGAAGAAGGAGAAGACGAAGATGATGATAAAAGGGTCTAGAGGAATCTACCAGAAGGCCACTCTAAGAGATTATATTTTGCACTCGGACCCTGTGGATGCATACACCCTGCAAGAGAGAATTCAAGAACCAACAACGAGAACTTCGTCTTGGGAGGTTGGAGCGGGAGTGCGCAGGGGGCGGCTGCGGTGCGCCCTACCGGGGACATTCCCAACATATGATAAAAACCCTCAGGTTTAATACCGTACCGTACCGTACCGTACCGTGCTTGATGCTGTGCTTGTCCCTCGCTTGACGTTAGAGCAACTCGTATTCACACGCGGCGTCCGACTTGATTTTTCTCTGCTCTCGCTAACAAATGTTCCCATTAATTAACTATACAATCCCCCATCTGCGAGCGCATGCAAATACTGAAGGTGTTTTGCAGGAGACATCCCTCATCAATCAATCCGATGGTCCATCTACCACGTCGCATATCTTATTCATGGTGTCCTCGTTCCGCACTCCACTCCGACTAGCCACACGCTGCTGCCAGGCAAAGCTTCCAAGATGCCACCATCGCCCTTCGTCCTCCTGCCATCGCCCAGCGCGGGCTGATAGGGCTGAGAGGGTTGATGCTATGATCATATCTAACCCCCCCGCTGGCTCTTCATCAACAAAAGTGCCTGTGCCTCTCCACACGGCGCTTTTCTTTCCTGGTTTGCATTCATGCCCGCCTTCTCTTATCACTGCTGAGTCTCAATAGGCCATGGCGTCCAGCGTGTCGGGATGACAAACACCTGGCTTGAGGCGTTCCCATCCACCGTCAAACCATTCCTGGAGGAGATGGATAGCATCCTAGACTTCCGCCTCTCAACCATAATATCGCACGGGCCGAACTCCAAACTGAACCGGACGGAGAATTCCCAACCTGCCATAATGGCCATGTCGATAATGATCCTCCGTGTACTGAATGAGCATTTTGGGTTTGACACCGCATCGCGCATCGATGTGACCCTGGGCCACAGCCTGGGCGAGTACGCTGCTCTGGTGGCGGGGGGTTACCTCGACTACGAGCCGGCGCTCAAAATGGTCCGGCGCAGGGCAGATATAATGGCCCAGTGCACCGCCAACGCAAGGTCACTTACCGGGGAAACATATGGGATGGTCGCGCTGGTCTGCGAGCCGGATCGCTTGTCCGACTTGATTACGACGATTCGCGAATTCGTGGATCATGGCTCGCAGGGCTCGAATGACGATTCACGATACGGGATACCGCCGATCCAGCAAGTTTCGATAGCGAATATCAACTCGAAAAACCAAATCGTGCTCAGCGGGAGCATTGAGCGGATCAAATATCTGCTGGTCCAGCTTCGGCAGTTTTCGGGACATGATCCCAGGGCCGTGCGACTGCGGAGTGACAGCCCCTTTCATAGCCCGGTCATGAAACCCGCGGCCGATTACATGCGGCAGGCCCTTGAACAGGTGGACGTCCATTTTTCACCTTCTCTCATACCCTGCGTCTCAAACGTGTCTGGTGTACCCTTCCAGTCGAAGGAAAACCTGAAGCACCTGCTCTCGCGACAGTGTGTGGAGACTGTGAGGTGGTGGGATAGCATCAGATACCTTGATCAAGAACGGGGGGTGAAACGGTGGATTGGCATTGGACCTGGCAAAGTTGGGAGAAACCTCGTGGGAAAGGAGGTGGGCAAGGTTCCCGCGCGGGGTGGAGGGGTGTGGGCCATTTGTGACCCTAGAGAAATCGAAGAGATACTGAGTGAACTACACAAAACTGGGGAGGGCGAGTGTGCTTAATAGAAGAATTAATCATATTTGAACTATTAATTTAAAATACCTAATGCCTCTTTTCTCCTCCTCCTCCTCCTCCTCTTCTTCTTTCCTAACTAATAGGTATCACTCCGTGAACCACTTACCTCTCACGTATGGATTTGTATATAGGGGGAGACTCACAAACCCCCCAGTTTTTAAGTACTGATGATCCCCAGGTATTACTTCGGCCCTCCGGAAAGTAAAGGGAGCAGCACTCTTACAGGATGAAGCGCCCGGTCGGAGGATGGCCGGTTGGGCAAGCTAAGTGTGATCGTGACGGATGGAATTTGCATGTACGGAGACAAATCATTGGGAGACGGAGTAGATTATTCTCACTGTAAATACGGAGATAGTTCTCAGAGCAATCGGTGCTTTCTTTCCATGCTGTCCAGTTAGTTAGAGTATATTTATTTTCTTTCCTCTTTTCCCATATATTGATCATGAGCCGGGTTCGTTCCCCCAAGACCCCACATGCACGTCACGCAGGTTCAAAATATCCCCACACACAAAAAAAAATGCGTCCAATGACCACCAACACGCATCGCACCACACAGCAAAGAACTGACTATTTACACCTCCAACCCCCATCCTACCCCTCCCCAATCCAAAATCCGAAATCTCAAAAATAAAAACCCCACAAAACCATGGCAATCCTCTCCTACGTCCTGACCGGTATCACCTCCTACATCGCCGTTACCGTCTCCCTCTTCGGCCTCTCGCTCAAAGTCCCGCGCGCCGGCTTCTTCGCCCGCTGCCTAGCATCCTACGCTTGTCTCATCGCCTGCGCCTCCTATGGCGTCGTCGCCTCCTTCCTCCTCCGCCTAACCGGCTACGGCGGCCTGTCGCAATGGACCGTCGCCTGCGCCTTCAAGTGGACTATGCGGCTGTGCACCGGCTCGCGCTTCGAGATCGTCTCCGGCGCGGAGTACCTCAAGACCCGGCCGGCGGTGTTCATCTCCAATCACCAGACGGAACTGGATGTGTTGTTGCTCGGGGCCATTTTCCCGCAGTATTGCAGTGTCACGGCCAAGAAGTCGCTGTCGCACGTGCCGGTTTTGGGATGGTTTATGACGATGTCTGGCACCGTGTTTATCGATCGGGCGAACAGGGAGACGGCATTGAAGGCGTTTGATGGTGCGGCGGAGCATATGCGCAGCGAGAGGCAGAGTGTTTTTATCTTCCCGGAGGGGACGAGGAGCTATTCGGATCAGCCGATTCTGTTGCCCTTTAAGAAAGGGGCGTTTCATTTGGCGGTTAAGGCTGGGGTGGATATTGTGCCAATTGTGGCGGAGAATTATGCGCATGTGTTGGATGTGAAGAAAATGCGGTTTGAGGCTGGGGAGATTCGTGTTAAAGGTGTGTATTTTTCTCTGTTTCTTTTTCATCTTCCTCCTTTTCACATTCCCCTTTTTCTTGTCTTTGAAATCTCATCCTGGACGTGTTTTCGTGTTTTCTCCTTTCCTTCAATTTGAGCATATTTGGCTAATGTTGCTCTTGTCTCCTCGGGCTGGAATTCAAGTCCTCCCACCAATCAGCACGAAAAACCTACAATCAAGCGATGTAGACGAACTAACGAAGAAAACCCGCGATTCAATGCTTGAGGTTATCCAAGAGATGTACAAGACTAGACAAACGCGGCTTGTAGACAGTTCATCGTCGTCTTCTGCCGCCCCTATCGAGATGCCGGCCCATGCTTCCTCGACTGCCATTGAGACTTAGAATGATATTCAAATGGGAGAAGTGGCCAACCTAGATTTATTCCTTTCTATGCGAATCCATTATATATTTCACACTCTCACCATGTGGACCTTCTTTCAGCGGGACCGGAGTTAAGGGGAGGAAGGAAAAAGGAGACATTTCGGACGAATAAACCCGCTTGCATTGACATGACATAGCAGTTATGATTGTATAATGCCATCGTTTCTTATTGATACCAGCACCTCCAGACGAATAGATGGTGTTTTGTTTTCCTTTTTCTCCCTTTCCCCCTTCTTTCCTTACGTACGAAATGGAGAAAAACGTTATATATGCAACGTGGATCCCCGGGGTTGAGAGTGGAAATCAATTGCTCACTATACCTTCTATCTCTACCACCCGGCGCAAGAGGAGACGAAAATATTAACCTGGCGTTGGCCCTGTCGCTGAAACAGAGCCGCTAAAAGAGGCGGTTCATCTTCATATCTCCTCCTTTTTCATTCCCCTCTTCCCCTTCTTCCTTCTCATACCCTCGATCATGCGTCTCATCTCAATGCTTGCGCCCCTTACACCCTTTTATCCTTCTTCACACTATATCAAAAATTCCCCCCTAATACCATCCTCCCACTAATGTGTGTTCGAAATCCTTCTACCTTTTGGTTGTTCATTTAACTCATGGAACGGGAGATACCCCAATTTCCCCATATTTTCAATTTCTGGTTCCTACTTTAATCATTTGTTGTTTCTCTTCCCAACATCACACATTCACCTTGTTGCTATATACGTATGCATTTCCAGTGCGTTCTGGGGTTGCCCTCGTTTTTAGTCTTCTTGCCTTTTTATTCCCCTTCCCATCCTGTTTGAGCGGTTGATTTTCAGTCCCAGGCTGTGCTTCCATCTGCATGTATGTACATTCATTGATACCATGAATAGACTGATAGATGGACAATATGGGTATATTAACGACTAATTAAATACAGGGATGGCATTGTCAATCATATACTTATTATTAATGCTTTCAATGCTCTCAATAGGCCAGATCTGACCACAATTAAGTTGGGAGTTTCTGAAAATAGGAATCAAATAGGTATTAATAACGAATTTATATGTATCTGTTGCGCCAAAAGTGTGTGGTTATATCTTCGCGGATACACTACCCATCAAGACAAATAAGGTGCAGAAGTCGTCATATGTAAGAAGGCCATCTAACCATCAACCCCCGAAACTCCCCCCCCTCTCCCTCTTCGTTCGTCTATGAACCGACATCACCAACCCCCTCAATATAAACACCCACACTCCCCCCTTGCACACGGCCCAACATCCCTCTCAACATCCACACGAACAAACTCCTCCCACCTCGCCCTCACCTTCCCCATCCCTCCCCCATCCTCCTCTCTACCCACACAATTCCCAAATCCACCCCCCCTCCCCGCCGTCGCAACAATATACTCCTCCTCACACGCCACAACCTCCAAACGCACCTCAGGCACCTCCTGACCATACATGACGGCCCTGACACCGGTCTCAGGTACGCCCCAGGCCAACGAGGCGGTTGAGGTTGAAGTCGTTGGCGGAGGTTTGGCCGGGGGAGTCGGAACAACTACGTTCCTGAATTCCAGATCGCGCAGCCAGGGGGCCAGGAGGGCTTCGCCGGTCATTTTTATATAGGCTTCCTTTAGGGCCCAGTAGGTGTAGAAGAGGCGGAGACTGCTAGTGATGTAGTCTTGCAGGCTCATGTTGCTGCTGCTACTTCTAGGATCCGCCTTCATGGCATCCAATTCGTTCTGCGAAAAGATCTCGGAGAAAATATCGATGAAGGCGTGCAGTTCGGCTTTGGTCTTTGGGGGCCCGCGGTTACGGCGGGATGGGTCATTCGTGCAGGTTATGTCGATGCCGATTTGGGGGGTGTTGTTGGCTGTGTTAGTTTTGTTGTTTACGCTTTTGAAGCAGGGTTGAGCTATCGTATTTTCATCACTGGGTGGGGTGGGTATGACGCATCCTGCCAATGCAATGAGGGAGGTTTGGTGGCTGACGTTGAATTCGATGTTGGTTGGGGTCCCGGTTGGGGTGTTTTTATATTTACTATCACCTCCTGATGACCACTGTTGTTGTTGTTGATGCTGCTGCTCCAAGGGTACATAGCATGGTCTTTTATGCGGGGCTGGAGTGCGGCTGATAATGATTTGATTCCAGGGGACATGACATGTACGGTGGATGAAGAGATATTTTAGCAGATAGGAGGCGAGGGACATATGGCGGTCTGAGAGGTGGTGGAAGGCCTTTATGGTTGTTTGGTCTGATTCTTGGAGGGTGGTCAGGAGGGGGAGGGATTGGGTAGAAGCCGTTAGGGGTCGGGTGTCAATGTACCATCTTGTTAGAGTCGGGGGAGGTGAAGGAGATGGGAGTGTAGATGGTAATAAAGTCATGGTGGTTAAGAGAAATCAATATATATATATATATATATAAATAGAGTATTATAGGACGGAAGATTTGCAAGCGCAAGATAGAGCTGCCATTGCGAAGATCAGAACAAAATCAGACCTGCATGCATTTTGGAGAAGATCAACCCCCAGGAACTGTCAGCCAGATTTCAAAACATGCGTATATTTAAATGCAACCTCTACCTAAAGAGTGCATCTCTAGATAGATAGCTGTATGCTATCGCAACGCTTTTGTTGTCTGACGTTGAAATGCTGTGAAAAAGCGACCTGCGCCTTATCTAGTTAATCCGATCTGCCGAGAGATCTTATCTGATCCGAAGGCGGTGGCAGAAACGCCTGGCGCAGTCATTCTCCCCAAATAAAAACCTTCCCGCTCCATGGGATGTTTGACTCACGGCATACAACAATGCAATGACACTTACCGTGGGAGTTCTGGCCCTCCAAGGCGCATTCTACGAGCATCTAAAACTCCTACACAAAGCCGCAACAACCCTATCGCCCGACGACCCTAAAAAATGGAAATTTATTGAAGTTCGTACACCAGCACAGCTGGACAGTTGCGACGGCTTAATTATCCCTGGTGGAGAGAGCACGACCATCTCACTGGTTGCTGCTAGGTCTCAATTACTCGATCCGCTGAGGGACTTTGTCAAGTGAGTTTCGGTTCATTTCGTTCTTACAGAAAATTGGTTGGTGGTATTATCTGCAATTGGTCAAAACTAACAGAAGATATATTTTTTTTTCTATTGCAATTAGGCTCCACCGTCGACCGACATGGGGCACATGCGCGGGACTAATTTTACTTGCGGAGTCGGCAAATCGGACAAAGAAGGGTGGCCAGGAGCTCATTGGTGGTCTTGACGTGCGCGTAAACAGGAACCATTTCGGTAGACAGGCGGAGAGTTTTCAGGCACCGGTGAATTTGCCGTTTTTGTCCGAAGTATGCCAGGAGGCCCGTAACGGATCCTCCCCAGCCAGCTTCATGGGAGTATTTATCCGCGCACCCGTGGTAGAGAAAGTTCTTTCGTTTGAAGACGGTGTCCAGGTTGAAGAGCAGAGGAGGGAGGGGACGGTAGTTGCACCATCGCGGCAGACGGAGGATCCAGCTGCACTGAAAGTGATGAGCAATCACGTCGACGTGCTGGCGAAACTACCGGGTAGGGCGACCAGGCTTACTGGGGCGGGGGTGGATATCGAGGCTGAGGCGGATGCTGGGGATATTGTTGCTGTGAAGCAGGGTAATGTTTTTGGTACTAGTTTCCATCCAGAGTTGACAGATGATCCCCGGATCCATATCTGGTGGCTGCGACAGGTTGAGAATGCGGTGCTGAAATCCTGGGATCCCGAAAAATGATGGCGAGAATGATGATAGTACCTCGCGGCAAATGAACCGGCCTTCCTTGTATATTCGCCATTTGGATAGTTGATAGTAAAAATTTCTTTCCAATTGTGTAATGTAGAATAACAATCTCATTTTAAAATAACACCTGACCTGCGCCTAATCCTTACGAAGTTACTTAGAGGTAATATCTTACCTACCTTTCCCGTACTCCTCTTCTTCCTTTCTCCGCTCGTCAGCAATGGCGCGGCCATAACCCCCGCGTCCTGGATCGTATTCATCTCTGTACTCATCCCGAACCTGGCCACCAGATTTACCCCGTCTGTGAAACATTAGTTAGTCAAACAGTATACTTTAGGTAAATAAAAAATCCCATTCTTTGAACTTTTCCCAAGCGCATTAAACTTACCCATACTGCCGCCCTTCCTGGAACCCAGGGTCCAGATCTGTCCGAATTATCCGCTCATCCAGTTTAGTACCCCCAATATATTTCATGCAGTCCAGCGCATCTTGGTGAGTATAGTATTCTACGAAGCAGAAGCCGCAGGGTGTTTTCGCAAATCGATCAAGGCCCATGACTAGCCGTTTGATCTCTCCGCATCTAGCATTATTTTCATCGTTAATAATGCCCAAGTTAAAGAGTTCGCGGGGGCCCATTGCCGATTGTGAATAAGAATCTATCCCACATACTTGGCGAAAAGCTCGTGTATCTGTTCCTCCGTCGTGTAGAATGAGCTGTTGCATATGTGTTAAGCGACTGTTTGAGCAGAACCCATATTGCCAGCTAGAATCGAAGGGTAAATAGACAGACATACAGATTCCCAACATAGAGCGTAGTAGCATCCTTCAAGGGGTCAACGGGGTCCTCTTGGGTTCCATCCCGATCACCAAACTTTCTCCGTTTATTCTGCCAAAACCAAGATCTTCGATTAGAAAAATACTCCATAAAAGGTGTACATGGAGCGGAGAACAAAGGATGGAAAAGGCATACCTTCGATAAATAGTAAGCGCTGGGCTTATCCAGTCTCTCAATAGTGGGTCGCATTATGTCTGAATACTGTGGGTATATGTATATAGCTGCCGTATAAAGCGTATACGAGATTGTGATGCTCTTTGATCAGAGGTTGCGCCGGTCGAGTTTGGATTGAGATAAGTCGAAGTTGAAGATCTTTGAAAGGACTGAGCTCATGTCTTGGCGCTCCAACTATTTAAATAACTACAGAAAATAAACCTAGCAGACAAAACTTCTGACTTTCGAGGCGCTACCCAGGTACGGACGAGTATAGCTTCATAAATAACAACAACTACAGTAGCTGGGGAGTGGAACCTATTATTCTTGCTCCCGTGCTCAATCCTATAACTAACTACATAATCACCTGGCGCTATTCGTCGTACCAAGCTGCTCTGTATATATACGAACCTCCTCGGGCAAGGTGCAACAACCCCCGCCCGCAGCCATGCCGAAAATCATCGACTACTCTCCTCCCTGGCTTTCCAGACCCTCTCCCGGATCCAGCTTTTTTTTAAGCTCAGGATCAGAACCTTCCTTGCACGCAAGCCCCATTGCCAAAAGCAAGGCTGCCAACGACACGCGCCATCAGCCTTACGTAGGACCCAAGAGGACTCAGGCGCGAAGAGGGACTGAGATCTTCGCGGTCGTGGATAACCAGATTCGGTGGTCAGATCTCTCTACGTTGAAGAACGAATGGCAGGCTGAAGTGCGGCGGAAAAGAAATGAGACGTCCCGGGCCCAGGAGAGCGAGAGGAGCTCACCGTTGGCGGAGGACGCGAACTCCCCCGGGCAAACTGTGGACAAGCAGCGGACGTCATTTTATAGAGTGAGAAGATCAACGGATAAGCTATACCTACGTATTTTAGGGGTCTTTCACTAATCTTTGTTACAGGTTCTTGCTATACCAGTGTATGGGCAGATAACGCAACTAATCATCTCTCCAAATGGAAGCTTCCTCGCCATCATCACGCCTCATACCGTCCATATCGCCGTCTTGCCAGATCCCTCCCACCTCTCAGGTCCAGATTACTCCCCACTGAGGCTAAAGACATTCCAATTAGGCCCTACAACGCACGTTATTCCTGAATCTCCCGTGATATCTGCCCTGTGGCACCCGTTGGGGATATGCGACAATCAAGGCGGATGCCTCATCACAGTTACCCAAGATGCAGCAGTCCGTGTATGGGAGATTGATAGGAATAACCATTGGTCATTTGACAGGCCAACGATTGCTGTTGATCTGAAAAAGCTGGTGGATGGGACATCCATAGAGGAGGACTTTGCGCCATCTGGATTTGGTCACAACAAGGGCTTCTCTGCGGATTTATTTGATATGGAGGTTGCATCGGCTTGCTTTGGTGGCCATGGCTACGAGGACGAAGATGCATGGGCTCCAATGACGTTGTGGGTTGCCATGCGACCAGGGGATGTCTATGCGTTGTGTCCACTACTGCCCTCAAAGTGGCAAGTTCCTTCTGTTGCTATTCCATCCTTGACGTCGTCTATTGTTCATAGACTGACAAGCTTTCAAAATGACCCGTCTGAATCTAAGGAGGAGTATACAGCTGCCCAACAGCAATATGATTGGCTTCAAGAAATTGACAACCAAGAACCTCTGCCTCTCCCTGAAGATTTTGGGATTTCATCAATGTCTGAGATTCGTTCTCGTCCAGCGAACTTCAGTGCCATCCCACGATTGCAAGGGCCGTTTCATTTTGAACTTGGTGATGATCTAGATGAGCTAGATCTCACGGATATTTTGGTTATTGCAGCAAAGACGGACTTCGAAGATTTGATGTCCGGGGAAGAGGCCTATCAAGCAGAGAAGACTCCTCAGGAGGGTGTGTCAGCAACAGTTATATGCCTTGCCACTGCCACGGGTAGGGTCCATATTTGCCTTGAGTTGGATGGAGTGGAAGGTCAATGGCTTCCCAAATCACACAAAGGGACATTTACCACTCCAGTGTCTTATCCACAAGAGCTATTATTATTAGAGTCCTTGGAGACAGTTAAGGAGAAGTACCAAAATCCAAAGTCCTGGCCACTGTTTACCGAAGATGCCCACTCTCGGTATAACTTCTTTATTACTTCTGCGAACAATGTTACTTTCCTCTCTTTATCCTCTTGGGCCGAGAGACTCGAAGCAGAATTTCAGTCAACCGACCCCGCCGGCTCTGAATTCCGCATCAAGGTTCTTTGTGACGGATCGATGACACTACGAGAACAAATAATCCAAGTGACCGACCAGGAATCCCTGGCTACTCCTTCATCCGAACCCGAACATCTCCCAAACTGCCTAGTTCTCTACGACTATGACCTAGGCTACCTATTACTAGCACACACCACTTCCCGCATTCACGCCGTGGTCCTCGATTCACCATTCTACTCCGATTTCCCATTAGCGAACGAACTACCCCCCTTCGAAACAGATTCCTCCCAACAGCCATTGCTCATCCCCCACCGTCGCATCGCCTATCAGCCACCATCTATCTTCTACACCCCATCTCCCCTTGCCTCCTTTATTGAGAAGAACGTCGCGCACGGCCACAGACACACCCTCAAAGAGCCAGTCCGACTCTCCCCATCGACGCTGGACCTCATTACCGCCGCACACAGAGTTCTCAGCGCCCATACCAGTTCCCTGGAGCGAGCTGCGTCGGATCTCTTTCGCCGTTGCGAGCGGTTACAAGGTGAGATGCAAGACCAATTAAGCCAACTCGCGGAAATTGCGGAGAGGATCAACAATATATCCGATGGCATTGGTCACGGTCAGAATGAAAGTCAAGGTCAGGATCAAAGCCACATCGAGAAAACCCTTGAGCGAAATGAGCACCCTCTAAGTTTCAGGATGGCTGCGGCAGAATCTAGACAGAAGCAGCTGGTGGAACGGTATAATAGTATTCGGAGCAAGTTGGCGAAGTCGGGCGGCAGGCCGATGAGTGATAAGGAAAAGGGGTGGATTGGCGAGGTTGATAGGCTTTCTGTTTTCCTCGGTGAGAAAGAGAGAGACGGAGAGGGAGATGGGGATACGGAGAGGGTTGGTGAATTGGCCCATAGGATGCAAATTGTAACTAATATTTTGTCCATTTCCTCCCTTTCCTCCTCCCTTGGGTTTTATTTTCAGTTCCGAATTGTATTTAACATGTCCACCTAAAAAGGCCCAATCCCTCGCCAGAAATCTGCTTGCAGAGGTATCCCGTATCTCGGAAGAAACAGCATCATCAACGCCCCACGCACCCTCAACACCAGGTCCCCCCATCAGTCATCACCCCAAGATCCCGCAGCGTCTTCAACGGGCTAAAATCGTTGATGCAATGAACATGGTTGAACGAGAGTGAGTTACTGAAACAAATATACACGCTTATAGCATCATAGACTAATTTCGAGCCTTCGCAGATCTGCCGTCATCGATGCAATTACGGCGAGATTGGATCGGCTTACCATGAGCATTAATGGGATCGACTAGTAAAAAAGGAAAGTTGATTCTTGCATTTACGCCCTCCGTTTTGTGTGTTATATTGTTAGCATTCTTTCTTTTTGTTGTTGTTACTCCTTCCAGAGGTATTGCACGCTTGTTGCAACACTTGGGATTTTGTTTGTATTTATAACTGGCTAAATTCCCACCATCTTCTTTTCCGCAGATGCCCACACATTTTTCTTATTTTTTATTCATCTTCGATGGGGAGGCTTTCCCCCTTCCCCTCTTCGGGCGTGTAATCACATTTTGCGTTGTTTCTGTTTCCTAATTTTCTGAAGGAAGAAGTAGGAATTATATCCCATGTTTTGTTTTGTGCCTTTCTGAATCCTAAATACGAAAAGGAGAGGGAGTTTTGGGGTGGGGGAAATGAACATCTGACCTGAACTACGGGTTTGTGGTTTCTCGAGATCCTCTTTTTATGAACAAATCTACAATCGCAGATCTACGACCAACGTAGTTCCCATTTCATCCCCTCTACGTTCCATGCATTAAAATACGGACACCTCACCTCTCCAGTAAAAAAGTGTGTCGAAATTCTCTCATGGGGAAAATTTCATTCTGTCTCTTCCGTAGATGACAGTTTTCAGTCTTCTGCTTGGGTTTGAGCAAAGGCGATGCAAACCCCTGGAAACACCCGAAAGGAAAAAAAAAAAAAACACCTTAGACGTCACTGTCCGTGCAACTGTAGATCTGGGACAGTTTTAAGGGGAATTCGATAAAGCAGACATCAGGAAGAACAAAGAAGAATATAAATCCAGTACTCTGTGTTTAAACTGTATTTCTTTCAGCCAAAGGTTATCATTTCACTAATTCATTTATTTATCAAGAACAGCAGCGAGCTAGTTCATCCACATCTGAAGTTTGTACAGCACACACGCCACATGTTCCACTGAAAACCCCTGGCTTGATTGATGCTGTTTGCCAAATGGTTATCTCCCTAGAACTCCATATATCACGCATGCATGCCTCTTCCTGATGGGGGTATCTCAATCGAAAGTGAAAACGCCAGTGAAAACCCCTCCGTAATAACCACGGTCAAAGGCGGGACAAAGATCGCTTGACTGAAGCGTAAATCAAATCAAGCTTCACACTATCCTTCCTCCCGTAACCAGTTCCAGAAAGAGACGACAAGAAACAAAAGCACACACACACACACACACAAAAAAGGGTGGCAGAGGAGGAGATTAACCCCTTCAGCACCATAGATCCCACTCCCCCTCAAAATCCACAGCTTCCTCTTCAAGGGCCTGCAACTTCTGCACAACAAACTCCCACTTTGGTAATACCAGCGCGTCAAGCTCCTCCTCCCACTGCCCCACGTCCTCCGCAAATTTGTCCCACCACTCCCGAACCATCAGCTTCTCTGGCACAGGCATTAACGAGTATGGATTCGCCATCAGATTATCCATGACCTTTTTAGCATTTAACCACGTCATATAAGTCCCGTTCAAAAACCGATGTTTCGCCGCCTCAAACTGAGCCGTAAACTCCTCATACGCACTTTGATTAAAGCGCAAATTCACCACGAAGCGCGGAATCTTCGCTGCCCCGAACAGGAATTCGTTTTCGTACTTTCGTAGGCCGAGGATGGGGGCATTATAGACGGAATATTTGGGTAGACGCTGAACCTTCCAGTTGAGGAGGCGGTGTACGGAGGTCTTGTGTTTATTGAAGGATTCCAGGTCATTTGGGGAGGCGGTGTAGTAGTAATGCTCACCGAAGATGCTTTGGAGGAAGCGGAAGCGGCTGAAGCTTGCTCCGCCGGTTCTTTCAGCTTCTATCGCGGCGTGTCGGTATGGGGCGGGCATGACGGAGAGGAGATGTTTGGGGAGGGGGTGTTTGTGTTTGTAGAAGAGGTAGGGACCTGGGGTTTCTATCATTGTGGGCGAGAGGGTGGTGGGTTGGTGATGGCTGTTAGGGGTCAGGGGTCAGGGGTCAGGAGGTGTAAGATTTAGGTGAGGAGAAAGGCTTGGAGCGTTGGTACGGGGAAGTGATAATAGATACCTTTGAAGAGATTGGACTGTATATTCCGTTTGTTTGGGTTTTTAGGAAAGGAGAGTAGAGATTTGTAAAATCAGAGCGCAACAGATTCTCGAGGGGGGGATTTCGCGTGGTGAGCTTTCGAGACCTTTCTGGGCGACGTGAAGCAATATTACACTCGAAAAAAGAAAAAAAAATGCAGCAGACAAAAGGGGCGTTGCCGGGGAGCAAGAATATCGTTTAAGGGGAACAACCAATGTGTTGGGGATACCATGAACCACCAAGATAGAGAGTGCCCCTATCCTATATGGTAAGAGAGAAGCAAAAGGACGGAAAGATGTCATCATCACCGGAATCCGCTATTTAAAGAATATAGCAAAAAACCAAGGAGGTCGTGGTCGTGTCCTTTCTCACTGCTGAAACCGGACTGTAGATAATCATAGAAAAAGGAAAGTCATGGAATGAACATCTGCGGTAGGATATCAATAACACCAGCATCAGCATTTGTCGCGCTGTGAAAGCCCGCACTGAAGAAAAGGAGGGGGATGGGGAAAAAGGAAGAGGAGAGAAATGCATCAAAAAACATCAGTTCCTTGAAATAGAATAAAGGATACATTCTAAGTTGGTCTTTTCAAGCAAGCACTGTCTGTCACTCCCCTGTTGCCTGTTGTAATAGTAGTAGTAGTAGTAGTACATTTGAACACAAGCAACTCAGTATTGGACAGAAGATATCGGGTACATTGAAGAATATAAAACCGCAAAACAAAGTGCACATTTCTTTCTGTTTCCCACATCTCTCAGATCTCTCTGCGGCAAATTTTCAGCAAGAGTCAGTCATGTTTCAATATACAACTGACAGCTATCTTGAAGCCCTGTACAGTAAGTAACTCACAGCAGAAACATCATCAGCATCTGCGTAAAAAGAATGAGCAGAGAAGAAAGCACAGAACAGAGAACACAGGCAACAGAAAACAGAATACAGAAAGGGGAAAAGGAAATAGTAAAATATACCAGTGTTATGCGCTATACACACATGTGGACCCTTGATTGCTTGCTTTGCCCCCTTCTCCTGAAAGATGTACTTCCAGGCCGGGAAGAGGGGTGTGATGGTGCTGTATACCCTAGGTCATACTGGGCACATCGGGACAGAGATCGGACTTGGGCTGGGAGGAGGCACCTGGGTAACCTTCTTCCCGGTTGATAACCCTCTGACGTTGGCAGGTTGTACCCCCGTAATGGTATTCACATCTGCGTCGGGTAAATGTGACAAGGGATCTCAGATGTGTTCACTAGAAAGGGGAAGATCACTTCCAAACTCCTCGGTCAAAGTGCCGTGTAGCATCTCAGGCACCGGGTTCGTGATAGAGAAAACCTCGGCGGCACAGCAAGACGCTTTTCGGAATGTTGGTCAGCCATGCATTTCCCAATACTGTTCGGGGATCTCTTTTGTATTTGCTGATGAGAGAAAACGGCAGGATAACCACGTTCAGTAGCTTTATTGAAGCTCCAGCACCCCACGTGGAGGCCAGGAGAATGACGAGAGAGTAAAAGAAAAAGGTGCCCAGTCGGGATGGCTATTTAGTTGTCTGTAGTGGGTAAACTTCTCAACGATTAAAAATCTGCACCCTCCGACAGAGAGGGAGAATGAGGTAATGTTGAGATGAGAGGTAAATGAGATGGTCGTGGATTAGAGAAGTGAGGACTGGTCAACAAGTTCCACCAGGCAACTCTTATGCGGGTATCATAGTGGTTATCAGAATTAAGAACACATAGCTGTGCATAGTAGTAGGACTTAATACTTGTGCAATTGTTCTGATTGTCCTAGTTACAGAGAAGAAAAAACAACATTCATTTTTTTGTGGTATTGCTGTCCAAAAAAGCAAATATTCACATTCACTGCAATCTATATCGCGACATTAGTATACAGCCCCTAATACATGGCGCGTGGATACGCAGGAAAGAGATTTTAACAAAGCAGAGGGGGAGGGAGAGGAATGTAACGGCATGGATGGACATACCGCTCAATAAGATGAACCCCTGAAGCCGTCTCCACAATCCCACTAAGCTGTCCCGGTTCAAGAGCAAACGCAGCTTCTTCGAATTCAGCCTGCATCTCGCCTCGACCGAAAAATCCCCTAAAAAAAATCAACCAAATCCATCAGTCACCGCAATTTCCCATGCGCAAAAATAAAATAAAATAAAATAAAGGGATGGAGGGAGGGGGGGGGGGGGAAACACTAACAAATCACCCCTCTTCCTCGCACTACTACAATCCGATTCCGACATCGCAATATCCCCCAACGTCTTCTCCCCCGATCGAATGCTCTCTTCATGCCTTCTCAGAATCTCCAGCGCCTCCTCCTTGGACCGCGTAATCTCCGCCTCCCGCCAGCTACTCGGCCGGCGACTACCTTGATGCTTGATTAGGAGATGGCTGGCGCGAATCTTGCCATCGGCTGAGCTCGAGCCCGCACCCGAGCTGATGGCTTCGGTGGCGGCATTATTACGCTCTGCGAGCCCGCTGTGGTGTTGAGCCATGTATTCTTTGAGTTTTTCGGTGTCAGTGTTGGAGGGGGGTTCCCATCTCGATTCCTTGGTGATGGGGTTGAAGTAGTATGGGAGGTTTTTGGAGTTGGAGTGTCGAACTTCCCAGCCGGAGGGGAGGCCGGTCTCGGATTGGTTGATCTGGGGGATTGTTGTTTGGAGTTGTCAGCTGCGCGCAGGATGTGGAGGGTTGGGGGGTTGGGGTTGTGTGGTATGAGGGGGCGCGGGTGAGATGGGAGATTGGGCGCATGCTTACCATGATGTCAAAATGTTCGTTGGAGAGGGCGGGGAGACAGTCAATGTTACAATGAAGGGGCTACTGCTGGCATTCCATCTATAGATGAGGAAGTATTAGTTATTGGCGAAAGGAATGTATGTACATCTAATCTTGCTTTCACTTTCACTGTCAGATTCAAGTGAATAAACCATGAGTTCCAAGGCTGGATGGGTGGGTCGCGTAGGCCACTTGGCCGGAGTCGGTTAAGTACCTGGGTACCCAGACATCTCTATGACCAAGATAAAAACCTTCTCCGGCAAACACGTACCATTGACGCACAAAAAGATGGTTACTCTCTCTTTGTCACTTCTCCAAGATTTTGAATGCATCGAGTGAAATATTTGGGAACTTGGACCTGGAGGCTTCTTCCGAGTACATGTCGCGATGTCCCGAATCGCTGATCTCTGAAAATGACTCTCATTAGAACCCTCACAGATCGAATGAATCTGTCTAGCAGGGTAAATACACACGAAGTGTGCCATGGTGGTTGCTTCAGATCTGACGCGACACAGGTGGCACCTTGCCCCATGCTTGGGTAGATCGTCGAGCACTCTTCATTCAAGGATAACTATCTACTTCAATCGTGCCAGCAGAATAATCCTATCTCATTGTTGAACCGAAATGCACACTCAGGACATACAATGCTCCTCTCTTTCCGCACCAAAATATTCATCGCCTTTGGAGTTTCAAAGGCATCCAACCTCCCTCTCTACCTTCAATGCTTGGTTGGGTTATGTCTTGTCGTGGATTGTTTCTTCAGCACTAGAGCACGCAACGGTAATGTGCTCGCGAGTGTCTGGCGGATACGTGTGCGTGGACTCCCCGAGGTTCATCGGTTAGACTCTTTCCAAATATGCGCTCTTGTCATGAATCTCGTGTGTTTACCTAGAACAAATATCTGTGGTAACTCAATCTATGTCTGCATCGCCTCACCAAGAGCCGCGTCAGGACGAGTCCGGTGTGTCGTCTTGGTGGCAACGGGAAGCGTGATTGCCACGCCATTCTTGATAATTTCCCCAATGGCTCTCTTCACAAAGCCTTGTTAACAGACAGAATATGGTATAGAGAAAATGACGTAGTTTCGAAGTCGTGGGAAGTAGGCTCGAATCGTGGCGTATAAGATATTGGAGTTTCTTTGCGGGATTTGGGATTCATGCCTATGCAAATCGATCAGGGACTGTTGTCACCTCGGGCTGCGTTTTAATCATCGATGATTTAAGCGCCCCGCGATCAAGTCAGAGTTGAGTTCAGCCCACTGTTCAAGCACATCCCCCCTCCAATAAATTGTTATCTGGGGTGCCAGCGCTATAGTTACCCGTGTTTAATCTATATATTGAGGCAACTTCAACCTCTTCCGTCCCAAAACCGTCCCTTACGACCACAAGGACTAATTACTTCCTAGAAGTCCTCAAGCAGCAATTTAGATACTTCCGCCCGTTTCCGGCTAATACATACTAATCGCAGAGCCAATGGCTGTTCAGATTACAAAGATGAATTGGAGGGATAGGCCTAGCGCCAAGGAGTTGTTGGAGGAATGAATGGTCGAAGGGGGAGAAGTGGGGAATGGTTTGATTGATTTTTCTGCTTTTTCGGATTTTTGCTTCTTGGATTTATATTAGCGGAGGATATGATAGATAATCTCATACAGAACCGGTTACCTGGATTTGGTTTTCCTGGATTGTTCCGATCCATCTATTGTCATGGCGTGCCGTTATTTCTTATGCTTGTAGAGCCTACCCGGAGCGCAAGCTGTTTCTCACCAGGACTTTTCCATACGAAAACATGCATCCATTGGCAGCATGGTTTGCATATGCCCGTATCCCACTCCAGAAGCATAATGCAACGGCCAATTCCCAGCTTGGATACAGGATTCTATCAGTTTTGCCAGTGAAGGAGCTTGCCGAACACAGCTGGGGGCCGTACAAGTTTACCTCTGTAATTATATTCCAAGTTTTATTTTTTTTTTCTTTTGGAATGGGAACCCATAAAGACTTAAGTTCTGTATATTTTATCTTTCTTCTTTTATCTCTTTTACTTTTACCAGGGCGGCATTGGGTGTCATTTCAAATCGGGTTTAGTGGGTTCTTGCTTCAATTCCAAACCATAGAACTCAGTCTCATTATCTTCCATCTCATCCATCTTCACTCCCCAACCTCGATCTCTACATATTCTCGCAGCTCTTTCTACTACATACAACATCCAAATAACGTCCTCCCTCCCTCCCGCTCACTACGCCCGCCGCCTACCTCCCCCATTTCGCCCATCTCCCCCCACCCACCTCGAACATGTCTTCCCCTAGCTCCTCCAATGGTGACGACCAGTCCCAGAACGTCGGTCAAATCCATTTCCGCTTCTGTCGTGAATGGTCAGTCCCTTCCCCCCCCATACCCATATCTAAGCACCTTTAGAAGGAAAATCAAACATCTAACCACTCTTCCTCTCCAGTTCCAACCTCCTCTACCCAAAAGAAGACCGCGCCTCCAACAAGCTCATGTACACCTGCCGAACCTGCCACGTCGGCGAACCGGCTACCTCCCCCTGCGTCTTCCAGAACAAGCTCAATACCCAAGTCGGCGATACGGCTGGCGTGACTCAGGATGTGGGATCGGATCCTACGGTTGGTTTTTCCTTGTGTACTTTGTGCGGAGAGGAGAGTGAGGAGTAGCTTGTTTTGTCCCTTCTATACTTCTGATTGTTTTGCAACGGGGAGACGCAAAACACACAATGAAAAACCAGAAAGGAAGAATAAACACACTAAACAATGAGTTGGGATGGGGTGTGATTGGGGGAAATATATGGATTGGTTTTTACCAACTCCATTCCCCTTCCGACACCTCCAGAATTCTGCATTCATTTGCATTTGCAGTCAAAATCCAAGAAGAACAAAAGGGAAAACGACAGTTTTGGCTAACGAAACCTTTTTTTCTTTCCCAGCTGCCACGGTCAAACAAACTTTGTCCGAGCTGCGGTGAGAACGAAGCGGTGTTCTTTCAGTCTCAACAACGGTCGGCGGAGACGGGAATGGTATGAATATAATGGATCCTTTTGATTCATTCTGCCCCTCTCTTATTAGATTTGAAGGGACAGGAGCATGGCTAACCACTGTTGTTCCGGGTGTAGAAACTATACTACGTGTGCTGCACTTGTGGTAAGGTGTTTACGTGATTCTGTGGCGGGAATTTTGATTGTTCTGTACTTTTCCATATTCTGGATTTTATACCCATTCGACGGACAGGGTTTTGCATGAGCCTGGAAGTTAGGGCGTTTTATAGGTTGAATGTATGTCTTGTTCCATAGAATTTTTTTTTTTTTGTTTTTTTTTGGGGGAGGGGAAGGGGTGCGGACTGAATTATCATATGATCTGATGGGATCTTTATGTCCGGAAATCAAAAGCGCCAAGCCAGCCAAAGAGAAATACACATAATTTCTATACAAATACAATATTCTACAGATGCATCGGCGCCAACGACAAGATCTTCGACCAGCCCTTCTTTTGTAGTTCCTTCCCCACAATTCCTGCGCGTTCATGAGGTCAATATCAGTATCAGGCAATATACCCCAAATTCAACATGTAAAACCAGATCAAAGAACTTAAAAATAAAGTCAAAAACGAAGAGCCGTATCCAAGGAGACAGGCAACCAACTAACCGTTCAGCCTCGTCCCAATCGGATCCCCCGACTTATTGATAAGCACACACGCATTGTCATCGAACTTCACCCACGAACCATCGGGTCTCTGCACCTTCCTCGCCCTGACCACGACAGCGTGCAGGACGTCGCCCCGTCTGACCTTGGTGACGACCCCGCTGCTGGCACTGCCCATATCCGGGCCGGGGTTCCGCTGCTTCTTCACGACGACGATGATGCGATCGCCTGGGGACTATTAGGAGCTGAGAGGGGAACGGATAAGGGTAGGGTAGGGTAGGGTTGGACGAGGAGAGCGTTCGCTCACCGATTGTAGCGGCGCGTTTCATTTTGAGGACGCTGGCACATTCGACGATGGCGGCGCCGGAGTTGTCGATGCAGTTTAGCAGCGTCTGTGGAATTGGGATTGGGAGGGGGGCCAGAGGTTAGCTTGATGGGGCGTAGAGGCATAGGGTGTAGAGGCATAGGGTAGTAGTCTCTTTTTCTTACCTTTAGTTGGATCATCTTGGTTGCATGGCTCTGTGTGGCCCCGCCTGCTTCTTCGTCTTCTTCTTCCTCTTTTCTTCCTGTTCCCGTTTTTTACATCTTGCATTGAATACAACGTTCCTCAAATCTCTCGGCCCGGCGAATCTAATCTTCCGGGCCAGCGTGCACCGGTTAGTCAGCTAGCAGACAGCCAGCCAATCAGAAGCCGGGCGCCCCTTTCTGTTAGTCGCGCCGCACCAAGATGCACGCTTATATAAGCCGAGAATCCTGACCCCTATAACTTACTTGGTGGAACTGAAACTATATGGATAGTTAACTATAAAATCCTGTCATACGCGAAGAGTTAGTTAAACGGCCGTTGCCGCCAGCCTGGGGCTCTTTATTCCACCGGCCACTTTTCCCTACTCAAAGGCGCGACTCGGGGTGGGGGGAAAAAGACGGACTTGTTCACTTGTCCCATTACTGCATCGAATCGAATTGGGTTGAATTTGATCAGTAACCTCCACTGTCCGTCCTTTGTGTTGATGGCATGGTGTTGCTCACGATGGCAATCGCGTCTCTACCGTGGCATGCGTTGTTAATCTTATCTCGCCTGTAATAATTATCACTATCTTATTTGCTTCTCTGTCGTTGGTTGTTCCAAATAATCTCTGTTCGTGTATTTCATATATATTTCTTAAAAGGAAGAAGAAGATCCTTCCTTGTTCCTCCGCCCGTACGCAACCTCTCTATACCCCCATAGTGCATACTATACGCTCTAAAGGTCATTCGTTGGCCTTCTTGTTCACGGAGAGCCCTCGACTTCGCTTGATTTTTCGAATGGCGCCCAGCGCACCCCCTCCAGACTGCAAGGAGAAGTTAACGCTTTCTCAGCTTGCCAGCTACGACGATGTGATCACAGACGCACTGGTGGATCGGGTTAGCATCCCTTGAGCATGAGAGAACTTGCCCCATGAATCTATGATGATATCTGTCTTATGGCGCATTCCCACTAACACACTTCAAATTTGTGCTATATTATGATTCAAAAGGCCTACTTCTGGACCAAAATCCGCAAAAATCGAACCAAATATTTCCCTTGCAGAGACATTCTCGAGGAGCAGGTGACCTCCATTCTCCTCCACGATGTAATTGTTGGCAAGGACGCACCAAAGGCAGAGAAAGCCCTCCTCGCTCTCCCCGGACTGAAGAAGTTCGTCGACCGCCTCAGATCCGAGCGGGAGAAGGAGTGGTTTCGGCGCCATCTGCGCAAATATATCGTCATATACCTGCCAGATTGCCCCTTTGAAGTCATGACGACGAACAGGTATACCATCACGATGCACGAGGCGGCGGTTTCTGCGAGGAAATTCATTGCGTCGGGAACTACTATTAAGGGTCTGAGAGGTACGCTTGTGCCCATGACGCGAGAAGAGGAGATTGATCTGGACATGACGAGGAAGGATTTTAGCATCGTGATGTCTAGCCGGAAGAAGACGCCGTCTATCTTCTTAGGGCCGGCGAGGTTTGCGAATCACGACTGCAATGCGAATGGGAGGTTGGTTATGAGGGGTCCTGAGAGCATGGAGGTGGTTGCTACGAGGGATATTGTGGTTGGGGAGGAGATTACGGTTTCCTATGGAGATAATTACTTTGGCGAGGATAATTGTGAATGCCTTTGTCATAGCTGCGAGCTTGCTCTGCGGAATGGTTGGGATCCGAATGGTGTGTGTTCAGGGGCGGAGAGTGGGATGTCCACGCCGGCTGATCCCATTGAACGTGATCAGTCTACAGTACCTACGCCTCTGTCGTCGGGTAAGAAACGGAAACGCGCTTCGGAGGCTGCGTCTCTCTCTGCGGAGTGTTCTACGCCGTTGATGAAGAGAAGAAAGGCGGGACGCAAGTCTTCGAATCTGAGGTTGGAGATGTCTGCTCCCGGTAGCCCGGTGGCTGGTGAGCCCTCTTTCCTGTCGACACTGGATAAATCCCTTTCCGCCTATGCAAACAGCTGCAAAGATCCAACCGCCAAAGAATTCTCGGAGCTGGCAAAAGGGCTAGACTTCGACCAACTTGATCCTCTCGATGCAGGCAATACTTGTCAACCTACGGCTACAAACGGCCAGGCGTCTTGCTCCTCTCCTGTCCCGGATGAAATGGATGAATCCTCCACCACCTCCAGCTCCACAGCGCCAACCTCCATATCCGGTATCACAACATTGATAAAGACAGAACCACCAGAGCAAACTTCAGTCGACCAGACCGCACAACCCACCAACACCAATCAACCATGCAACCAGTCCGCCCAAACACCGCGAATTCCAGAACATGTGTCCGAAGACAACGACGACGGTGACTTATCCGACCTCTCCAACTCCTGGGAACTAAACGACACAACCATGCTCGTCGTCAAAAAGGACCTCTCCCGCCGCCCACAACCCCAACCCAAATCCCACCCCTCCATCCGCACCCAACCCCGCAAACGCAAACGCCGCCTTCCCTCCCCGCTCCCCAACTCCCCCACCACCCCGACCCCCCGCATCCCAGGCGACTATACTAAAACGCCTAAACTCCTCGGCCAACGCTACGACCGCTGGGTCGACTGCTCCACCTGCCACGGCTGGTTCGTGCAGGGTGACTCCTACTTCACGCGCAAGGAGTGTCCGCGCTGCGAGAGGCATTCGAAGCTGTATGGGTATCGGTGGCCGAAGACGGATCGGGAGGGGAAGCATGATAGGGAGGAACGCGTTATGGATCACAGGACTGTGCATCGATTTTTGACGGCGGAGGAGGAGTTGAGGGTTCAGAGGAGGGATAGGGGGGTTGGTTCTCGGTTTGGGGGTAGTCCTACGCCGGAGAGTGTCGGTGATGGGTATGGTGGAGGTGGGAGGACGGACACGGATGGGAGTGAGTTTGGGGGTGGGGCCGGGGAGGAGAGGCGGATGACGAGGGCGGGAAGGAGGACGGTGAGGGAGATGAGGTAATGTTGATGTGATGTTATGTGACAGGGGAATTTCTTCCTGGGATGTGGTATGTATTTTGGTAGCATTTTGTTTTCCCGACTGCTATCCTTTTTTTTTTTCTTTATTCTTTTTCTTTTTCCCGGCATGCTCTTATTACTGTGAATATTTTCCGTTTTCTTTCTTATATTTGGTTTCGCTTTCTGGCGTCGAGTTTGGTTAGGATAGGATGTCCTGGAGTTTGTTTCTTCTTCTTTTCTATTCTATTTTTCTTCGCGGGATGGGGTTTGATACCCGTTGGGTGTGGGTCTAGTGGTGGGTGAGCCTGGCGCCAATCTCGATTCTATTTCATACCATCACATCATCATATCTATTAAACACCATCTGTGCTCTTTATGCATGTACTATATTCTGCATCTTTGGATTTCAATCCATACAACGCTTTCCATTTCCTCTCTCTCTCTCTCTCTCTCTCTCTCTCTCTCTCTCCCTTCCACCATACGCATGCCAATAATTAATTCCCTCGAGGAATCTCAAACCAAAAATCCCCCTATTTCCCCCCCATCCCTAACCTCCATCCCAAACTTCCCTATCCACCTCTCCACCTTACTATCTAACCTCAATCCCCCCTTCCGACGACAATCCACACACTCACTCTTCCTCCCAATCACATCCCCATTCTCATCAACCGCCCTCGCCACTAAACCCCTCCCACCCCGACCATCCATCCAAGCACGGCTAGCGCCTCATTCCCACCTGCTAACGGGCTCACATAGTACATGCTCCCCACTCCGCCCTTCGCGGCGCAGAGGGCGCTGGCGCAGCTCCCTGACGTTGAAGTCGCGGACACGGCGATTCTTGGGGCGTGGCTGGAGGGAGAGGAGGGGCATCGTTTGGTTTGTTGGAGGGTAGGGCTATCTTCAGGTGTAGGTATGTACGATGTATGCATGTGTTTGGAGGGTTGGGAGTGGAGGTTGGATGACAGGCGAGAAGGAGGTTTTTCTTTCGATAACTTTTTGTCTCCTTTCTGGGTTGTATAGTTATGGGCATGGCTGTCTCGCTTTTATATCTAAATCGTAATTCTATAATATCAAAAATATATGTTTTTTTATGTCAAGGGTGATGAGCACATACACATATATATCTGTATATTCCCCCCTTTTCAGCCACAATTGACTATAGCATTCAACAAAACTCCTCAACAAGGTATTATGGGTGCTGCCTGGCTAAATAACCCAGGAGCCATTCCATAGAGAGGTGTAAAAACAAGACCCCGTGGACTCTTTTCAGGGCGGTCGCTATTCGATATATATATATATTTCCCTTCTTTCTCCCTTTACGCAGGTTGACCCCATATCCATCAACGTTCTTAGTATTGCATATACCTGGGTACACACACGCCTAGGTAGTCACATTTGATTATTTCGAGGATTCCTCCTCACTCACTCACACCTGTATCCATCCCCCGTACTCTCTCTCCGCCTCAACCACCTTCTTCCTTTGTTGCCTGCCATTTTCTTTCCATCACCGTACACCCGTCGCGCTCCTCTCAGTACTTACATATCTCCGTAGGTTATAGCAAGCAAGCAAAGGGCTGAAATCCGATCCAGCCTTGTGCGGCGCCCTATTGTGTGGCCTTCTTG
The DNA here is from genome assembly GCF_000150735.1 of Paracoccidioides brasiliensis. Taxonomy (NCBI): domain Eukaryota; kingdom Fungi; phylum Ascomycota; class Eurotiomycetes; order Onygenales; family Ajellomycetaceae; genus Paracoccidioides; species Paracoccidioides brasiliensis. Next base: position 329,215 of record NW_011371363.1, read on the forward strand.
GGGACTGATTGTTTGATTGACCGCGTGTTTGGATGGCTTTTGCTATATTGAGGATGTGAAGAGAGATAGATGCAAAGGCTGAGACGTAACGGGAGTGCCCGTCCATATGCTATGCGATGTGGCCTGGGTTCTTGACCAGGCGGGCAATAAGCGAGAACGAATGGAATATATAATTGTTCCCTTGCGAAATCCAGCGAAATCCAGCCCTGAAAATCCCATAACTCCAAATTCTTCAGCGTAGATTCGTAATATCCAGTGTACCTAGGTCTTGATCTATCGTACATTTACGTAGCCTTGACAAAAAGCACGAAAAGGCCGGGGCATTCATCGTCTATAAGCAACAAACAGAAGTATAAAAGGGGCAAAAAAAAAAGGATGATATAATAATACAAAGGATAAAAATAAAAATAAAAATAAACAAAAAATCTATATCAAAGCCTGACCCATAAACATCGCCTCTCTAACCTCCTTAACCACATCTTTCCGATCCTTTTTGCTAACCAACACAATCCCCCGCCCTCTCCTCCCCATCCGCCCCGTCCTCCCCAAACGATGTATAAAATCAATAGTTGTATGCGGGACATCATACAACACAACATTGCGTACAGCAACAGTGTCAATACCCCTGGACGCCAGATCCGTCGTGACAAGCACCTTAGTATCACGCAACCACTTCTGTGGGCCCAGTACCCGTGGATCCTGATCCCGAACAAAGGGCACAGAATCCGAAAACCAACTCTTCTTATTTTGCTGCGCATCCTTGACCTCCTTGGGCGTCGGTGGCGGTCTGGCATGCGTGAATTCCTCGAGGATCTCATCCTTTCGTTGATCGGGTGTATCCCGAGATAGCGCGACGGCATGTATACCCTTCTCGTTCAGGAACTGGGTGACTTCCTCTGTCGTCTCACGCTCGTTGACGAAGACGATGATATGCTTTGATTCTGGGAAAAGGGAGGCTGGGTAGGCTTCTTCGAAGTCGCGGGTTTCGCCCGCTTTGCCTATGGACCAGATTATGTCGGCGCAGGCTAGCTTTTTGTTTCCGCGGTACGGGTCTTTGTCGACGTCTATGACGCCTAGTTGGACGCGACGGGGGATGGCGTGGAGGTTTGGAGTTATCAGGCGTTTCATTTTGGGGAATTTCGTCTTGAGGAGTGTGTCGAGGCTGCGGGGGATGGTGGCAGAGCAGAGGATCATTTGTTGCAGGGAAGGGGCGGTCCTTTCGACAATGGAGGACGTTAGGGGGGAGAAAGATTTGTCGAACAGGGAGTCTGCCTCGTCGACGACGAGATGGGTGACGCGGCTGAGGATGTAGGGGTTTGTCCTGGCGATGGAGGTGAGGAGATGCGGGGTGGAGATTAGGATGTCTATGCCGGCGGGCTTGAAGAGGTTATTTGTAATTCTGCGGGGGGTGTAGGCTGATGAGATCATAGCGGAGCGGTATTTAACCGTATGCGAAAGCTGCTTTGCAAGTTTCCCAACTTGCTCGACCAGCTCTGCTGTTGGGACAAGAATGACAGCCCTGGGGCGTGCGACGTTTGAGTGTTCCTTTGTAACCACCTCGGGAGCATCGAGCTCAAACAAATTCTCTTTCTTTTTCTCCACTTCCTCCTTTTGTTTTTTCTCATTTTCCATCATCTCCGTTTCCTTCTCTACCATCTCTGCCCGTTTAATCCAGTTAATGACAGGGAGGAGATAGGCTAGAGTTTTCCCCGTCCCAGTCTCAGCGGCTAAAAGAAACTGATCGAAATTGAACATCTCCATATCTTCTTCACTCCCCTCACTTGTTTTCTTCTTCGCAGTGTTATTTTTCTCAGACTCGATGGGCGGTCTAAGTAATGCCGGGATGGCTACCCGCTGGATGGGCGTTGGACTAACCTCTGTCAAGTTGGGGAACGCATTTCTGTAGACAGCGTCCCGTACTTGAGGGAGAAGCTGGAACTGATCAAAGCTTGTGACGGAGGCGATCTTCTCTTTAATCCTGTTCCGGCGCGAGTAAGGTATAGGCGACAGGACAACTTGCATTTTGAGAGCCCTAAAATTCGACCCTTCCTTGCTCTTGTACAGTGAGTCCTTTCCATTCCCATCCAAGGAAGATCTTTTCAATTCCGCTTCTGATCTGCTGGCGGGGCGATTGGTAAGCCGAGCGCGGGTTTGGTTCATTCCACCAAAGGGGTTATTTCTAAATGACTGAGGGGGAGCCTTTTTCAATTGCCGGGAGGGATCGGAGGACGGTTTTGCAACATCCCGAGACAGGGCCATACGTGCAGGTTTGCGCCGCATGAGCCTGGAGGAAGAAGCGAAGCGGATGGACTGCCAGAGCAGACGAACGGAAGGAGTCCTGCCCCAAGCAGCAGCTCCCATCTCGCCCAGCAGACATACGGACGAGAGGGGAGACATGGGGAGGGTTGATATGGAGCTGGGAAATGGTTGCTGCTGCTGCTGCTGTTGTATGGAGTAGGGGAAGTGTATACAGCTCATATACCTGCGCACTCCATCGGTCGTCAATATTTGCTCTGCCGAAGTTGGATCTTGAAAATTTACAGACGGGCGCGCTAAACCCGATCTGACCTGGTTGCCGGGTCAACTCGTAACTTGCGGCTCCCGAGGCTCAACCTTGGAAATATCAACAACATCAACCCACTTCAACTCCCGGAACCAACTGATGCTGAGCAATTATAACCATGCTAACACCACAACAACCCTTCCATCCCACTTCCCCACAGACCAACTCTTCTCCCTCTTCCCCTCCCTCCTCTTCTACATCTACTTTCCTCACTCCCTCACTTCGCTCACACAGTCTTCTCCTCGTTCTCTCTGTTGATTGCCAACACCCAGTCTGTTCGCTTCACGTCACTCTTTGTGTGTTTGCCGTTGGCTTTGGTCTCTATCGTTCGTTGCCAGGTGAACGTTGCTGTATCCACCGTCACCCCCCCTTTTTCCAACCACCTGCTCGGTAAAACGGTCAAAGCAATTGCTCGCGCCGTTGTTGTCTTTCGTGAACAATACCATTCGGTGTTCTATACTCTACTCTTGCCAGGGTTGGCAACCCGGAGAAAGGATATCGTTATCACCTGACTCTTTCAACTACAGTACGTATGTGATTCTGAAATGACTATTTGTTTTGGGTTAGTTGCGTTGCACGCAAGGTTGCTAATCAGTTGTCAATACAGGCTGTCTGAGATTGGTAGACATTGTCCTCTGGTATCTTAGAAACCGCGTGTCAATCAGCCTTCGTTCAAGATGGCAAGCGGTCAGCTCCCTCTGACTGAGTTGAGCCCTGCCACTCAACGCAGAAATTCCCCAAGCTGGGACCAGCGCACCAAGGTAGATGACCACTTTGACCTCCCGCCATTGTTTACGCTATGTTTATGTTGACAAACATGGTTAGGCCCCTATCACCAATGGTGATTCATCGCAGTTGAACTCGTTCGCTTCGCCCAACTCTCCCAGACTGTTTTGGAAGGATAGAGATAGCGGGTCTCCTTCGAGAACGAAATCTGAAAATCAGAGTCCTTATGATCCGGAAGTTCCGACGACTCCCTGCAAAAGATCCTCCATTGAAAATTTAAAACGAGCCTCCCGTGTGAAAAATAGCAGCATTGTTGCTCGAGAGAAGAACCAGGAATATGACCCTGCCCATGTCCAGGTCTTGCAGCGCCCTCTGGCCACCGGCAGGCCGCTCAGTGTGCCATTCAAAGGTGACACAAAAGAAACGGGAACTGTGGATGCCAGACGCCAACTACCATCTCAATCATCTTCTCCACCTAAGCAGCATCCTCATGTTGGGAATAACGACTCTACTAACACAACCCCTGTTGCCCCAAGTTTGGGAGCCATGTCTCCTCCCACCAGACTATCTCAGACCTCTCCAAGCAGACCCCAATCCTCCCCCAGCAAGTCATCTCTGACGAAGGGGGGACGATTTGGGAATAAGAATGCACCATTTGATCCTGACAATGAGATCTGGTCTGATAACGATGATACAGCTACGGAAACAACTCCTGGTCGTCGTTATATGAACCGTCAGACTAAAAGCGTTACTTTTGATGCTGCACCCCCTCAAGTTAATGAGTACGAAATGACCACTCCGGTTCCGTCATCAACTGCCTCCAGCTTTCGGGAGGGGAGCTATGATTCTGCCGATATGGAAGAAGAGAGTTTTGATCGCGGTTCTTTATTATATGGCACAGAAGACAGCTTTGACGCATCACTGGAAGATGCAGAGAAAACGCCTGTTGTCCTGCCGGAGGACTGGCGGTTTATGAGTCCGGATAAATCTAATAGCAAGGACCTTCAGGGAGAGGATGACCCCTTCAGTGAAGATTTCGGCAGCCCTGGCCCAGATGAGGGACGGGCATCTGTCCTTGAATCGCGCTCTTTTGAGTTTGCTGACTCTAACAGCGACCACCGCCCTCTTCCTCCGCTGCCACCCTCCAATAATGCTCAAGTTACTCCTGATCGGCCGAGAAGGCCGTCTGCGACAATGGAACTCACAAGCAGTGGTTCCCGTGACTTGCCGCTCCCCATGACTCCGGCGTCTTATTCGAAGGCTGACATTAGCCGATTCGGTCATTCGTCCATGTCGCTGGAAGATAGACTTCGTCTGATGATGGCCCAGGATAAGGAACGATCCCCGGAAGCCGAAAATCAGCGTGAGCGGAGAATGAGGCGTGCCGGAATAAAGGAAAAGACCCTCGATCGCGACAATGAGAGTAGGCAGTCCTTCAGCGATACTTCAAGTCTCAAGCAGGACAGTTCGCCATTCAATGCGCATGTCTCTCCGCCACATATTTCGAGAGAGTCCATTTTACGAAACATCAGAAACAAGAACGGTGTTGAAACGGAAGACTTTTCGTCTCCGCTGCGCAGCTCTAGTCCCCAGTTCCATACTCCCTTAGATCCTGATGCTCTAATCCCTTCTTTGGAGACAGACAATGGAGAGGTTGTCATCAAGGAGGAACTAACTGAGGATGGCGACATTTACGAGATTCCTGAGTATTATTCTCAGATTGTAGACGACGACCATGAAGGCGATGCTGATGATTATGATAATGAAATGCGACATGGCCATGAGAATGAGTACACCGAGATTTCTAACAATCCCGAACAACAACAGTCCTTCAATGACTCGGAAAACTTATCTGATAACCAGAGTACGCCTGTTGCTCTGGCTACTCCATACCACTCAATGCCTGAATTGAGCGCAGAGCCTTCTGATATTTCCGCCATTTCTGGCGTCTCTGGTATCTCCGGTGAACAGGGCTCAGAACTTGACTTGGGTTGTTCTTATGTTGATCACTCTTCAACTCTTGACGAAGCTGCCAAGCTTGCTCCTGCCCTGGATATGAAGGCGATTCGGGGTTCGCTTCAGCGCCCTGAAACTCCAGAGGTTCATGGCAGCCAAGCGCCAAAGAGCGTTCATGAAAACGACAGCCATAATGATCCTGTTACTCCTGAATCGGTAATTCGTCATCCAATTGATAACCAGATGATCCCAAGCGATGAGTTCCTAGCCATTCCCGACCCCCTTGCGACGGTTAGGTCTTCCAGTGGCAACTTTAAAACAAAACCTTCCCTCAATCCAGCAGGCGTCCAGGAAATGGCAGCGACTCGCCGCAAGGTAAGTGGAAAGGAGTCGTCTGTGCCACAAATTCCAGAAGAGCCAGGGACCGAATATTCGTCCAGTAGCGCGGAACGCGTTGACCAATTGGCCCCCCTTTCGACTAGCCCACCGCAGTTAATTCCAAATGTAGCAATGGATAATGTGAAACGGCAAAGCTCTCTTGTGAAACTCGACATCCCCGTCAGCGGAAGCGATGAAGATTTAGGTTTTGGACTTGACCTAGAATTTGACCGCGTTATTGAGGCCCAAAAGGTTGCGTTTGACACTTTCCTTTCTAAACAACCCTATTACAATACCCAGGTCAATTTGGCCCAGAAAAACATGCACCATGGGAAGGGATACCCCCTAGATTTTGGAACTATTGCTAATTATGTTACTGCGCGACAGAGAGGTTATTTTATGAGACAAAATAACAAAGTTATCGTGGCAAGCGGCCGCCAGGACGATGCCACTTCCCCTACTGGTTCGGAAGTGGAAGCTGATCCTAGAGGTACCAAGTCGGCTAGAAATTCATCCCGAAAGCCCAGCCAGCAGACGTGGACGACTGAACCGTGGAATGGAAAAATTCGCCGCCAGAGTATCAAGATAGCAGGTGGAGTGCCGAGGAAGCCGGTTCCTGGCCCTGTACCTCCATTGCCTGGTCAAGAGAGCAATGCAAAGGAAGGATTTGCTACCGTTGAGGAATTGGAAGCCAATGCAACTGAGGAACTTGGTGAGGATGGAGAGAGAGGGCGATTGTTTGTGAAAGTTGTTGGAGTCAAGGACTTGGATCTCCCATTAACTCGTGGTATGTAGTGTAAATTTTATCTGATAAATTTATAGCTGGCTAATTTTGATTTACAGATCATCGGATCAACTTTTCCCTAACCCTTGATAACGGTCTCCATTGCGTGACAACATCGTGTCTTGAACTTGGCAAATCTGCACCCATCGGCCAAGAGTTCGAATTGGTTGTTCTAAACGAGCTTGAGTTCCAATTGACCCTTCAAATGAAAATGGAAGATCTAAAGCCTAAACTCACTCCATCGATTATACCTTCACCAGGGAAGACGCCAAAATTTAAGGGATCCACATTCAGTCGCGTGTTTGCCTCTCCCAAGAAGCGAAAGGAGTTGGAACAACGACAGCAGTTCGAAGCGCAGCAGCTCAAGCAGCAGAAAACTGACGAGAGAGCCCTGGATAAGGAAAATCCATGGAACGCGCTTCGACCTCTTGTTGCTAGTGATGGAAGTTTTGCTCGTGCCTATGTTTCCCTGAGTGACTACGAGAAAGCGGCTTTCGGTAGGCCGTTGACTGTGGATGTGACTTGTTTCAATGAGTGGGCAAGTAACCCAGTCAAGAACAATTCGAAGAACAAGAGATACATGGTTCATTCATCTGGTTCGGGTTCGACTATGCCAAAGCAGCAACAACAGTATCTCCCTCCTTATCGGATTGGCAATTTGGAGCTTCAGCTCCTTTATATCCCAAAACCGAAAGGAGCTACGGAAGATGATATGCCGAAGAGCATGAATGCTTGCATTCGCGAGATGAGAGAAGCTGATCATACGGCTGCGAGATCGTTTCAGGGGTTTTTGTCACAGCAGGGTGGCGATTGTCCGGTATTGTGTTCTATGGTTCCTCGATATTTCATTATTTGTTCTGGGAGGATTTCCCACTAACCACTCTGTTCTACTTAGTATTGGCGCCGACGTTACTTTAAACTCCAGGGCTCAAAGCTTATAGCTTACCATGAAGCCACCCGTCAACCTCGCGCTACAATCAATCTGGCAAAGGCCTCCAAACTCATTGATGACAAGTCGACATTAACCCAAAAGGAAACTTCCGGCAGAGGCGGGCGTCGACGTAAATCTGCCTTCGCAGAGGAAGAAGAGGGGTACATGTTCGTTGAAGAAGGGTTCCGCATCCGATTCGCAAACGGCGAAGTCATCGACTTTTACGCTGATAGTGCCTTGCAGAAAAAAGAGTGGATGAAAGTTCTAGCTGAGACTGTTGGGCAGGGTCATGCTGCTGGAGCACCGAAAGCATGGACGGAAATTGTCCTTCAGAGAGAGAGGGCGATTGCGGCGAAGATTGAGGCTGCTAAGAGGGGTGTAGGGGCTGCTGCTTCTGTGGGGACTATGGCGCCGAAGAAGGATCTGTCTGGGCCGCTGCCAGCTAGGCCCAGCGCAACTGCTCCTGTGACCAGAGGGCCTGCGGCGGGGAATGCGCCCGCGCCAAAAGCAAAACATCATCATAGCCTTTCACAACCTGAGGTGGGCAAAAATGGGTTTCGACATAAGAAGACGCGATCTTTGATGTTCTGAGCAGCCAGCCATCTCACGTTCCTCGGTTTTTCTCCTATACATTCAATTTCTCCTCCTTTTTTCTCTTCTCAAGCTGGCCCTGAGTTTATTTGACTTGCTTTCTTTTTTTAATTGTTATTTTGTTTATTTTCTTTTTGTATTTGTTGCTCCTTCATCGCCTTTTTTTTTTTTTAATTAAAAATCTCTTGACTACCAGGCCTAGTGGGTCTCTTTACTTGACTCGAAATATTTTCCGGATTCCCCCAACTTCAAACCCTCCCTTTTTGGTTCTCTTATTTTTGTGTTGCCTGCTGTTTCTCACCTCTGTTATTCAGAAACGAAGAGAAGATTGTAACCTTGGGATTGAAACCTGCGAGCTGTCAATAAGTGCGATTGAACGAGTATTATGCGGTCGTTTTTGACACCTTTTTACACCACCACTACCGCTGTTATTCAATTTTTGTCTATACTTGTGTTCTGTACTTCTGTGTTTTTACTTTTGCGTTCTTGATGGGCCCCATGATGTGTCTGCTGATTTTGATTAATTGGGATGCGATTTGTCTGTAGTTTGTTTTAATTCCGGTTTACTTTTTGCAATTATTTTAATTATTTCTCTTTCTCCTGTTTATGTATTATGCAAGCAATACCAAAATGTTCTTTAAAGCTTTTAAAGTTGTAGTCACGTACAATAAACTTCTGGGATGGGATTTTGCGTTGGTGGAGGGGTGGTGGGGTAGAGGGTTGGTTTGCTCGTATGGAAAAGGGGCAAGGGAGTAGAATTGGACGGCCTAATGGGGCGGGGAGACAATGGCTAGCTACATGGAAGTTATGCTGGAAATGTTGCATAGATTCTGGCGGGAAGGACTTGAGGGTTGCTGTGAGTATGGCTGTTAGTAATGTATCACGTATAACTAACTAGTTATTTAACTAGCTATGGATAGACAGGAAAAGCAATGTTGTTTGAAATTCTCTTCTCGCGCAGTCAACGTACGTTTATATACAGACAGCCTTATCTATATCGTCTATTTGATCACCTCAAAATCAGTATTTGACTTGTGGGGAGTCAAAACATCCATACACCGTCACCCTCCTTCCTCCTCACCGTTAACGACCTCATCTTCAGACTCGGATTCTACTTCCTTCAATGCCGCCTTTCCGCTCATTTGTGCGCCAGGAGTGTTCGGCGGTCCTTTGGATGCGGGTATGCCACCAGAACTTACGAAGAGAAAGGCATATTCTGGGAAGGTGTCGATGTGGTTGAAGAAGTTTCCGAAGCTGTGGGGCGGGCGGGCTGTGGTTAGTGCCTTGCAATGCGAGTGTACATGTAGTGTCTGATTTTTGTTGGTGTGGTGGGGGGTAATATCGGGTAAATGAAAAAAGGGGAGAAGAGGGGGCGCAAAAACATACGAATTGGACTCCTCTTCTTCACGAAATATCCTTTCATAGATTTCCCGCTGCTTGAACTCCTCAATCTCCTTTTCGTACTTGGAGAAGTCGATCGGATTCTTGCCATATTCAGCCACAGTCCTCTTATTATACGAGTCGAAAATAGGCCGTTCAAGCAGCAGACCCAGTCCGGGGGCTTTTGGGATGGCGATCTTTTGATCTCCGTACGTTTCTGGTATTCTTTGGATATCGCAACCACAGCGCACCACCATGGCAACCATGGCCACCATCTTGCGGATCTGGTGCATCATGAAACTTTGGCCGTGGACTTTGAGACTGAGCCACTCCGTCCCGTTGATGATTATGGGGTCGCGGGAGATTTTGAAGGATTTGATGTGTCGTTTGGCGGAGGCCTCGCGGAAGGACTTTTGGATAGTGTAGTTGTGGAAGTTTCTGGTGCCGACGTACAAGTCGAGAGCATCGTTAATGCGATCTATGCGTTCTTTGGGTATTCGGTATGCTCTTTTTGCTTCTAGATAGGCTGCTCTGATGGCGCGAATCGCTTCATTGTTTGTCACTGCCTGTAATTCTTCGGGGTCAGCGTCTTTGGTTTCCGTATTCTCGTTAATCTTATTTAGTGTCTCATTGTTGCTAGCAGGTGCATCATTGGTTTCGGGGGCTGGATCTGGTTGATTTTGTTCACCATGGGAACCAGAATTGTCCGCGGATTTGGTGTTGGATTTAACCATCAGGGCTTGCTGAACACGCATTCTAGTCGCCTCAGGCATTCGTTCCAGTATAGGTTTGATATATTCTTCATCAACTTTTTCCCAATATGTTGCAACTTCTGCCTGCCGTTGGTTATAGCCTTCAAGATCGTTTTCCATTTCGGCAATCTCAACTAGCTTCTGTCCCAAGTATGTGCTAGGATGCGGGGGGAGGAAGCAGTGTGTCGGTATTAAATACTCGTATACACGCGAGTCGCATAATTGATAGCTGCTGAAACTTTTATTGGTTACTTCTATTCCCCAAACCCTAATTTGCGGGCTAAGATGATTGTTGATTTTTTGCACGACATCGGAATCTTCGACGATGAGTTTGAGAGAGACCACGTTGCCGGCAGCGTGTACGCCCTTATCTGTCCGAGCACATCGAACAAGGGAAGACTTCTTGGGATCTGTGGCATTTGCTTTCGAGATTGCGCCGGCGGCTACAAAAGCTGTGAATAGATCACCTTCAATCGTTTTTTCAGTTTGGCTCCTATTAAAAAGGTGTTAGATCAAAACAGAGCCAATTAAATCATTAGAGGTTTTGAAACCGACAATTGCATTCCATGATATCCACTGCCTGAATATCCCAGCAACACAGCAACTTTCCTTTTGGGCCGCCGTTTGTCCGCTTCGATATCTTCTTTGGAAAATTCTGTAGCATAAATAGGCAATGCTTTCTCTCCTTGCTCTAATTTACGACGTTTCGCCTCCTGAGAGGCTTCGGTCCGCGCTCTTTTATCTGTAATTTCGCGGCTTGGTCAGTTAGTTACGATCATATATGCGATAGAGGGGGAACTCTTTGTTACTAAAGAAAAGGAAAAAATACCTCCAAGCTTTCCTTCCCAAATCCTTTCTCTTATTCTTGCGATCTCCTCGTCCTCCTTTGGTGTTATTTGATTCCACGTTTCGCTCTGAATTGACCGCAGGGCTTGACTCTGAAAGTTCCTGATCCTTCGAAGGGACTTGGTTGGGTGTGGCTTGGTTTGGAGCCGCATTGCTTGAAACAGTTGAATCGGGAGGCAACTGTTGCATATCCATGCTGGATATTGGAAAGTGAGACGGCTCATAGAGCAGACCAATTCTATTTAATTGTTCAAAATGACCTGAAAGGATTATTCCATCTTTTTATTCTACACATAAAATTTCTGAGGACGCCGAGGATTGGCTTAGTCATCAAATGCTAACCAAAAGTAGATAAGCGCCCTTTGCTCTGAAACTTCATCTTCGACTTCTCTTGTTCCATCGCAACTTAACAACTCTCAATCAGATAATCATTGTTGATATAATCTTTGCCAAGCAGATATCATCTCTCTTGGTCAACGAGAGCAGATCTCGTGGTTTATAGCAACTCGGTTCGACTCCTAGATTTTGTTCCCTCAGAGCTTTATCCTTGCTGGAGCTGGATAATCATGGTCTTTTGCTGGGCGAAGCGACCTTGAACGGAGAGAGCCTTTAAGCGAGTCAGCCAATTCCCTCGTGGCCGCCACTGAGCTGCATCTGAGTAGACTTTTCATTGCTCTTCTGGAACGGTGGAGAGGAGGCGTGATCTTATTCTATTAGCAGCATGGATCTCGCCAGCAGCCTTATTCGGACTGTAGTGCGCGCTTTCTATGAGACACGCCACATTCTCGTGATTGATGCTCTTTTCATGCACTCAGTGTATGATCCTTTCAATCTCGCGAAGACTTACAGAACCTCTGGCTAACATTCCTTGTAGCCTCCATGCCGAGGATCTCGCGCATCTTCTTGGAATACAGCAAAAGGATCTGCGAAAGCTTTGTGCTCGATTGCGCGAAGACCGCCTCCTTGCAGTGTATGACAGATATTCTTCTCAGAGAGCTTGGTTATTAATAATAATCCTAGAGCTAACATCGAGCTTGCCGTATCCAGTCATTCAAGACCGGAAATTCGAGATGGCCAAACTCGCCCTGTGAATCGCGATTATTACTATATACCCCTCTATCCCGTTGTGGATGCTATTAAATATCGTGTGTCCCGCCTCACCTCGACCATTAAGGCTCAATATACACCGACTACAGAGAGGAAGGAATATGTTTGCACAACATGCGGTGCGGAATGGACTCAGCTTGAGGTTCTTAGCCGGATAGGGCCAGAAGGTTTCGAGTGTCATCGATGCGGAGCTACGCTAGAGAGGGCAGATGAGGTCGAAGGGGGAACAGGCGCGGATCGCACTGGTCATGAAAAAAATAGCAAACTCATGGCGCAACTGGACGCGATGTTAAAACTACTCAAACAGATTGATTCTGTTGACGTTCCTGAGAATGATTTCGAAACAGCCTGGGAACACAAAGTTGATGTTGTACGAAACCAATACACGAACCCGACAAGACCGGGGGTGGCTTATACCAGCAACCGCCAGGCAGCTGTTCGAGGGGTATCGAAAACGGATGCTGCTTCCTTGGAAGTATCTCTTACATCATCGGCTGAGAAGAGCGCTACCGAACAAGCCGAGGAGGCTGCGCGGAAAGCTGCCCTCGAGAAACAGAACGCGCTTCCTGTTTGGCATACACATTCAACTGTGAAAACAGAACCTGGAAATCTTCCTGTCAAAACTGAAACAAACGGAACCAGCGTTGACGTATCTGCTGTCAAATATGAACTGAAGGAAGAAAGGAAACCGGATGTCGATGCTCTCGATGACAAAGTCGCGGCATACTACGCTGAAATGGCTCGTGAAAAGGAGCGAGAGGCCAAAGAAGATGTCAGCTCCGCTGAGGAATCATCTGATGAGGAAGAGGATGAATTTGAGGATGTTGGAGTTACCCCAAGCGGGACTACAACACCGGCGGGGCTAAATGGCAACAAGGCGTCTATATTCTCAAACGGATCGCTGAAGAGGGAACTGGAATTTGACTCTGGCAGTAGTGCAACTCAGACCAGCATCGCGTCCCCGGATATCGCTGCGGAGGATGCCCCGTCTGTCAAGAAGGTTAAGTTCGAACCAGAAGTGAAGAAGGAAGCTGAGTCAGACGAGGATGATGAAGAATTCGAAGACGTTTAGGTGATAACTGGCCAATCCTTTTTAAAGCTAGTATTATAGCATAGGTTCTTCTTTGTGTATATTTTGAGTCCTGCCGAGTTTTGTTCTATGAGAGAGCACTTAACTTTTGATCCTTTTGAGCTTGTCGATTCCATCTAATTGGACGAATTTAATGTAAAACCCAAACTAATTAATGTTTATTCCTTAATAGATTAAGTTTTGCTAAACTTGACCTTCAAACTGTAACTATACTATATGAAAACAGAAAATATAAACCCACCATCCTTTTATATCTCGTTCCGTCAAACTGTCCCGAATGCGAGAGCCGGAATAGAAAAGGTGCGGATGTCTTCAGGGCTCCAAGTCTCCAGCGAGGTCTCACAGAAAGAGCCCATTGTTCTTATTCTAAATTCATCATGGCGACCAAGCAGAGTTACGAGTTCAAAACGTATCGCCAAATCGCCAAATCGCCAAATCGCCAAATCGCCACGAGATCACATGATCCAGTGTTAAAGTAATTTGCCTTCGACACGTTTATTATCTCCAACGATGACGGTGCAACACCAGCATCCATCCACTTGACTACGATGAATCAGAGACATGTTTGGTGATGTTGCAAGGTCTTCGTTCCATGCATCCCACAACAACGTGGAGAGGGACAATGTTCAAAACGAATCGCCAAATCGCCACGAGATCAGAGATTTAAATGGTAATAAGGGTTACCATATCGTCCATAATTAACTTTAGGGGTCATTAAGGCACCTCTCCCTGTGATGCCCATGCATTGGTTAATCAAACAGTAATCAACCTCTATTCTGGCGCCCATATCATTGAGCCGCAGAGTGGCATTGCTAGATTCCGGTGCTCTGTACAGAGTATTCATATTTTAAGTTAAATTTCTAGTCGGTGCGAAACATTCTTGTTCCACGTTTCTGTGCCTGGTTGATCATCAATTGCTCCACCTCTGGGACCCGTTCGATCATAACGAAGTGGTTCCTGATCCGATTGGAGTTTGGAGAGTTTGGAGGCGTGGGCCGCCCACGTTTTCTGTCGCCTCAATTGACTGGCACGGGACTCGAAACTTGAGTTAAAAGTGGATCCCGAAAACGTCTCCACTGCATCTCATAGTCAGACCGATTTGATTTTAGCTAGCATGGGGTCAGCAAGTTGGGGCTGAGAACGAATTCGTATTTTGTTGGAAATTATCGGCCATCGATCTCTGACATTCTCTTGCTATGATTGGTTACAGAAGTGTTTCGTTAGAACGCACTCTGATCACGATAGACTTTTCGATTCCACCTTGGCTTACGGGATGGTTCATTCCTGACTAGTCTACCATCTCGGGGAGTTTGTGTTTGAGTGCCGGACTCTCCGACTTATGTTACAATACGGCTAATTCCCAAGCATGGGTATTTGCCCCAGAGTGCAGTTTCATTCTCCAAGTTGGTGAAAGGAGATCGAAACGGCAGTTTCGTTTGTTTAGCTGGATGTTGTCTGGATGTCAGCAGCCACGACTGATGGTTCAGAGTTTTGAGAGCCTAGTGGTGAATTGATGCTGTCTCCGGTTCTTGCTCCACCTCAGAAACCGGGAGCATCTTCATCTTTGAAGAGAAGGCTTTTTCGGAGCTCAGGGTTGCGGTCGACTACGGCCACTACATGTTTGCCATTAGTGAGTGTGAAAGCTAACATCCATTATGATAGGGATTGAAGGTAAATAATTGGTTGATGAGATATGGACGCATATATCAATTATTTCATCTTTAGCCAAAGGTGCACCTCTCCTGAGCATTTCCGCCAACAGACTACTTAGTTGGTAGCCAAAGAGACCAGCATCCCAGAGTTTTCATGGCACCCAATGTATTCAAACAGCTGTTGCTCTGGCTTCAGCACCAGTACTTCATGGAAAAGACGCAGACTGATAATATTGTTCAACGACTTCGCATACTTCAAGAATCCCCCGAAAATATCAAGATGCGTCTGGTGCTTCTTGCTCCATCCCTCCAATGAGCTAAGATCATCAAAGAAGGCGAGACCAAAACTTCTATCTTTATCAGCCTTATGGGAAACGTTGTCAATAATGTCCATGAACCGACAGCTGTAACATCCGACCTCATCCCCTTGGTCACGAAGGAAGTTCATCCCCTTGATGAGAACAGGGTGCATGGTTTCCAGATACAACTTTCGCTCCTCAGGGTGGGTTTTTGACCAGTCCTGACCTGAGCGAATGATGGCGAGATTCTTCATACCGGCAACACGAGTGCGGCGTCGCAAAGGAGAGTTGGTGGTCTTCCTCGCTGTGTGACCGTTCTCTCCAACCAGGGCATCCGTTTGACCCGCAGGGAGACGGTCTCGCATGCTGCCCCAGTATACATGTTCTTTGATGGGACCACTAATACTCTCTCGCATATGTGCTGCGCCCTCGATAACATTGGTGTCCGAAAACACAGTTTCAAACCGATCGACCGTCGGGAAAAATACCTCCAAGAACCAACCGTGGTTCTCTTCTTCGGGATTCAGTGATTCCCACCAATTCTGGAACCCAATGGCAGCTCCCCATTCTGTATAAGATTCCTTATTTGGCCAGTACGCAATGACGGCAATGTTATAAGCACCGTTCGTATCAGTCACCGATGCTAGCTCCCAAAAAGATGGTTTTTTCTCTGCAGACGGCGGCGAATCTTTGAAGAATCCCAACAGAGTTGACATTGCCGATCCATCCTCTTCAGGGGTAGCGGCGTACTGGGCTCCGATGACTGCCATTACAAAATCTTTCGATGATTTTGGAAACCGGGCGCTGTAAGCAGGAAATGGTGGATTAAAGTTTGACGGCGTACTCGCTGGTATTATCCTCTCTTGCAAGAGGTGTTCAGGGATCGCTGACTCGAGCATTTTCGTGTGTGTCGAAGGTTTAAATATGATGTATAAGGAGAACGAGGACAAATTTTACCGAAAGGTCAGAACCAAAGGGAATATTTGCTTTCTTGTGTCTCCTCGCGGCCCCTTTACTATTAATACTATTACTCTAAGAAGGACTTGCAGTCGGATTATTGTTTGTCAGGAGGGCGAACCCCGCTTCTTGAAGCTAGAATCAACGCGCGGAGTTAGCGAAGGCAATATCCATGTCTGCAGGAAATTCTTCATGCAAGAGCAGTTGGGCTTCATTGTCAATCTGGTGGAAGCTGAGACTCAAGGCTGGATGCCCTATCAAAGAAAGCAGTAAGCGGCAAAAGGTTAATTTATCTCGATAAAAATGGTGCAAGCATCGTATCCATTCGAATTCGTCTGATATGAAATCCGCCCAAGTACTCACTTAAGTCACAATAGATGGTCTAGCGCTGCCCATCACTGGAGAATATTGAGCATGGCGTATCACATTGCATGATACCGTATGTTTTTTATCTAGGTGTTATTGGTGCACTTCTGGAGCTCATCAGGCTAAAGCCTTGCAGGTTGGAACGGCGCGGGGTTTATGAAATAAGGTTGGCCCCATTCTTTTTGGGAACTTTCCGGGCGGAGTTGGTGGAACTTGACCTCTATATCTAACTAACGTTAACTAGAAGATTTCACAATCAATGAGACGCCTGTTACGATTTCGAAATGGCTGCCTCTCGCCGCCACAGAAGACCATGTGTTTTTTCGCATGGCAATACACGCCTCGAGCTCGCTATGAAATACTGCTCCGAGTCCATGATGGGCCTTTTAAGGGTTATATTCCCTCTATCAACTAGATGCTTCCCCCGTTAAACTAGAATTTCGAACTATCTACAAATGCCTTCATTTCGTTCTTTGGGTTCACCTCTGCTTACCCAATCTCGAAGATGGCAGTGACGCCTTTCAAGGTGGAGGCATGGTCGGAGTGTGCTGTTGCAGTGCTCATTATATCCGTAAGGATATACTATCGCTGCTGGCGTGTCAGGCGAAACTGGGACGGGGACGATTACTTCGCTGTCCTCGCAATTATATTCTGGGCGGTATGATACCCCTGATCATGGCATCCTATGTTAAAGAGACGAATTGATCAATCCTTCAGGCGCAAACATCCATGCTTGAATTAATCGGTAGGG
Organism: Paracoccidioides brasiliensis; assembly: GCF_000150735.1. Taxonomy (NCBI): domain Eukaryota; kingdom Fungi; phylum Ascomycota; class Eurotiomycetes; order Onygenales; family Ajellomycetaceae; genus Paracoccidioides; species Paracoccidioides brasiliensis. The sequence goes on from NW_011371363.1 coordinate 346,344, forward strand.
ATTGAAACCTGTAACTTTTGTACCACTTGATGAGTTATTCGTTCTAACGAAAAGTTTTTCCAGGTCGATATGGTACGACTACAGGAATGAATGATGAGATTGCCCTCAAGCTCACTGAGGAGGAGAAAAGACGAATAGTTATTGGAACCAAATGTCTCCTTGCGGGCTGGTGCCTTTATGTCACATTGATCTGGTGCCTGAAATCCTGCATGTTGTTTCTGTACAAAAGACTCACGTTAGTAACTAGCTATTCTGCTATGAATATTCTACGTTCTCCGCTAACAAGCTATGCAATCAGTCTGAACCTTAGCCAGCAACGTGCAGTTAGAATAACTGGACTAATCTGCACCCTGGCCTACATCGCAACACTTATGGTCATTCTAACCCATTGCCACCCGATACAAAAAGTGTGGCAGATTTACCCTTATCCTGGTGGTAAGTCAGTCGGAAGCATGCTTCTTAGATGAGACTGCTAACACACCTGACAAGATTCTTGCGCTTTAAACATCCCGAACTACCTGGCACTAGTGGTGACAAATGTGTCGTAAGTTTACTTTCAAAAGTTCTGGACGAAGGATATAATTGTTTTTGCCAGGTCTAATGCTATCGAAGGACCGATGTCATGATCATTTACATCCCTCTTCCCTTGCTATGGAAAGTGAAAATTCCAATGCGCCGGTATGAAAGCAGACAGTTCGCTTGATGCATGTACAAACAGGACACATATTTATTCTATTATAGGAAAGTTCTCTTCGGAGCATGGCTATGCACTGGAATTTTCATCATCATCGCTGCTATCGTTCGCTGCATTCTATGCCTAAGGGACGTTCGATTCATCAACATTGCAACCATTTGGTCCGTTCGAGAAACTGTAAGGTGGTCCTTGCGATGAACCCTCGCAACGCTCTAACTCATTTCCTCTCCATAGTTCGTCGCAACAATAGCCGTCAACATACCTGTCCTGAAGCCACTGTTTTCAAAGAGCCTTCGACTCGCAACGACAGGCTCGTCGAGCAAAAACACCAGATCAACCAGTCACGACGGCAGCCACCAGCTTACACGAATTGAGCGGAAGGAAAAGCAAAATAGGATTCGTATTGCAATGGGACTGACGACGATGGATAACAGCAGCGAGGAAAGGATGGTGCAGGGATTTGATCCAAATTCGAAGAACAATGAGTACGTGATCTCGACGGGCAGTGTCGAGACTGTTAATCACGAGTTGAGAGAACCGGCGGAGATTCATGTTACCACAACCTATAATGTTTCTTAATAAAACTATGCTTAGAGATTATGTTGTGAACCACTTCACTCTGTGGATGGAGAAGGGGCAAAGGAACGGTCGAATTTAAAGGAAACAGGAACATGCCGTTAAACGCTTTTGACAAAAGGTTATGTTCTGCGTAATCTGCAAACGTCTTTTTACGGGCTGGGAGTTCTCATGATCATGTTGCCTTGTATCAACTCCTATACCCCCCTTGTTTCTATATAGGGCATGCTAGGGCATGCTTAGATACTTCTATCTTCAGAGCTACGGGGACGATCGAGTCGGTCAATGGGTAGTTTCTCCGCCTAGGGCCCTGAGTGGATACTAGATGCTAGAACTCAGGCTGTCAACCAGAAACAGGTTTTTTTAATTGCTTGCCGGTGTGCTTAGTCCCTGTCGATGGAGGGAATAGTATGTAGTCAGTGGCTACGAAGGAGCTCCCGATGTCTGGAACTTGAGTGACATCCAATTGACGAAGCTATCTCCACTCACGAGCGCTTGATATAATCTGGTAGCAACCAGCTGAAAGAGGTGTAGTTATAATAGAGAACAACTGCAAATCTATCCACTTGCTTTTTCAAGTCTCAATAGACGACCCTTGAGGAGGGTTTGAGCAGAGTTTGCCTAAGAGTTTCAAAGGTAATTCTTTGGATTTGATAAGGTGAAGGGTAGATTCTCATTGTTAATCAGCCAGCTATTTGCTCCTGCATTCCATAGTTATTGTGATTTTAATTCTACGTCAGAACAAGACCTTGAAAGCCCAAGATTTCCCTCCGTGGGAAGAAAGAAGAAAAAGAAAAATCCACAATATCGCAAAAAGCGCGGTGGTAAAATGAGTTTTACAAAAGGTTGAATATCAAGCACTTAACCTGGCCCTGCCTTGCTCTCTAAAAAGTTAAGGGTTTAGAAGGAAACAACGCCATACAAATGCAGCAAATTGGAAGATGAAGCATGAGGTTGGAGTCATTCAGAGTTCGTTAAGGAAAAAGAACAAAATTGACAAAAGAATCAAAAAATATTGAAACAAAAATAATGCGCAAGCATTGAACAACATTTGTATCGTAAAAATAATGCTCAAGCATTGAACATCATTTGAATCGTCTTGGAAAGAGAAATAGAGGTAGGAAAAAACTATGTAGGCTTCCTTTACCTCCTCTCCTGTCCGCCAACCATGAACGCCAGTTGATGTTTATTTATTTATTTTATTTTTTTATGGCGACCCGGTCAGGCCAATATCGGAATCGCTCCCCATCATCGAATTTTCATCCCAACCATCTGAAGGGAAGTCAGAATCTGAAAAGTGATGGGAGGTGGTTAGAAAGGAAATAAAAGAGCAGACGAAGACATTAAAAAAAAAAGGGGGCGGGGCGTTTGCTTACCAGACGCCATTTCATCCGGGAGTTCGACGGATAACTGCTCCAGAGCAGAGATTACAGCTAGAATTGAGGAAGGAAAGTTAGGTCACAGCGATCCTTTGTAGAGCTGTAGAGGGCCAAAATAGTGAGAACGTGCTTGAAATGTAAAACATACCTGTAGCTTGCTGAACAAACTCCATATCCTCTGTGTCATTCTCGTCATAATACACGTCTATACAATGGGTAATGACGAGAGCAATCGTCTCCATCGACCGGACTTCCGCCGGCTGAGCATCTGTTGAGAGATACGTTCTTCGCAACTTCTCTACACACGCCTGCGTCAGATCCTTACCGATCTTCTTGTAGAACTGCCTGAACTCGTCGCCAATTTCCTCATACTCTTTTGAAAAGAGGAGCTGTCGCAAGAAATCAAACGTGTTATTCCGCACGCTTCTCTCGGGGTAATGAAGAAGCGTGGGCGCCCAGTCAGGTATCCGGTCGACCACTGCACTCCAGAACCAAAACTCATCCTTAGACATCTTATCATTTTGAAGGTTTATCAGTGATTGGAAAAAGGCGAGATGTTCACGCCCTCCACTATCGTTGATGGACTCCACGCCCTTGGACACGTAGTCGATCAGATTGGTTATCTGGTCGATATCTGAGGACATTTGGCAGAAAACTAACGTTGCTTCCAGGAAAGGAACGCATAGGTACGCAGGGGATACTCGCAGGCCTTCCTCGAGGACCTTGCAGATGCTTTCCGTCAGACCACATTCAGGATCAGCAGCTAGAAAGACGCTCACTATCTTCCTGGATACTGGTGGATTCGCCTGTTGCTCGAGAATTTTCTTCAAAAGAATTAGATCTCTGTTCCTCCCGATCGGTCGAACCAGCTCCCCTTCCGACCTGGTGAGTGAATATTTACCCATAACGCAATCTCGAGGCTGATTGTCTGGCGAAGGTGCCAGTGCAAAATCGATATGAGTCATCAGGACATAAAGCACCTCCACAAGCTTGAAGTGCGAATATTTGCGCCCCTTTTCAACAAGCCGGACATAACTGCCATATTGCCGTTTCAGTCGCTTGTTGTCCTCTCTATCCAGCCAGACAATTTCCAAGCACTTGAGCAGGAAGCCATGATCGAGCATGACTTGAACAGGGTAAGGACCAAGGTTAGCAAGGCCGAGGAGCAGCTCAAAATAGTCATCCCAAGCCCGCGAGTATATATGAAGGCAACCCCACAGCTGATCGAGAGTATCAACAACAGCATCGACCATAGTCGTATAGTCGTTTTCATAGCGGACCAATTCGTCATTCTCAAGAGTTTCTTCGACTAGTGGCTCCTGCAGCCGTTCGAGAGCGGTAACTAAAAGTCGACAGAACCCATCACGAACAACGTTATTGGGGCTCTTTAGCAGAAGATCTCGAATACCCAAGGGACGAACAACAGTCCAGCGAAGGACTGCCATAGCCCCCTTGGTGTTTTCGGTGACATTCCGCCCCAGTTCGATGATTATATTTTCTAATTCTGGTAACTCTTTCGACCTCGAGATAATCTGGTCCAAATTATCCAGTGCGATAAAGATGGCCGCTTTGCGTATCTTATTGAACCCCCTTTCCCCAATAGCAGAGAATTTCCTCGTTTGTTCCAGTAGAGAGCGGACGAAGTATGCATGGTAAGGGTCTAGAAGGCAGTAGGTCCGAATGAAAAGTTCATTCTCCATGGCAATGTGATTTCCAAGCTCCAAAGGGAGTGGAACACTGACAGGTGAATCCCCGAGCGATGCAGCATAGACAGACTTGGCCTTCTCCATACTAGAAACCCGCTGGTAAAACAGCATGTAGGCATTCCACACTTTATTAAACCGAACCTGGCCTAAAGACGTGCCGTGAATGGGCTCGTTCATACCTCCAAAACACTGGTCGGGTATCTTAGCAGGATCAAACCTGCTCACGTCCGAGTCATTGAATTCAACCCAAGAAGCACTGGTATCAGCGGCGGTGGGGCGCTCCCTGATATACGAATAATAGTGTCCAGACTCGGCAGTGCCACTGTGCACGAGAACACCAACCAGCTCGAAGACATCTGGCGAAATCGGAGTTCCTGGGTTACTTAGATAATCAACTGTGTATGGAGTCATATCAAGGCGTTCTGGGAATTGGAATTCATCGTTAATCTTGCTGCGTATCATGGATATGACATCAAAGTCGAAACGCTTGAGATGGAATATCAAGTTATCCGGGAGGTCTTTCAAACAAGCCCTATATATTCGTAAGAATCAACATCCGCGAAAGCTTCCCCACATGGGCTGAAGGAAACAAAAAAGCTCACCTCTTAACAGCATCGACATGACGCCCACACGAAGTGCATGAGTACTTATTATCTGCAAATCACTCAGCGTTGTGTTCTTCAGAAAAGATTTTTCCCAAAGAGCCCCAATACAACTTACCTCCCTGCATCACCTCCCCCTCAACGTAAGCACGCAAACTATCCTCAAGTCCAGCCTTACCCTTGATATCACACTGTATTGCAGAAAACGGCTCAAGCCGCTCCGAAATATGTGGACACTCCTTCGACTTAATCTGCTGAACAAGCTGGCCACCATAAAAGGACCTGAAGAGCTTCTTGTCCTCCGATGACAGGATCTGGCTCTCCCATCGATCAAACAGCAAATTGTAGAACTCATCCACGTCCATCTGAACATTGATATCTATAGGCTCATTGTCATAGGTCCGGATGGTATCAACTGCCGCCTGTGTATCGACGCTTTTCTGCCATGTATTTTGCATGTAGGCAAACACCTTTTTCGTTTCCGCAAGTAGTTTTTGTGTGGAGTCCACGTCAGCAACATGTACCTCGATCATGAACTTGCGAAAATCGAGGTTCATGAATAACTGAGTAAATAGGGAGTTCAGATAGCAAGTGTTGGACAAATTCTTCAAGCCGGCATAACCTTCTGGAGAGCGGATTGTTTTATGTCGATCGAACACCCAGTTTGGTTCGTACGTGTAATCTGCAAATCAATAAGCATAAGCGTTGTCATTGCATGCCTGGGTAGAGGCAGAGAGGTAAGATCATACCATGTGGAATTACATCAGCAAGCAATGTCAGCATTTTTTCACAATTCGATTGATCTTCACACAAACGTAAAAGAATGTTATACAATTCCTGTCTGGTGGCAGTGTGCATGACGGGAACGTTTGGCTGAATTGGCTCCGTCTCGGAGATTTCTGAGAGGTCGGGAAATAGGTAGGTCGTGAACAAATCTTCCATAAGATTACTACTTCTGCAGTTAGCATGCGGCCACATATTTGTACGTGACAGTTGGAGCTGTTATCTTACCTCGTATCCACGGAGCTGATCGTGGCATGCGCCAGCTCCAAACACATTTTCAACAGGTGTGTAAATCCCAGGACGACATAGTCAACAGGCTCTCGACCGACAAACTAACAGATGAGTCAGTAATTTAAAGAAAACATGGGTTCACTAGTAAAGTATATGTATTCAGGACGAACTTCATGCGTGCGATGCGTAAGCAATATATCTCCCCAAACCCTCAAGTACTCTCCAAAAATTAAATCTCCCGGCGACAAATTCGCAACCGTCTGAAAAACCACAAGAGCAACCTCAAAAAATTCCTGTGACGACTTCGCAAACCGCAGCGTATCAGGGAACAGCCCCGAAATATCTTTCCACAGCGTTGCCACAATATGTATCGTCGTGGCAGTGGGGAGTTTACGAGAAACCGCAACCTCCTCTTTCGTTTGATTCCCCTTCCACCACGCCCGCTTCTGCGACGGGTGAGTGCCGCAAGTGGAAAAGATAATTTCGGCAACTCCCTTGCGGATGCCTTGGCGAGGTTCAGCTAGGAGGAGGGCGTAGATGAGATCCTTTATTTGCATGGTTTGTTCCACTGCGTCCCAGACACGGCTGTCATGAATGGAAGCTTCGATGATAACGGCGAAGGAATTTGAGATTAATCTTTGGATGGAGATCTCGGGGAGTTTTGTGGATGAAAGGTCGCGGCCGAGGGATATGATGGAGAGAAGTCGATTGGCGAGGGCTGAGGGATTGGAGAAATACTGCTCGGAGTCTTCGGGCAATGGTTTGGCTATATTTGTTGCGTTAGTTAGGAGGATGGTTCCTCAAGTAAGATGTGGGGAAGGGATTGTGTGGCTTTTACCTGTCAAAGCTAGAAGGAGACATTCCACGAAATTGCATGCAAAAGAAAACTTCAACGGATTGTCTTTTAAACTATCAGACATCTGCGGTCGGGTAAGGAATGCAACCAAGTTTTGGATGCTGTGAGATATAAACTCTTGATCTGGGTTTGTCTAGACACGGCAAAAAGTTGTTAACAACCAATTGAACTCTCGCAATAGCATATAATCAGCTATAAATCCTTCATGTTCACACATACCTCTAAAATATCTTCTCTAATACAGGCAATAAGAGCGTTTATAGAGTAGAGGAGTTTGTATGGCTTCTCTAACGGAAACATCTCTGGTTCCGCTATGTTCTTGGATCTAACAAAATCTCGAACCCGCTGCTGAGGGGGGAAGACAACCAAGAAGTCGTATATCTGAGGAATGGAAAAAAATTTTTAAAAAAAAAAGTTATATATATATTAGTATCGGGGAATTCGGTATTCCTGTCTCATATCAAAAGAGAAGGGGAGGGATTGGGAGCAGGTTTTTGTCAAAATAACATACCTCCTTCGACAACTTCTCCTCCAGGCCCAGCAAATCATACAATTCATCAAAATGCTTCAAAACCTCCGAATCCACCAACGTCAGTGACTGCCTCCTTGCCCCCGTACCACCACCACCACCAGCACTAGGACTACCATCAACACTACCACCATCATCCCCATCCGGATTCTTTCTAACCATCAACAACCCGGACCCAACAAGCTTCAACTCTCTAATCGTCCTGTCACCACAAGCCGCCAAATCCAACCGCCTCCCACAGCTAAAGCTGGAAAAGCTCTTGAACCCTGTCAACCGCGATAACTTCTCCGCCAGCTGCGCGCCTGTGGTTAGGTCGCTGAGCTCTATGATGCGGATGCGCGTCTGCGAGTGCCCGGTGAAGGCTTGATAGGAGAGTTTGACGAGCTTCCCGGCTGCGTCGTCGAGAACTACTTCTTCCTCATCGGGGTTGGGATCAGCGTCGGCATCGGCGTCTTCTGCGTCTGTGTCAGCCTCAACGACAGGGATACCGTCACCAACACCATCGCCATGACCATCACGGACGCCATTTTCGTCGTTGTCGGCTTTCAGAAGTAATTCTGACGGGCTAACTTGCAACGGTGTATACTGCGGCCGTGTTCTTAAGCCCTGTAACAACTGACGCAGAAACAGTAACGACCGTGTAAATCTTAACTCTTCAGCACGCACCTCCCCGTCCGACGGTACAATAACCATAGGCTCATCTTCACTACCACTCGTAGACCCGTCGGTGAACGCTTTACACTTCGCCGCCGCGTCCGTGAGTTGGCTGACACAGCGCTCGACAAGGGCAACATGTGTAGCCTCTGCCGCAGACCGTGGCGCACGTCGAATGAGCCCATGGTCAAGATAGACCTCAATAGCAAAGTTGGTAGCTCTATTTTCAATCGTGCCTGGCAGAGCTGTGAGGATGAAGTGCCAAATACGATCCATTCCAGGGATAGTGATAATTTCGTGTTCGTGGGCGATGGGGGGTGGGTCAAAGCGCATTTCATAAGTGATAGCTTGTTCGGCGAAGGCAAGGATGTCTACTGTGTAGTCTTCCGGCGCAATGCGGGGGAGGTAAACGTTTAGATAGCGTTCGAGGAAGGTGTTGCGTTTTGTGGAGCGGGATGTTACTTTGGGTAGCGTTTCCCATGCCAGACTGCGACCACAGTCGCCAATGGGTTTGGACATGAAGACGTGGTTCCAGAGAATTTCGCTTAGCTCTGGGGTGATTGTTTCAGGGACTTTGTCGATGATGCGATGTAATAGCTGAATACGCGGACGCAGACAGTTTCGTACGGTGGGATCTGAGAAGTCCGTGTCTGGCGAGGTAGTGTCGAACGCATGTGCCAATTCCGTGACTATTAACCGCGTAAAGTCAAAGTCGAGCGCCAGCCGTCGTATATCTTGGATGTCGTAAGGGGACAACAGGGCGTTCAGGGCCTGAATGCTGCCAACAGCGAATTCGTTCATTTCGGAAATATCATCGATACACTCTTTGTACATTGCCATTTTATCATTGTCGTCCAGACCCACAGATAGTAAATTGGAAAGCTGTTTGCTAGCAAACTTTTGTATGCTGGTTTGCTGCTCAACGGAGAACTCCCGAATGGACGCCGCCTCGCGAATCAAACGGACACATAAGCGGTGTGGGACGATGTTTGCATGTGGCTGGCCAAAGCCGTGATGACGCATTCTCTCCGCGTGTTTTTCCCTCAGGTTATTGAATAGGCAGTCGGTGTACTCAAGCACCCTCGTATCGAAGCGGTTTAAAGGTAGTTCGATTAGTTTAGTACAAATGTACGTCAAAGCGTTCGATCCGGATTGATGCATCGAAAATGTCCGGGTGAGCATCCCCAGCACCTCCGCCACGGTTCTAGGGTCTTGACTTTGCGTTACAGTGTTCCAGATGATGTCCGTGTCGTTATCAGTATATGTGGCTGTGACAACAAGGAAACCTACAACATTTCCACTCCGACTAATCAACTGAGGGTGCGAATCCACACCGACAATATATTCCACGATCTTGTTATCCCTCAGGAATTTGACAAGATACTGGATGATGGGATAACTGATACCAGCGGGGTTACCCTGGATATGCTGCCGCCAGACCGCAACGAGATCCGTCTGCATTGTTTCCATGCCATAGACTCGGAGCTCCATTCGACCCTCAGTGATATGTCTCTTCAAAACTTGAAATTTCCAACCTAAATGGATGATTGCAGGATACTCTTCCGGTTTCGCGTTTTCAGGAACATCAACACCTAGATCCCGCGACATTTGCAATGCCAACTGATGATTTAACACGGCAATATTATGATACGAAAACCCAATGAAGCGAAGCACCGATTCGCTGCTCTCATTAGTAACCCACGAGGACTTTTTCGAAATATAAGACTGATACTCCACATCAATAGAGCGGAAAAACAAATATGCCGCATCGATTGCATCAGCAAGTTCCGCCGTGGAAACCAGGTCGTCGTCCGCACAATGCCTCCTCCGCTCCAATCCGGAATCGATAATGTTGTGGGCGATAGTCAGCAGGGCGATGAAGGTAGAAGAATACTGCGGCCACTGCTGCAGTGTCTTGAGAAGCAATTGCGCAAAATCGGAGAGGTGCCTCACCGCATTTACGGGACCTGGAGTAAGTTGATCGTTAATGCTAGACACCAAGTTAACAACCTCAACACCATAGATCCGCTCAATGGTCTTGTAAAATGGAATCGTGTGCATCTGTAGCAACCATCCCAAGGCGGGAAGGTATGTCTTTGAAAGCAAGTTTGGCGGGGAGGCTGCGTCCTTTGGATGAAGTTGCAGCGTTGGGATATCAAGGCGGATCATATGGATGGCAAGCCGGCCAAATGCCACGGAGAACTCCTCCAAGCATTTCCAGGGCCCCTGTCCTTCGTCCGGTTGAAAATCGATCCTGGTGGTTTTGTGTTAGCTTGAATGATTCAAGGTGCAACGCGGGTGGTACTACTCACTGCCGCCGCAAAAGGCCTTCCATTAGCAACGGCACCTCCTCCCATAGATCCTGATCGTCGGCGACCGTAGCATAAGTAATCTGATTTAGGTTATTCGAGCAGAGTTCAAGCCAGTTCTTAACTGACACAAAGATTGCTGCATCGTGAGGATGACCTGTGTAGAGAGACCTATTAGTAAACCGACACCCCGTTTAAAACTAAATAAATAAATAAATAAATAAATAAATAAATAAACCGCGGAAGTACGTACCCCTCTCAACAAAACTTGAGATCTCCTCCACAGCTTCCCGCACATCACAATCACGACGGAATCGTGGGAAAGAGTCGGCCAACGAGACGTGGTCATGCATGCGCACAAGGTCAGGTTCTTCGGGGGCCCTGAGGGCATCTTCTAAAGATCTCCAGTTTGACGTGCTAGGGTCCTGATCCATATCTTCCACCTCCGCGACCTCAATCTCAGGGCTGTGGGACGGCGACGAGGTTATAGATATAGCAGCGGGCGTATGCGGTGCTATATCCGGAGATTTTGGGTGTTGCGTCTGTACTTCTCCATCATGTTCTTGCTGCAGTCCTTGCCCTTGTCGTTGTAGAGGGTGTTGTTGCTGTTGCTGTTGCTGTTGCTGTTGCTGTTGCTCCGGCAAAGCGGTATCTCGCGGCAAAAGGACACTGCGCCCAGGTATTGTGGTTTCTGCGGTGACATGAGAAGACGGGGAGCCACTGGGCAAAAGGGGGGACTTCACATTGATAGTAACTCTGCTGCAGGCACGTTGAGAACCGGGTGATTTGGGGCTGGGCACGAGAGCAGGATTCGTTGCGTTGCCGGCCACAGCTGCAGAAGTAGTAGTAGTAGTAGTAGTAGTAGTAGTAGTAGCAGTAGTAGTCGTGGTGGTGGTAGTGGTAGAAGTAACAAGGCTGTCACTGGCACCAACAACGGCAGTGCTTTGGGAGGGGGCAGACATGGGGATAGGCTCGTTTAAATGGTCGCCACTGTCAAGACGAGGACGTTTCCGGGTAGAAAACTGGGGATATGTATCTTCCATGGGAACGCTCCTGGAGCCTGGAGGAGCTTGTTGAAGAGCTATGGAAGCAGCAGCAGCAGCAGCAGCAGTTGTTGTTGTTGTAGTGGTGACAGCAGCCGCAGCAGCGGTAGGACGAGGGCGTGGGCGTGGGGTGCTAGAGCTATCTAGCGGGGAAGCTGCCATGACATTTTTTCCCACCCAGAGGTTCAGGCAGACGGGCGGGAGTGACAAGCGTTGGAAGTAATATTATTAATTTGGGGGGGGGGGGGGGGGGGGGGGGGGGGGGGGGGGGGGGGGGGG
>NW_011371363.1:358035-450958 GCF_000150735.1 Paracoccidioides brasiliensis
CCGCGTTCTCTGGTTGGTCAGGGAGACTCCCTACCAGCTCCACGAGAAAAAACCGCGTCTAACATCAAATTTGCTATGAGGTTCCCTCTAAACACGTAAACTATCTGTAAGGACAAGTGGTTTGTTGTTTTGACAAAAGCTCTTGTCTAGCGGGGGCACGCCCCAAAATTTTTTTTCCGAATCTGGTGGATACTAACTCCATAGAGGGGCGCAAAGCGTTGGAAGTAATATTATTAATTTGGGGGGGGGGGGGGGGGGGGGGGATCGGGTGGGTGAGATGTGGGGAGAATGAGTCAAAGCTCCAGGCAGAGAGCGAGAGAGAGAGCACGTAGAGCGAGCGAGCGAGCGAGTGGGTGCGTGGAGGGAGAGCGAGGGTGAGAGGCTGAAGGGTCAAAGTATGGCGTTGGTGACTGGGATTGGTCGGTAAATATGCTCTGCTTGAGCCTAGGTCGGGATAATGGACAGACAACGGCGGTCTGCTGGAGGTTGCTGGAGTACTTCCACCTTGCATTGAGCAGAGGTTGGACGGAGGTGGGTGGTGTTAGTTCGACAAACGGAGGGAGCGCAAGAGCAAATAGAGTGTGCAGGGTGATTGGTGGTTGAGAGAAGGATGAAGGAAAACGAACCATGGAATGGAAGTACGGAGTGTTTAAACCAACAGCCGTTTTATCTTTCACTCTCTAATAGTTACCAAAATCTATTGCTGGCTTTAATCCAGCAGGTAAACAGCAGAGAAGTAATAGTTAGTAACCAGTTAAAATAGTCATCCTCCTCCTTAACTATAACCAGATCAACTAGTTTAACTAACCGCTTACCAGTTGATAGCTAGTTCTGTATTTAAATGCCAGTTCCGATGTCATGTCTGCCTAGATATTGTTCAGCTTTAAACTTCGACCCTGAAAGCCCGCAAGGGTTGAATAAATAAACACTGCTTGATTGCTTGCTTGCCAACAAGATCCTCTCTCCTAGGTTGCTCAATTTGCCCTCTTCTCATTTTCCACACATGCTCTTTTCACAATGCACAACATATGCACATACAATATTGTGTATATACGACATTTTGATTTGTTAGCTGGTTTGCGTCAAACCCGTGACTCCAAGGACTGAAGTCATGTGACATCCCGATGACGCTGGTTGGACCCCCACGATAAGAAAGTGTGGGCGGTTGGTTCGTTATCGGGTAATCGCCGTATCAAGACGTATTTCACCACTAAACCTGATCACACCCAACATACTGCATCGCTTTCTCACGATCGAGTGTAAATAAGGGATCAAGTCAGTGAAAAGGTTCAGACTATAATGTTTTTCTTACAAGTTTACATGACTATTATTGATTATACGAGCAAAAGAGACGACGACGACGAAGAAGAAGAAGAAGAAGATGATGATGATGATGGAGAGTGAAGGCGATTGGAGTTGTTGACTCTGATAATGAGAGAGTAACTTTCGACAGCTGAATGAGCATTGTAGAGTCTTTGATTACAGATACCACCTGTTGCAATTCTTATTGAAATAGTTTCTAGTATGTATTATCTCTCTCTTTTTTTTTTTTTTTCTTCATCTTTTCTTTTCTCGGGCTAGGTATGTATGATTTCGTTTACTCCAGTCGTATGAGGCCTGTGTATGACACCTAGACATTAGCTATAGGGATTATATCACATGAGCAAGGATCAGGTATGTTGGTTGATGAAATACATTATAGTTAACCAACCAACCAACCAGTCCAATTACCGCTGAACAAATGATGGTGTAATAACTGTTAATAACTATTATCTGGCTTCTGCACCAGGGGGGGATTTAAACGCTATCCACAAGTAGCTTACTAACTACCCCTTCTACGCTGCGGTACCGACATCCTCCGACAAAACTCGGGCGGCATTTACAGAGCAATCGCTCTACGGAGAGAGCCTTCACACTCAGGAGAATTATGAGTAAATGCAGAATTCCTCCTCCTCTTCCTCTTCCTCGGTTTCTTCTTCTTCTTGTTGAAAGGTTTACGGGAAACCACTGGCTACGAATGGGGAAAAGAGAAAAACAAAGGGGGGGAGAGAGGTGTTCTCTCTCCCCTCCTCTTTTGTCCTTAAAAGTCGGTTTCTCATACAAGGTGCAGGATAAGAGCAACCTTGCAACCATTGGTTCCACCCCGCCTGGTGAACAACGTTACCGAGGTAGCTATCTTAACTTTGGCAAAAGACCCCGGATCAAACAATCGGTCAATGTTTTTCTGCTATCTCTTTTCTATTTTCCAATTCATCTCCTTGGAGAATCGTCCTCTCTCTGTTAACTACCCTTACGGCGTCATCATGATGATACCCTGCCAGACGGCATGGTAGGAATGAAGGACAAAATGACCGGCTTCAGAGCGCAGTTTCGTTCCTTTATCATCCTACCATCGATTTTCATGTCTAGTTTACGCTCCACCAGAAAAGAGTTTTTTTTTTTTTTTTTTTTTTTTTTTTTTTTTTTCTTTTTTTTTTCATTAAATAAAGAAGAAGAATAATAATAATAAAAAGCTCCATTTGAAACTCTGATCCAGAAAGAGCAAAACAGGTTGCTCCCCGCAGGCGCTAGCGGCTCTTCCTCTCAACCATTTTCATGCTTCACCCGCAGTTTGCGCTAAATTGAGGACTCATCATTCATTTTCATCAAAGAGCTATGCATGCACCTGCACCATGGTACATGAGAACACATACGGTATCCATTTACTATGCCGCCACACGGGCCCGCTCCCGCTCCCGCTCCTCCTGTCGCCTCCCCGCAGATTCAACCTCCGCCTGCGGTGGCCTCTCCGCTTCTCCTCCCCCTCCCTATGTCATCACCGTTGGGGAGCTCCTGAGGAGGCCGGGGAGGTGTATTCCTAGGTATTGGTAATTTGCTAGGAGTCAAGCTTGATTTTACAACATATCATAGTCAAAAAATCAGTCCTACACACTCTGCCCACACACACCGCAGATCCACCTGTATTCAACCTCCTCCCTCAACACCAGGATTAGGGTTAGTCAAGGATAAGAGCTGGGAAATATAATAAAGAATCACTGCCGTCAAGGGCATATAGAGATGGGTTTAACTAGCGTATGTAATTTTTTTAATGGGGTGGTATCATGGTTCATAGCATAAACCACTCCGCTTTTCCAAAACCACGTTCAACTGTACGCCCTCCTTATAGTTTCCTTTGGAGATATGCAGGCAGAAATGCAAATCCATTTTCCAGACCCGGGCCCGCGCCTTTTTAGTGATTTTTATTCTGCTAGCTTCAACCAATTAGTTAGCTCGACTAATTTGTGAACTTTGGGTTGCAGTAACAGCCCTGGTGACATTTGACCATTATTGTTAGTCCCTGCCAACGATGAGGATCTCAAGGTGTTATAGATTAACATCATTGGGGTCGAAAGTGATGATGGTGCTTTTTCGAATGAGTATATGCCTTTCGTAGTTGATGTGGCTAAGTACGTGGGAAAGGAGGTATAGGCTGTTGCTGCCATGCTGCCAGAAGAGAAAAGGGGACGCAAGACCGTGGGCGGGTAAATGATCTTGTGAAGGGTAGGGTTGAGAGGTTGAGGGGGCAGGAACGAGAATTTTAACCGAAAACGCATGAATAGAGTCAGGCGCATGCCGCAGTTAAGTTTATCGTTATAGTTGCTTCATTGACCTATCGTTTCTTGAATGACGTCTAAACATTGGATGTATACGCAAAGTTCTGTAATTCATAATTCATCCATCATTCAGCGTGATGCATCTGTCAACATTTAGTCGGCCTTGGAATATCAGGTCTGCGCTTCACGCCCTGACGAATCTGTCGTAGCCATCGACGTCTCAATGCGCCGAATGATCCTCGCCGGATTCCCAGCTGCAACATGGAAGGCCGGTACGTCCTGATATAAAATACCTCCGCCGTCAGCAAGCAGCATCTCGAATTCACACAACATACAAAAAAAAAAAAAAAAACACACCTTATTAACCACACTCCCCGCCCCGATCGTCGCGCCCCTCCCGATCCTCACCCCCGGCAAAATATCCACATTCCCACCAATCCAACAATCCTCGCCTATATGCACCTCCTTCCCCAATTCTGGGCCTTTCGTCCCGTTCCTCAACGCAGGATCCAGCGGATGCGTCCCGCTGTAGATATTTACGTTGGGACCTAGGAGAGTTCGTGCCCCGATGGTCACCAGGCAGGTGTCGAGGATGACACAGTTAAAGTTTATGAAGGCGCCTGCGCCCACTTTTACGTTAAAGCCGTAATCCATGCGGATGGGAGCTTCGATCCACGGCTCGTTTTCGAAGAGGGCTTCGTCGGCTGCGGGGTCCGTCGCGGGTGGGGGGAGGGGAGTTGGATCCTGGATGATCCTGGGGGATTTGAAGGGCGCGGAGAGAATATGTGTTAGTGACTTTGATGACGATGATCAGAAAGAACGGCTGGGTGGAGATGCCGATTAGCAGGTGGTAATGATGTGGTGGGAATATGTAAAGATTTGTCAAATAACTTGGGAAGATGGAGGAGTACGGAATGGCGAGCTACATTTCAAGATAAAAGGAAGTGGGTATGTAAACAACCACACGTTGGGAGCCACTCACTCTCTCCAAAGCTCGATTTGCCGTCTGCGGGAGACTTCTCCCGAATCATTGAATCGTTTACATGCCCACTTGCACCTTGCACGCGCAGCTACAAGGTCCGGAGTAAAGGCATGGTAGAGTTCGCCGCGCAGCATTTTCTCTCTCTCTGTCCGCCCTGCCATGTTGTCAATGGGTTGAACCTGAAGGTAATATCGAGCAGAAATTGGCAGCTGTCAGTTTCCCCCTTTGTGGACACACATTCTCTCCCTTTTCTATTTCTTAGAATTTTGTTGCGGTTTAAGGATGTCGAAGAATGGGGATGGGTTGACTTGGACTCCGGGCTTGCCGGCTGGTGAGAGAGATCCGAGGTTGGTTAGTAGTAAACTAGTTAACTAACGGGGCTGTTCTGTATGAGTTCACTGGTCAGTTAATGAGTTTGCTAACCATCATATGAAGAGAGCAATTAGCCAGAGCATTGGAATAGGTCTCAGGCTGAAGGGTTCCACTCCCATTCCAAGATATGGGCTCAGCTGAAGACATCTTTCGTGGTGCGGAATTCTCTCCCCCGTCCTACAATGGAATGGTTGGAGAAAGTAAGCCATGATGACGTCAACGGCTGTCCTTAAGCTCAAAGTCAGTGAGCGCTAAACCAAGCCCGGCGAGACAATACTCAAGCTCTCAATATCAAAAAGAACAACAGATTGTAAGTGATGTTAACACATAGCAAAGGACCGAATGAACACTCTCCGTTTTAGGAGCTAATTACAGCCTTTTTATTTATTCTGCTTCGGGGAGCTGATGAGTTCGGACCGTTCATAATGGGTCCGATTTCCAATACGGTTTCTCTATCTCTCCTATAACTTTTCTTTCTCTGCATCAATCTCGGCTCTGTTTGGCTCGTCCGCTCGCTTCGCTGATACATGAGTTTCCACTTCTTCCACCCACACCAGAAAATACCTCTCCACACTATCCCTTAACCATGGAGTATGAATCAGAGACGTCCTCCGAAAGCATCTCGTCAAATAGCCATGATACCCCACCACCACCAACCCTAACCGATCCCCCCTCCGCCAGCAGCGGCGAATGGCGCCCCTGTCAACAATACGCTCCCTACAGACGAGAACGCGATACAAATACTGCTCCTGATGCCGCTCTTACAAAGCCATTGAAAGCAGCTGACCCCGCGACCCTGCCAGGAGGCAAAAAGTCTCTGGCCGGCGTGTCTATCCGCTCGTTCATTCTGGGGCAGGTTTTCGGCTTCTCCCTCCTCCTA
The DNA here is from genome assembly GCF_000150735.1 of Paracoccidioides brasiliensis. Lineage (NCBI taxonomy): Eukaryota > Fungi > Ascomycota > Eurotiomycetes > Onygenales > Ajellomycetaceae > Paracoccidioides > Paracoccidioides brasiliensis. Next base: position 363,863 of record NW_011371363.1, read on the forward strand.
ACCTTCCTTTTGTTGAAGCTGTCGAATCCGCTCTGGCGCGCTCCGTTTTTTCTCACGACTCTCAGTCTCTTCCATTTTCTCGAATACTATCTCACAGCTCAATACAATACCCCCTATGCGTCGATCTCTGCCTTTCTGCTCTCCTCGAACGGAGCGGCGTATAATCTTGCACATACCTCTGCGCTGGCTGAGTGTTTGCTAAGTCGCATGTTTTTGCCTGTAAGATATATTAGATGGACATCTATGGCGTTTGGAGGGGTTAAGGTGCAAATTGGTCTGGGATTAATTTTCATGGTTGTCGGACAAATTGTCAGGTCGTTAGCGATGCGACAAGCCGGGACAAATTTCACACACACGATTCAATCCCGGCGAAGGGAGGGACATACGTTGGTTAAAGAGGGCATTTACAGCATCCTCCGTCACCCGAGCTACTTTGGCTTTTTCTGGTGGGGCCTAGGGACCCAGCTTGTTCTGGGAAACGTTGTTTGCTTCTTCGGCTATGCCATTGTGCTTTGGCAGTTCTTTTCCTTCCGTATAAAGAGTGAGTTTTCTCCACATGGGCTGACAGACTTCTTTCTATTTTTGCTTCATGCTGATGCTGGGTTTCTTCAGGAGAGGAGAAGCTGCTGGTTGGCTTTTTTGGTAAGGAGTACATCGACTACCGAGAAAAAACACGGGTTGGAATTCCCTTCATTTCGTGAGATACAGTCCAGCCTGAATAATTTTGACTGCTTCTGGCACACATTCAAACCACTCACACCTCCTCCTTTACCAACCACTGCCACCACCGACACACCGCATGCCTGCTGGGATTATGAAGGCGGGGGAAATCAGACTTTTTTTTTTTTTTTGATGTAAATTGGGATCGGTGGGGGAAAGGAGGCGAAGATAAAATGCATCTTGCTGTCTTTTTTGCCCATCTTTCCATGCTCTTTTATAGTTCATGGCGTCATTGGAAAAATTCTCTCATGTATTTTGCCGTGGAACATGGGTTATTTCCTATACCATAACCGATATTTTCATGTCACCTTGGAGTCACTTGGCGCTTTCACTATTGAGTTATCAGGTAGAAAGGGTGAATTACCTTCGTCCCCAGGGCCGCAAATACGGATTTCAGAATGTAAAACATAGTATTATACATAAAAAAAACTGTACAGTGTGCAACCTGATCAGGTTGACATGTAAACCATCAATATGCCTCATTCCACGTCTATATATGCTCCCGATTACCTCTTTTTAAAACGTAACCATCGTTCACAGCTTACTCTGCGACTCCACGCTCCCAATTCCCCCACTCATATACGGAATCTTCACATCTTCCTCAGACCCAAACAACACCATCTCCCTCCCACCCCTAGTACTCCACCACGTAACACAGAAACTCGCCCGCTCAACATCCATCTCTCCACTACTGAGCGCATCCCAAAACCTCTCCTGGCATTGCTGCCTCATCGTCCTATCCGGTATAACATTGACGAGATGCGCGACGACGGGAAGCCATTCCTCCAGCGTATCGAGGCGGAGGTAACATAGGCATTCGATCAGGGTTAAGGTGAGGATGGCCTGTTCGGATAATTGGGGCATATTATTGGTGATATGGTTTTGATCGGCAGGGGTGGGAGCAGAGGTGGGTGGTGCTAGTGGGATGGTGGGTGCTTGTAAGGCTCTTTCATATACGAGCTCGAGGAGGATAGAGGGGAGGAGGGGTTGGCTGTTTGCTAAAGGGGAAGGGGGGGCGGTGATTTGGAGAATTGTTTTGTAGGCAAGGCGGAATTGGCGGGCGGAGAGGTTTTGGGGGAAGACCTGGGATTTGTATTAGCAACATATCCTTTTTGGAGTGAATGAACGCTTTTTTGCCGATTAATACGTACTGCGAAAAGTGTGTTGACGTAAAGTGGGAGATGCTTCACGGCCATATCTGCACTCTTGGGGGCAGCGAGGACAGCTAGTACGACGCTGTGCGCTGCTTCGAATATTTCTAGGAGGTTATTGTTGCCGCCAGCGGCGAGATATGGGAGTGCAGCGGCGATTAATAGTTCTTCGTTAACGGTTGGGGAAAGTACTAGAGTAAAATGCTCCGCTATATTTAGGAAAAAAAGATCTAGGCATCTATCAATGGGATAATCTGGAATACGACCAGCTGTTGCAGGACGGATACTCTCTAAGAATTCTTGGGAGTGAGCTGGGTACTGCGACAGGATATCGATTGCGGTAAGATTGACGAAGATATACTGGGAGAATGTATTCTGGCCAATTCGTGCTGAAACAAAACTGAGGTTTCTAAGGATATGCAGGGTCTTGCTAGAAAGCAGTGGGGCACCTGGAGGGAAAGATATTAGCACGTTGAGCCAGCATAGCGATTAGTGGGGGAATCCAATTCTGGGGACGTAAACTTACTATCATCAGCCGCAAGGATGCAGTCATTAATTGCCCTTCCCAGCACTGCCCTTAGAATGATAATGACAGAAAACATGGATGTTTTCAACAATCTCCAGAGAGCCGGTATGGTGGTTTGTCGGGATGTTTCATCAAGAAACTCCGCTTCTTCAGATATATCGACTTCTGACAATTTGTTCTGCCGCCACTGAACCATTAGTGTCCTCGTGAAGTCGAGAAGAGAATCCACAGCCTGCATCACCAACCACTGGTGTTGGCAGTTCTCAACAGCGTGTGCAATTAGTCGTGATAGAGGTCCCAGGGAAGAGATGAGTGGCTTCGCCGTTATCGCACGGACATGAAGGTAAGTTGCTGATTGAGAGGACCATTCGAACTTCTTCGCAGGAGTCTCGCAAATGTCCCGATCAACAGCACCAAGGAAGTACCCCGAGCTGAAACCCTCCGGGGAGAAAAACACACTGTCCACGAGAAGAGGAAGGATAATGTTGTAGTCGAATTTGCTCCTTTCCGCATCCGAGAGCAGTTCAAACGTATAATTCATCACCATAGCGATACAGTCTCGCGCAACTCTAGGAAACGAATCAAGTTCTCTCAATGAAAGCTGTAATGCCGTTACCAAGCCCGATTCCAGTTTCCTTCGCATATGTAATGGCAAACTGCGTAGACCCTGACCCTCCATGCCCAGCAACATCCCTCCAAGCAAAATAGTATGTCTCCATCGTGGGGACTTGTCATCTGCGCCCTGGACTACCGCTTTCACCCACTCTTTCCGCTCAAGTCCTCTCCTCCGCGTATTTAGTGATAGGGGCACTTGTTGTTGCGATTCATTGTGCACGACGCTAATAGCTGCGGTATTGAACACGCTGAGAATGCGCCGGCAGGTTTCGAGATTGACGTCACCACTCCATAGGGCTGGGGAGTGCAGCAGTTGTGATGACAATAACGTTACATTCAGGGGATTGGAGAGCAACGAAAGGAGTCCGGTCGAGGATGGCAGGAGGCTACGTATAGAAAACGGTTAGTTGCATGACATAGGAGGAATTGAGGGAATCCTACCTGAAGGTGTCTTCTTGGTTAACGGAAACAGTGCGAAGAGAGCGAAGAAGGATAGCGAGAGACCTCTCAGTCCCCATTTTGGACCGTGGACAGGCTTCCCCTATTCATTGACGTCCAGGCCGAATTAGTTACATGAAGTAGAGTAAGTTGGTTGATGTATCCTCCTTGTTCCTGATGTTTAACATTCTCCGAACTGCCGAGGTTCATGAGCCAAGCTTTCACATGATAGTGCAAACAGTGCAAATAGTGCAAACAGTGCAAACATAAGCGCCGCGCAACATCGTCATTCCCCTCCTCAAGGGCCAACGCAACAGCTATTAACGTGTTTTAACCCCGAATAACTAAAAAAAAAAAAAAAAAAGCAGATTCACGATGGGTGTGCATAGTCCATCCCACCTAACCCTTCACCCTTAGAAACAAAAACCAAACATACGCGGAGACCTAAATAAATCCACCGTAACAAAAGCCAACCATGCACTCCGCCTTCCAGACCGTCCCTCTAGACTATCAAACTCCTCCCTTCCCCTCCCTCTACATCTCCGCAGGCCTCTATCACCAAGGCGCTAAATATCTCTATTACACGGGCGATATATGGCGCTTCACGCTCTTCTGGACCCTGCTCTTCTACATCGGCATCCATCTCTTTACTTCCCTCTGCGCTGCTGTGATGCAATGGCGCAGCTGGAAGCTAATCTGGGCCGCGCCGCTGGTATATATACTCGTCGCGGCGTTGGAGGCATTGTTGGCTGGTAGTGTTGTCGGGCTTATGTAAGTGGGAGTGGTTTTGTACCTTACATGGAAATGCACATTGTAGGTTTACTGACGTGGAAATGTGGTGTATATACAGACTTGGAGCTGTCTATGAAGCTGGCAACTATCATATGTCGACATGGATACCGTTTTCGTGGGCGGCAACTAATACACTTGTGCTGATCCTGTCCAGTTTTTCGGTTCGAGGTGGACTGTGGCTAGGCACTTAATTTTTGGAGAGCATGTCTGATATATCATAAACGTAGCATACATAAAGCTACCTGAGGTATAACAAACAGACGCTCGGCCTGGAAAAAACAAAAAACCAACAGGGCACGTAAATCGCAATGATCTTACCCAATACCGGATGCTCTCCCACCCAATTCATTTGGAAATGACCAGACATGATGGACTTTTAAAAGAATGCAGGTAAATCACCACTCCATCTCCCCGGATATAAGGTTGTAGCACCTTTATATTACACTAATACCATATATGGAACATATTTTTCTGCTCTGTTTATCTAATATTTCGCCAGTTCCCCCTTCGTTGTTCTTCCATCAAGCTATCTTGCTGGCTTGGCAAAGGTCCGCGTTTCCTTACACTGTTCGAAGAGTCTTCGTTCTGGTCACTGGTTGGGCCTTGAACACCTGGAATCCCTGAGGACTGGAAATTTTGGTTTTGCTGGAAAGCGCCTGTTTGGTGGTGGTGTTGCTGCTGCTGCGCGAAAAATTGATCTTGTAGAGTTGCTAGATCCATGTGTGGAGGGAGACCACCGTGCATACCAGGTATGGGGTATGGAGGCGGGCGTAAATTTGGTGGTAAATCGCCTTGCGGTAGAGGAAACGATCCAGAGGAAACCATAGCTGCTAGACGGCTGGGGTCCACTTGAGGCATGGATTGGGGTGTGCCTGACGGGGGTGGGGGCGGTGGTTGGACAGCTCCAATCCCCGGGATCAGCCCTGGAATCCCCATATTTTCGCCGCCAGCACCACTCTGAATACCTGGAAGGAGTGACGTGTCCGGTTTCTTTTGGTCCACAAGCCCCTCTGCCTCGTCTTGGAGTTCCTGCTCCTCCTCTTCCCTCATCTGCCGGCGACCAAAGTTACGACTCCACGTTCCTTGGGCCTCTGCCGCCTCCTCGCCAATATGGAACCTGTCCTTCAGATAGCTGGTTTCACCGGGTCGTGCGCGGGACCAGAATCGAGTGAAATTATCCTTCGACCCGGATGCGAGAATGTGGCCAAGCGGATGCCAGTCGAGTGTCCATATGGTGGATGCGTGGGCGTATGGGATACGGTGGGCTGGGAAGATGACTTGTGCTGGCGTATTAGCCGGATCAGCGCTGTCATAGGGCGCAACAGTTGGAACCTGTCCAGCGGGTAGATTTTGCTCATCTAGAAGATAATGGTGAATTGATCCGTCCTCGCTCCCCGTAGAGATAAGTGAACTATGGATGGGATGCCATGTCATGGAAGATATCGGTTTCTCATGGCCTCTTAGAATGCACATGTCTCGCATCATCCGGAGATCAAATACACGCGCACTCTGGTCACGGGAAGATGTTGCGAGTAGGTTGTTGTTAACCCGTGAGAATCGAGTGCATGTAACCGTATTCTTATGGCTATGAAGGGTCGTCAGACATCGACCCGTGCGCGGGTCCCAGAACTTGACCTGGTGGTCTTTGGACCCGGAGACCAAGAGACCCTTTGTCGGATGCCAATCGCAAGATTTGGCATCCCAGCCATGACCAGTTAAAACCATTTCGCATTGGCGCGCCGTGAAATCAAATATTTTCAACGTCGTGTCATCGGAGGCGGAGACGAATTTGGTATCGCTTGGACACCATGACAGGTCTCTGACGGCATCGTGATGGGCGTCGTCGACGGTCTCAACGTTGTTAAAATTGGGCCGCCAGTATTTTATGTCTCCCTTTTGGCCGCCGGATATCAGCCAATCGTGGCTGTGGGACCAGGCTGCTGATGTTACTCCGGCTTGGTATTGATCGTAATGAGCCTATGGTTTCCAATGTCAGTTAGATGATCCATGCCATAGATTATTCAATTATTTGGGGACCAATATCACTAACATCCATAACAGTCTCGAAATTGAACGCCGTACCATTCCAGAGCATGAACTCGCCCGTGTGACCACCTGTCAGCAAACGTCGGCCCTCTGGCGTCCACCTTACGACTGTAATAGGCTTCTTCGATTTGCCGATGGATTGGTGCAAATGTCGAACGGGGATAGAGTCAACAGGAGAATCGATTCCGGCCAAGGGAGGGAGCATCTAAGAGGGAAAATCATTGGCAGTCAGCACTGGTATATATTCAGAAATACATAAATCCAGTTTGACAATCAGTATTGAGAACATACATCCACGGTGTAGCTTGCGCTGGGTCTTTCCCTTTCTAGCTTATGCGATCCTTTGTATCGAGGCTGGCGCACGCGCATCCACTGAACCATCGAAGAACCATAGTCGGTAACCGGCCCTGTTATCATCCTCTGAGCAATGCTGCTGATGTAGCATTATAGGGAATAGGGGGAGAACATACTTGGTCTTCGGGGTCCTCCCACCCCTCCTTCGTAGGACCTCAGTGGACGTGGGAATCCCCCCTCCACGCCATCGTGGTCGTAAGAGCTCATGAGTCCCAAGAACAGTAAATGTATGCGAGGAGGCAGTTCAGGCTGATCGGGTGGATCAGGTCGAATGGGTTATCGGTTCTTTATCCGTAGAGCTTTTGTCATGGTAGAAAAGTGTGAGGAAAGGGAAGGGCCCCTGGGCATAGAGATATAATATGAGAACGAATATGAAGATGAATAACTCGTTTTGGTGATAGGAGTGTGAAAGAGTCTGTCGCATGCATCTATCGAGGTGGAGGTGAAGATTAGTCTATAGCATTCACAACAGCATGCAATGTCAATATGAAAGCATATGCTGTCTATAGAAAGTCCGGAATTCGTCAATAACAAGAAACTCCAGGTCACCGCAAACTGAACACAGCCTGAGAGGAAGCTCAAGTCCCCGCTGCGTCGACGTTGGTCTGCGGTAAAAAGGGTTGATTGAGCTTTACAGGCCCAATTCAGGCTAGGCTGGATGGGGCCTAGCTGTGCAAAGCCACAAGCGCTGTTTTACCAGCCACAGGCAGTCTAACTAATTAGCTAGCTATAGCCAGTTATATTCACAATCAACCAGTTGCTCTGTATAAATCGGATTTGATGCGTCGCTCGGTTGGGTTGGGTGCGCCGTTCGCCTTGGGAATTATATTATTCCCCAGAGTGGTTACATAATCCAGGGACCAGAACCACCTCCCCCGTTAAAACCTGGCAACAAAACTCGAGAACTTGCAAGGAACAGGAGAGTTTTAGATTTCAAGCCGGAGTGCTGTTTTATTCCTTGTATTTTATTCATTTTTTTTAATTCGTTTTTCTTTTATAAATTGATTGGTTATTTTTTTCAAGGGCAATGTTCCTGAATTGGCTTCTTCCTCTGCCGCTGCATCGTTTCCTTCCTCGGATTCGCCTCCAGTTTCTCCCCCTTGGAACGGGCTGTCTTCGCTATCTGCGGAGCAATTGACAATCGTTTATTTGCCTCTGGACGGGGGTTAGCTGGCTAGGTATATATATACCTAGTTGTATATATTATTCTTAGAATCACTTGTCACATACTTCCGGCGGGGCAAATTCTCAGTCACGGGAAAGGGGATATCTATTGGCTTGTCTTGCTCCGTAAGTATGGCCAGCATTGCGCGCATAGCTGTTTCAAGGACCCACAACATGGCGAAAGATCACCATCCTACAGCTTCTCAGCCATTGCAGGCAAAGGAACACTTGCAAGATGGAGCTCTGCAACCCGCACAGTCGAATTCCAATTCACCGAAGACTAAGAGCAAATACCGCCATGTCGCCGCTTATCATTCCCGCCTCACGATATCCTGTCTAAGCCGTGAATCAGAGGTCAATCCCAGCTTTTTTGGATTTCGGAACCTTATGGTTCTTGTACTGAGTAAAGAATTTCTCTCAGCCTAGAACTGGGTATTTAATTGGGATTATTACTGATCAGTTGGACGTTTTAGTTGTGATGAATTTACGTTTGATTGTTGAGAATTTTATGAAGGTATGTATTTCAATCCCACACCCGCCGCAGCCCCTCACCCCCCCACCACTCGTTTCCTTTGCTGACGAATGGATTGACCTACAGTACGGAGTCCTTATATGTATCAGATGTCACGACTATCGACAACAAGACGTTGTTCTGGGTGCGATTCTATCTGCACTCATCCCCTGCCATCTCTTCGTGGCATTTATAATTGAGCGAGCGGCCGCTCACCAAGTCAGAGGAGCAATTGGCCGCATAAAGCGTGAGGAGTCAACACAGGAAGATGCACCGGAGCAGCAGTCGTTCCGGTCAGCATGGATATGTACGGCTATTTCACATTCATTAAATGCCAGCCTTTGTCTCCTCGTCACGAGTTACGCAGTGTATTATTATGTCAATCACCCCGGTATCGGAACCCTATGCGAGGTCCATGTTATCGTCGTCTGGCTGAAGATCTGCTCATACGCATTTACCAATCGAGACCTCCGCCACGCCGTGCTACACCCTTCATCTACCTCCCCGCTTCCAGAGATCTATCAATCCTGCCCCTATCCCCGAAACGTTACCATCGGAAACCTAACCTATTTCTGGCTGGCACCAACCCTGGTATACCAGCCCGTATACCCCCGCACAGACCGAATCAGGTGGTCCTTTGTCGCCAAGCGTGTGATGGAAATGATCGGTCTTTCGGTATTCATCTGGCTCACCTCAGCCCAATACGCGGCCCCAGTCCTGCGCAACTCCCTCGAGAAAATAGCAACGCTCGACCTAACCTCCATCATCGAACGAGTCATGAAGCTCTCCACAATCTCCCTCATTATCTGGCTCGCAGGATTCTTTGCACTGTTCCAGTCCTATCTCAACGCGTTAGCGGAAGTCATGCGCTTCGGTGACCGCGAGTTCTACACGGAGTGGTGGAACAGTCCTAGCGTGGGCACGTATTGGCGTACGTGGAATAAGCCCGTGTATCACTTTATGAGACGGCATATCTTCTCTCCGCTGATTGGGAGGGGCTGGAGTCCTTTTGCCGCCAGCGTCATGGTGTTCACCTTCAGCGGGATACTGCATGAATTACTCGTGGGGATCCCAACACATAACGTCATAGGTAAGGATAATCTTTTTTTTTTTTCATTCATCTGTCCCTGCTCGGGCCTGTCCCCCCAATTTTCATTTTCATATTGAAGCCCCCATATTTACATTACTTTTGTATCATATCAGGTGTCGCTTTCGCCGGCATGGTTCTCCAACTTCCCCTGATCGCAGCAACTCTGCCACTGGAGAAAATGAACACCCGGACCGGCAAAATCATTGGTAACTGTGTGTTTTGGGTGAGCTTTTGTCTTGTGGGACAGCCATTGGCGGCGTTGTTGTACTTTTTCGCGTGGCAGGCTAAATACGGCAGTGTAAGCAAACTGCGCGTATAAACTCTTCCATCGAAGGGAGGCGAGCTTTTGTATGTACGATGTACTATACTGTAAAGTTTTGAGATCCTCAGCGTAGGGACCTCTTTTTTGGTTAAGGAGTAGAAAATCTTTATCCGATAACATGGCTTGATTCCAGAGATAACCCAACATATCACCACAAAAAGTGGTTTGTTTGACTATTAGGTCAATGTTGCATGCAGACACAAGGTGGTGGCAATAGAAGATCGATGAGTTCTCAACATTATCTTCCTTGAGTTTGAGGTTATTTGAGTCGAAGCAAAGGAGAGATTGAAAACAATAAATCCGTCGTGCTTTTTGTTCTTATGCTCAAGAAGCAGCTCAAAGCACGGCCTCCCTGGAGGCTATAGACTATTAATGAAGAAAGAAATGAGGTCAAGGTGCCTGTCACTGCTGGTGGCAATTACATTCCTCCTGGATATTTTGATCTTGTTGTTGAGCATCCCAATGAAGTTGGGTGCCAACCGGTGTGAGACTGCGATGACTGTGCTTTGTTCCATGCTTGAAAAGGGCGCTCCGAGAACCGCCACATCTGGCGCTGGGGCCTCAATAAAGAAAATGAGATCGAGGCGCTTGGTGAGGAGCGGCTTATATCTGTTGGATATATTGAACTTTTTGTCAACATTTGAAGGTTGTTCAAGTGCCAACAAGTATCAGCTTATTGTGACGGGCGAGACCATCAACTTGAAGATATCTACATTACAATGAACTTATACATGGATGTGCTCTGCGGTCGGTTTCGCCTCCGATGAATGTCAAATCACAACTGCTTCTAAAAAACTGCTGATGTAGGCTGATACTCCTCCGTTCGGTGATGGCTTTTGGACACTCGGGAGGAATATCTCAACTTGGGGTGGGTTAATCATGAGGTGAAGAAGTTTTAAAAAAGGGCGGCTCCAGCCCAATGGCTGATTTTGGGAAAACCAAAGCATTCAAACATTCGACCTAGGAACGGACCAAATGTGCAGAGTAGAACCTCAGACCTTCCATATCGGAAGTGATTTGATATTCTGCTTGCTTGCAGTAAATAAGTGCCTAGACAGCTACCTACAAGGAATCCTCAGTTCCCCGCCATCGCCAGCAGGGATGTAATTCTGCTTGACATCCTGGATGGACCCCCCCCCCGGGTAAAATAAATTAAAAAACCCCCCCCCCCCCCCCCCCCCCCCCCCCCGATCAGCAATTTGATCCAGGCATCGCGATCTGAAGCCGGGGCTATCTGGTGCGCTGGAATGTAACTTACCTACGCTTCCAGCTCCCCTTAGCTCTGCATAGCCCCGTGGGGGGTCCATTGCTCCCTTTTCGACCTTCTATTTTGTAAGAATGTTCAGTGTTGATGTTCCGTACAGAGAGAGCAGGTGGTCATATATGGCTCCATCCACATTCCTTTCTCTCATCTCGTGAAACAAATGATGCAACAGAGAAACGATGCCCAATTGAGTCAAGATTCCGAGTCTGAAATGGTCGCCGATACAACGTGGCCATATTAATTCAGCTCAGTCAAAGGTAGCAGAAACACAACTTCCGGAGTTGGCCTGGACAGTGGAGGGTTAATCATTTTAACTCAGGGTCACTCACTCACAGCAACACATACATAACCCTGTAACTTATAACTCCACTGCAGCATGGCTGGCCGCTTATTGGGTCACCCACTGACTGGATGACAAGCTATCCTCGCAACCTCTCGTGCCCTCTTTCAAAGGTATAAATACCCCGTTCTCCTGCGACGGATCCTCGTGTCCCCTTGGTCTTTCTCTGGAACCTTCTTGTTTTTCTCTTCCCGTCTCTGGATGGCAGGCGGGGCAATCATTTTTAACTTGTGCGGGTGGTCAGCCCCTACAATGATTGATCTTCTCTGCCGGGCAGTCGGGGCAACCCCATGCCCGACTGCAAGGGTTGTCGGTTGGGATTTGCGAAGTTGGGCAAACAACCCAAACGTATGCTATGTGCTATGTGCTATGTGCTATGTTGAATTCCTTTTTCCTTCCGGGAATGCATAACTAGGTACAGTCAGTGTTGAAAGGACACTCCTCCTTAGATCTTCACATTCAGTGCTGCCCGTGATACGACACAGCACGGTGAAGAGCTCCCAACACCACTTCGGCTCTCTACACCTCCAAGGAACTAATCAGTCTATTCAGCCCCGATAGTTGAAGACTGCTTCGTCCTCCCACCGCCCATCTGCTCTAGGGCTGATTGCTAATAATGCTGTAACGAAATAGTACACAGCGGCAGTGGAGATACTATGTGTCGGGGTTCCAAGTTCTTCCAATCGGGGCAGGGTAGAATCTAAGCCGGCCCCATTCAACGCCTCAGGATAGATATATGCTAAAGCAGATTAACAACACAGGGATATATGCTTCTCATCCCTCAGCCGACTTGAGGAGAGCGAACTGCCACACAAACTGGGTCATTGAGCCTGCTCAATAAATATTCAGTGTGCGGACTAATTAATCACATCGTGTTTCAAGAGAGGGTAGTGGGGAGAATTCTCCCTAGCTTACCGGTGATGCTGGAGTGGTCTTACGGCGTCTCAACTTCCGAAGGCACATTTGTCTGGGTCTTGGTGGGAACGATGGAACCGTACTATATATAAAAAACCTTCCCCCCCCTTCGACATTCTGCCTCCGTAAGTAAATACTACATCAGCTATAATCTCCTGCCTGTTACCGGATATTTTCAGCTTCTTCTATTCCCCATAAATAGCGTTATTCGATACAAAAGTCGGCGAAATGGTTTCCATCACTCTTCCAGATAACTACGGGTATGTTTTTTGCTTCATTTTCATTATTTACTGTCCTCATTTGCAAACCTGGAGCCCACATTTCTACATTCTGATGCCTTAGGTTGGGTATACAATACATTCACTACCTCAACTATTTTTGTTAACAACAACAACAACAACAACAATAATAATAATATGAAACTTCCAACAGCAATGTCATTGCCCTTGCCCTAGGAGTCATTCCAGTTGTAAGCTTTGCCCACGGAGTTGTCGTCGGCAATTACCGCAAAGCCTGTGGCATAAAATATCCGCATACATATGCATCCCAAGAAGAATGCAAGAAAAGCGTATGTTCCTGGCATTTCCCCCCCCCCCCCCACCACCACCACCACCACCACCACCATAACAACTCATCCCGCTCCCAAAACCAAAGAGGCAAAAATCAAAAATTAAATTCCAACTCTTACTAAACTGCCTAATTCAGCCCGCCGCCTACAAATTCAACTGCGCTCAACGCGCCCACGCCAACTTCCTCGAAAACGCACCGCAAACCATGCTCATGGCACTGGTCGCGGGTCTAAGATTCCCCCAAACCGCCGCAGTCCTAACTGCCTCCTGGGTCGTCTTGAGACTTTTGTTCCTGCACGGCTACGTCATGTCTGATAAGCCTGATGGCAACGGCCGGTATAAGGGAATATTGTTCTGGCTTGCGCAGGGGGGGCTTTGGGGACTCTCTGTGTTTGGGGTTGCGTTGAATTTGGGGTCGTAGTTTTTTTTCCGGCTAGTGTCCTTATATTGGATGGGTTGACTAGTTAATTGAGATACATGTTTTGTGTATATATATTGAGATTTGGATTTTTTGAACGTGGGCTATTAAAGGTGAAGAGATGGATCTTTTTTCTTCACAGTTTATCAACATTTTGACTTCGTTTTAAATTCGTGCGAGCCTTGATTAACTTGTCGATATGCTTCGGACAACAAAATACCACCCAACATGTCCGACATGCACTGAATATTTTGAAGTCAGATTACTTCAACACCCCTCCAACAAGATATACCTCGTATATATGCAGGTAAACAAGACAGTTCTGCAATGATTTGAACAAATTTTCAACCTGCTTGACATTAAATCCGACAATGGAATTGGAGACCCTGGAAGGTTCCAAAATTCTGTCATGGAGAATGTAGGTAGCCATACATTTGTTCTTCGGAGCATTGAAACACACAAGTCTTCTTCCAGATTGCAGGTTGACATCAAGAATATTTCACCAGGTCCATCAACTCCTCGAAAACAACAACGAATAGTTAACAGAGGGTTTTTATCACTTACCATCAAATAAGATTTGACTCACAGGAATGAATATATTGAGTGCGATTGGCCAATCGGAGTCTGTGTCCGTGGCTTCAGATAATTTAACAAACCCAACCCAACCTGCCATTTTACACGTTAACAGCCACATCATATCAACATCTTCCAAGTCACTCCCCCAATTTTCTATATCCACTTTCACCTTGTTTCTTTACATACAGTGTACGCCATTTAACCCGACGAATAGAGGAAAACAGGGGAGAAACGAACATCACTCCACTCGCCGTTCTCTGCGCATCCCCATCACACAGAACTCAACCCCTCCATCCATATCAAATGTCTTCACAATCTCACATCCCGTACGCAGTGCGGGCGAGCCGGCATAGCAATCCACTAGCTAGACAGCTATTCCAAATTGCAGAAGAAAAGAAATCAAATGTTGTGGTTTCCGCTGATGTAACCACCTCGAAAGAGCTGCTAGACCTGGCCGATCGTACGTTTAAACATCCCCCCTCCATGTCAATTGAGGGCACTATGGAAAAAGAAGAAGAAGAAGAAGAAGAAGAAGAAGAAGAAGAAGAAGTAGAAGAAGAAATGAAAATTCTCCTTTAAAACTCATCAAATCATCAAACTAATTTCTTTTTATTGTAAAACAAAAAAAAATTGTCCAAACAGGCCTAGGACCCTACATCACCGTTTTAAAAACCCACATCGACATCCTCACCGACCTCTCCCCGACGACCCTCACCAGCCTAAAATCCCTCGCAAGCAAACATCGCTTCCTCCTCTTTGAAGACCGCAAATTCGTCGACATCGGCAGCACCGTCCAAAAGCAATACCACGGCGGCTCCCTCCGTATCTCCGAATGGGCTCACATCGTGAACTGCGCCATGCTCGCTGGGCCCGGCATCGTCGACGCTCTGGCGCAAACTGCTTCAACCCCTGAGTTCCGCAGTGTATACGCTAATGAGGTGGAGGGTGGTCGCGCCCTGCTGATACTTGCGGAGATGACATCCAAGGGCTCGATGGCGACGGGCGCTTACACGCAGCTCTCCGTGGAGGCGGCGAGGAGGCATAGGGCGTTTGTGCTGGGCTTTGTGGCTACGAGGGCGCTTAATGATGTGCTGCCTGTTTCTACGGTCGATGGCGACGAGGAGGACTTTGTTGTCTTCACGACTGGGGTGAGTCTATCGGCGAGTGGGGATGCACTGGGGCAGCAGTATCAGACTCCCGCATCGGCTGTGGAGAGGGGGGCGGATTTTATCATTTCTGGTCGCGGCATTTATGCGGCGGAGGATCCGCTGGAGGCTGTTCTGAGGTATCGGGAGGAGGGGTGGAAGGCGTATTTGGAGAGAGTGAAGGGGTGGAAGGCGTGAGGGGTGCTCTGTGTTTTAAACCAACGGAGAACTCCTTTTCATCACCATCTTCATCGTTGAAACTCGGAAGCTTCTGGTGTTGAACTATGCAATAGCGCGCACTATTGTAGTGACAACCCGACAGTGCCACAGAGAGGACACCCGTTGGTATATTCTGCCCGCCAAACTCCTATCTCTGGGAGATATGGGACACCGGTGCTGTGCTTTGTGCAGGAGATCATCTCATATAGAGAGTCCCTGACATTGAATCGTTCAATACAAGCATATTATGACTAACTTCAATGGATGGAGGAACTATAATGTAGATAGAACTGCCCCTATACAACTGGGATAGATAAATGACCTGTACAACATCTATCCTAAATGAACAATACTTGCATTTGCTCTTAACATTTATCTCCGGCTCTGGTGATTAACTGGCACAGAATTCTCTTCGTATATCTACCCCACGGTCCCCACACAAATCCAATTTCAAACGTTTCGACCGGAACACGCGCTTCGATATCCCCCCTGCTGAAATAACCATCATTGTGTGCTGTGGAGCATGCATGGTCGACATGTGTTTTTATCTTCTGGTGGTAGACAAGACACGAAAGGAAAATATATATATATATATATATATAGAACGAGGAGCGGGTAACTCTGTGTTAATTCAGTCGCCGAATCAGGAGTTGCAGATCACATAATCTCCAATGACACCTCTGAGATCCAAGCACTGACATGCAAAATCTAGATGGATGGATCTGAAAAACGCAGAGAACAAGGGGCTCAACATCCTGTAACTGCAATGTGGGTTAGTTACCAACGCAACCAAAACTGCTTAACTGATTTGCCAACGTTTCAGGCGCGGGATTAGGTATTTGCCCCACTTATCTCACTAGGGCGATTTCAGAATCCCGAAGAGAATAATTTTAGATCATTTTGTTACTCACATGGTTCTTGTGCTAGTTTGTATTTATTTATTTATTGATTTCTTTCTCACAGCAATGATCTGTCATGTTGTGAGTTGCAAAATTCCGATAACCCAACCACTATTAGTACAACAAACTTTGTGATGCTTATTTAGTTTTCAAGGACTTTTGATTTGAATGTAGCAGATCCTTTCTGAAGCCTTCTTAAGTGAGATTACTTGTAATCTCCCCGCTGCTTGACATTTCGAACTCGGGAGCAGTTACCTGCGACCATCCACCGGTTATAAAACAGCTGCTCATATGATACTTGTAAGATGCTTAGAAGCTTCTGGTATATCAATGGCAGTAAGATCAAGAACAGAGTCCTGAGGTCATTGTTGCAGCAAGAGCAATCACCCAAGATTGATAAAATGGTTGTTTGGGGGTCCAAAAGTCCCTGTCGATTCTTCATGTAACTCTTCCTAGGATCCGTTGACCTCATCAATTCGCAGGGATGACACAAGCCTGTTCGTGGAGGCTCGATTATTGGGCAGTCATTTTCGGCTTTAACAAGGATAACCCTCGGGTCTGCATGAGGGGAACAAGGGTTACTCGGGAAACTACAGGCAAGTGGTGGATCAGGGCAATTTCCATTTCCTGGACATCAAGTTGCAGAAAGTTTTCAAAAATGTCAGGATCATGATGTTGACTGCGAGATATGGAATGGCGGAATGTGGAAGATGCAATCGATGTGAATAAGACATGTGTTCTGAGAAATGTCTTCACCATCGACTTTGTTGAGGAACACGAATTGGTGGATAGATTAGCAGCATGTATGATATAGGAGAACGAAAGGATGGAGTGTTGTGTGCAATATTTCTTCTGTAAATGCCGAAAATGGGGTGGTTAACTCTCGCAAGCCGAAGCTAATCTGAATGCCATTAACATCATCCATCATGCGTCTTGAACAGAAATACGTTGGATATCGCGAGCACAGCAGTTTTCGTGCTGAAGGATATCGTTATCATTATTGTTCAATGGTTGGATGAAGAACAAAATAGTTGACGGTCTGACCGTTCAGCCACAGCATTGAAGAGTGATTAACCCCCGCGATTGCTCTCTTGCTGAACGAGGGGGAGAATACTCCTGATTGGAGTGGTTGGGGGCATTGACACGGGAGAGGCACAGGGAGTGACTATCATGATTACTCCCGAGCTTATCGGTATCGTTCCCCGCTGTTCAAATCCAAAGTCACCCACACTGTGCTTTGAAAGCAATGAAATGTCAAATACGATAACTAGTCACTTGCGGAGCGACTCCATCAGCATAGCCTGAACCGTTAAACGGACTGGCAGCCAGTGGAGAATAATCTTCGGGTAGTTAGAGGGCCATCGAAGTCAGCGATTTGCGAAATCCCCATTCTGTTGTAGCATCACAAGGCACAGCACCCGAATTGGCTTCGCCTCCAGCGTTATAGTTAGTTAACCGCCGCCGTTCTCATCCATGTGCATCTCGAATCGAAAACTGCAGATGGCGAGTGCCAAAAATCATACATTCCCGTCAATTTCTCAACGTCCTCCTCCCCGATACCCGGGCCCTTGGTGACCGCTCTCTTGGATACCTGCAACACCCAAACCATCTACATCTTTTAACTGGCGGTGTGGCTGGTTTAAGCCTGATCTGTAATTAGTGTGTAACTGGGTATCCACTTCTGCCTGTGCCAATGCACCTCCGGAAGGGGGCACAACTGTGTACTCCTTGACGCATCGTTCAAACAAGGAGTACGCAGTAAGGAGGACTAATTACAGTTCCTGCATGGGCGGCACAGCGGAATATCTTTCCTATTCCATGCTTGTTTCTTGGGTAGAACAAGGTTGGTGCCATCATTATTTGGACGTCAAAGAGTGTTCCATTGGTCAACGATGGATACATGGACCAAACCATATCCCGCTGGGGACACACCCCTGGCCCGTACTTTTAACAGTGGGGAAGAAACATCTTCGCCAGACTCTGTAAGGAGGTTGGTGGGCTTGTAGAGAGAGTCTGGGATGCAGGAGCTATTTTTATGCACCTTCACTTCTCTTTCAATCCGCGATCATATCACATGGCCAATTCGTCCTTTCAGCGTTAGGAAGAACCATCCATGGTGCTTTTTTTAGAATCAGTTGTCTTATATCTGGAGAGGTAACGTTAGCTATGGCCAATTTTGATATGTGGGAGTTTCTCGGGCTGATCGTAGGCGAGGTTGAAGAGTGGATCGTTCGTGAAACAACCTCACACACTTATTTCACCCCAGGGCAGGCCAAGGCCCTTGCTCCCTTTTTTTTTTCTTTTTTTTTTTTTTCTCTTCTCGTTTTTGTGCTTCTTATCATTTTATTTATTTTTGCTGGCTGCTGCGGCCAGTCATGTGGAGCGATGATGGAAGCAGTTTGTTTGCGGGCGCATACCGTGGTGCCCCGCAGCCAGGCCAACAGGGTCCAAGGTAACATTTGGTTCCATAGCTAGTTAACTACTAATCAACTTGCTGGCGGCAACTGGCGATTTCGGTGGGTGCACAGTTCCATCGAATCAGTCGGTGATGGGCCTTTGCGGTTGAAGCAAATATAATGGGGTCAAATTAAACCGGAGACCCTTCGTCAGAAAAATTGTCTGACAGTTCTCTAATTTTATATCTCGTTTGTGGGACAGATCTCTTTGCTCCCTTTTGCTCCCTGTTTTGTTTTTGTTTGTTTGTTTGTTTGTTTGTTTTTTGTTGACATTCGGGCATCTCTATATCTACTTACCCAAGTATCCGTACTCCGTAGTTGATGCAGAGTATAAATCAAACTCGTAGACTTTTTTTAGTTTTCCTTGAACTGTGATATATGATCATATATATATCTATCTCATCACCAGACCCCGCCCCCCTGCATTGCACCCCTCACCCTCCCCCTCCCCCACTCACTAGAGGCTGCCGTTGTATGCAAGGAGAACCTTTTTTTTTTTTTTTTTTTTTTTTTTTTTTGCGACCACTCCTCAGGATATCCGTTGTCCGTTCTGTGGGAGAGCCGATTTTGTTCCTTTTCTTGCGGGGTTGTTTGTTGCGCATTTAGACTTGGGTCTCATTCCACATAAGAGAGAGAGTGACCTACGGCGGAGCACAGCTTCATTGCTTGGATATTTTCCGTCCACAGTTTCGCTCTCTATATACCCTTTCTCTCACTGCTTCGCCATACACGGCCAGGTGCCCAACACAGGAAGATCTGAATCTCTGCACCTGAATCTCAGCTTCTCAGCTTCTCAGTTCCCATGCATTCCTTTGTTGTGCATCGATAAATATATACTCTCTCTCATACTCCTGCCCACCCCACTGCTGGCAGACTGCTGGCAGCCTTTCGGAAGCAGAGAGGTCGTTTTTCACCAACGCTCTACGCTCATCCACAGCACAGGGCTAAGAGTGATACATAAGTACGGGGCGTCGAGCTACAGCCGACATCAACGTGGCTGATATCTCGTGGTCTCGTTCCAAGCCTTGGAACTTGACACGGCGCGCGTGCCTTTACTTACTTGGTACGTTACGTCTGATGAATGAATCTCCTGCGACATGTGATGGTTATCTTCATAGCTCACCCCAAGACAACTTCCCACTAATAACGTCGCTGCAGCTCACCCTGCCCGGCAATCTGCATTGGCATCTGACATCTCACATCTCACATCTCGTATATCAAAAGCCCATATATAGCCGTAAAAAAAGGCTTGACTAAGCATGGATACTCTCACATGCCAACAAACAAATAGTCCCTTGGCTCTCCAACAGCAACGACTTCCCCTTATACATATGCATGAGGACGCAGTCACTTCTCCTTTTCTCTACATTCCTTCACTTTCACAAGACGACAGCACCGCCAATGCCTCCCTGTCTACGCACTACGCCAATCCATCGGAATCAACCGCATCCTGTTTCAGTATTGGCCCCGATCCCAAAACATTCTATTCAGCCATCGAGCTTACCGATGCCGCCTTGCACCAGAGTCTTTCTCCAGCAATATCAGAGTTAGGCCCGTTGAGCCCGTGGAGCACCTTTTCCGCTATGAGCAATGAAACGGGTTCTGAGGAGTCGCGGTGCTTGATCAAATGTTCAACCAACCCAGCAGGACAACAGAACACATCGTCCCCCTCCAAGAATCATGCACACAAGAAATCGAAACCAAGCACCAGTCTATCCAGAACATCTTCATATTCCACGGGCAGACGCCGTTCATCGAGATCATCTTCGATGATCCGTCGTAGGTCAAAGCAGCAAGTCCATCATAAGACTGGACCTTGGTCTCAAATTTACTCCTCCACTTCAGTTCAGGGGGACTCGGTCTTGAGCAAGAAACGAGAGGATCTTGTATCACTCCATCGGAACAGTTGTCGTTTATTTGAACCCAGCATGGGTGAATCTGACGCAGAAGCGGGAATGGGTCACCACGATTCAAAACCCAATGCTGCCGGGGGGATTTCTTCTACTTCGACGCGCAAGTCAAAGCTTCATCGATCGCATTCCACGGCAGCAGATATCATCGCCGTGCGAAACAAGCTGACGCCACGGCAAACAAGCAAACCCTTCCGTAAAGCCTCCCAATCCTACTCCCCGCTTCTTCGCTCAGAAACCCTCTCTCCTATCTCTCCAACATTCTCTGATGGACCTAGACAGGCCGTCCCTGCTACCCAGCACCACCGCCACTGGAGCCCGAACGTCATGCGCCATTCTTCATCCCAAGGCAATTTGCAATCAGAAGATGATCTGGCAATATACAGACCCATGCCCGCCACAGTTATTGACTGGACGTCCCCTTCTACCCGCAGACGAGAGTACGCAAAGATCGACCGCTCAATGCGTGGGGTGCGCGGCATGTGGCGGAAATTAGCGCCCAGCTGGTTCCAATCTGGCGGAAGTCGGATGCCGTTTTTTGAAGAAGGGAAAGGAGGGAAGGGTATGTGCGACGGCAGCGTGAGACGGTTTAGAATGGATGTGCCTGAGGATGACGGGGGTGGCCCTAGCTGTCGTAACAATGAAAAGCATCGGCAAGCTGCGAAAACGAAATGGAGGTGGAATGAGCATAGTGTTTCTCGCGCTGGGAGTTTCCGTGGTGGGAAGGGTGCGGGCGGCGAGGGAGGGGCTGGGGGTATTGTTCATGGGAAATGGCGTTGTTTGGGCATTACACGGAAAGCGAATGCATGACAAATTGGGCTGGGCATACATTAGGTTGTGATTTTTTTTTTTTTTTTTCTTGAAAATTTCTTTGTATTCTTCTGCTGGGTGGAATTTTAAATAGATTGTCCATTCGGTTAATATGCTGCAGGCATTCTTTTTTACACTGCATTGCACTGCAAGGTTAATGTTTCCTGTCTGTCTTATCACGACTTGGTCTTGGGTGGTGATGATGTCTCATGTCCCAACGTTTTTTCCTCTTTCAGGTGCATAAGTTTACAGTCTCCTTAGATCCTGAATGCCTGCAAGACATACTCTTAAATATAACATATATCCTTTCACTCAATGCTAATCCTTACTGCTATACCCACGATAGTTTGCTCTCCCTGATGTTGTTCCTCGCCTTCTTACTCGAGTTTCGGAACACTAACTGATTTAGTTACTTTGCAACATAACTATCCCGGCTCAACTCCCTCCCGCCATGTCAACGAAGAGATTGAACCCCGACCCCGACGTCCAACGATGTTACGTTTCGTAACAAACAAGCATTACTTGACTCTTCTAACCACATAGGAACATAGGGAGTGAGTTTAAAACAGGGGTTTCCCGTCCGTTCAGCCGTACTTAATTCACACGCCGGGCCCTTGAGTAGTTGGGTGGTTGACCTCCAGCAAATCCGGGATTTCATATGTTGCTTTTGAAATCCTTTTACACCATAGGAGATTATTATAGATAAACAGAGGATATCCTTCTGCATGCGAACAACATACGAACAACATAGGGAGTAGAATATAGGACTTCCCGTCCGCTCAGCCATGCTCAAACCACTCCCCGGCCTATTAGCAGCTGGGCAGGGGTGACGACCAGCGAACCTAGGCTTTGTATATTCTCTCCATCAATATTTTGTTCTTTATCTGGGCAATTCCATCTATGAATGGATAGGTAATCTTTGGACAGTTCCTTTTTCATGGCTGTTATTTTTTAAGAGAATGGCAGAAGAGGTGTGCTTGTAGAGAATTGAATGAGAGAAGGTGGGACATGTTTCATTTGTGCCCTGTGACCGGTAACCGGTACCTTTTTGGAGGTTAGTGTAACTACAGCAGTTGTAGTTTGAATATGGAAATGGGAAACTTGTTAAGAAGACAATATGTCTTCCCTTAATCTATTCCATGTATACCTAGGGAATCAAGTATATCAATCTCATAACCTCCAAACGCCAACCCTGCTGCAACATCCCTTTTTGTCTATAACCATAAATGGAGGAGGAACAGAAAAAAATTGTATGTATATGTACATTCACTCATAAAACATGCAAAAACCAGTGGGGGTATATGCGAATTTCCCATCCAGAAAAAGAAAAAGAAAACATACAAAACCAGACGATTCCCTCAAAATCAAAAGGCCCGCCAGCCTGCGAAACGGTTTATTCCCCGTTCAACCAGTTAATGCTCAAAATCTAAATTGCCCTCTTAAAAGAGCCTGATCACAGAAGATCGAAATCATCCAGTTTTTCACGGTATCGCAAGATATTTCTCTTGATCTTACTCGAATCAACCCAAGTGACGAAATCCTCGAGATTTCTGTTAACAAGGAATGCGGGATCCGTGACGACCTCCGTACCCACACGGACATGACCTTGCTCGATGAATTTGACGGCCTGACAACATGGACGCGTAGAGTCAGCCTTCATTCTTCCAGCGATTATTTGGTTATGCCCCGCATCGAAGAAGAAAGGAAGAATGGAAGGGTAACAAGAAAAGAAAAAAAAAAAAACACTCACTGCAGGTACATGCTCCACCATCCCCATCCTCACCATGACAACCCCCAATCTCCTCCTTGCAAACGCACTGACTGTAACTTCTCTCTCAACTCTACTTAACCCAGCCCCTTGCTCGCGGTTCTGCTTCAAAATGCCCGTCGCCCACAGCTTCTCCAGCATCTGACTCTCAATCTCCTTGCGGAACGGGTCATCTGGATCCAGCGCAGAGAGCTTATGTGCTAGTTGTCGGAGGGAGCCGCAGAGGGTGTTGTATTTTTGATAATCGAGCGGGTGCTGGAGGTGGTAGCGTTGTCGAACGGTGGCTTCCCGGTGTCCGGCGTCGGATTTGTAGGTATGAAGATCAACCTTGCGGAGGAGCCTGGTGAAAGATTTGATATTAGAAATTTTAACATTTTGCGGTCTGGGCGGGTCAAGTAAGCTTGTTTTAATTCTATCCTGTACATACTTTTGTTCGTGATGCTTGAGTTTTCGAACCATGCTGGCAAAGACTTCCGGTTACCGGGTAGAAATCAAACAAATTGGGTTTCCGGAGTGCTATAACCCCAGCCTTCTAGGATTTGAGACGGTCAGCACGCTCAAAGCTTCAGAAACAGATATGGTTGATATTTGACCAAGGCCAGAGCGAGATGCAAATTTGCTGTCGGAAGGCGGTGAGAGAATACTGCCAGTCACGTAGTTGGAGTTGTCGGAAACATGTTTGCATTGGTTGCACTCCGCCATCGCAACAGAGCGACTTCTCGTCCAACATCGAAGTTCTACGTCCAACAACAACAACAACAACATGGGGATTAGCTATACGGAGAAGAGATATCCTAGCTGGCTCTGTTCCGCATATGGGACGGAGTTGTGGAATTCCTTTACTGCCAAGGCTAAAGACTCCCCATCTTCTCCTTTAAGTGCAGCGCAGTTGGATGTCAATTACTCAAGTGGTAGATTGTTATTGCTAACCTCCTGGCAAAATTAGACTTCATCGCCTCGTTTTGGGGCGGAATCATTGCTTCGGCTTTAGACTCCGAAGTGCAGCAGCAGGGATAGCCTCCGGGGGCGGGACAGACATCCCGCCTCTGAACACTCTAGAAATAACACATCATTGCTGGTTGCCCATTTCCGAGCTTTCCGCCAGGTCGGATGGAGGAGGTTGTGGCCCTTTTGACGAACTGTGAAGAACTGAGGGAACTGAAAGAAACAAACATCAACAGCACGAAAACCCAATGTCTTAGGAAACCGGATGGAATTGACGAAATTAGCACTGTGTTTTGAGCTGTGACTGATTCACATTGGCTGGCAGAAGCATCTTCCTGTATTTGCCGTCGGTGTCTTTTCAAGAAGTCCGGCCAATGAAGATCAGCAGGGATATCTGTCCTAAGATGTTGCAATCGCCCCACTCTTCCCTTGCGGAAGCCCGGAATCACTCTGTCAGTATCGAATCACTTTCAACCAATCCACGTTCGTTTTTACTTAGAAAATTGTTTTGAAATATCGAATCAACAGGGAGATCCGAACGATGCAACGGAGCCCCAGTTTCTATTTTTATATTTTGATCCTCCATGGTTTGCTCTTCAGAACAGCTTCAAATATTGATCTTTTCTGTCAAACGTCGAAAGGTGCGACCTTCATCGCTAACGGACACTTCTTATTCGCCACATCTTTACCAAAAGAGACAGGGTCCACTGCTTTCGAAGATCCGCTCTTGTGTCATTCAACCATTGCACGTATTTTGCTCCTCTTTTACCAAAGGTCCCCCAGGCTTGTGCGTATGTGCTGACGAATTCCTCCGAGCCAATTAAAAGGGATTAAACGCCCCAAGCATGGTCTGGAGACAAAGAACACCAACGGGGTCTGATATTGACACTCGTTTTTAATATCCGGTTAACACTGATGATGATGATGATGATGATGATGATGATGCCAAGTGCCTCTGCGCTGGCGTGATCAGGGATTTTCCGACTGAATCAATAAATCATTCGAGTTATAGATAGAGTAGAGCTTCAGCGGAATTTGATCCAGTGTTTAGTTCTTACAACACGGCTCAGTCCCTGGCGTAAAATAACAGGATTTAATTCATCATTACAAAAAGAGTTGCTTCTTGACTCTGCAGCCCTTTTTCACATTGGCCACCTTATGATTCCATGAAACTTTAGAGGCGATTGCATTTCCAGAATTCTGCGGTTCCATCCAAACCGTTTAAACTTTTCTGCATTGTGGAATCCCGAACATTGACCTCTACCTAATTTCACCCTCATTTTTTATTACATCATCACTAATTCCGCCGAACATACATAGCTAACTTGGGGGAGGGGGGGGTGGAGAGGGGGGCCGCATCTGTAAGAACAGCCACGCTCCGTTTGATACCTCATTACGGCAGTTTCCTGTGAGTTCGGACATTTCATTTAACCCCTTTTATTAATATCCCTTGCAGCTCCAAGGCTGTCTTCTCCAGTCCGATGAACCGCAATTACTCTCTGTGCCACTTGAGCACTCTGCACGCGGCACGATATCCACGTTGACCATTTTGACATGAACGCGACTTGGAATCCTGCCTAAAACTATTGTTTCAATATTCACACGAATTCTCCGAGCAAGCCTTCGCTCTTCGAAAACCGGTCATCTTGAACCGCTGTGATTAGGAGGGAAAGAATCAGAAGCAACAAATACAAGGAGGAGAAGGAAAAGGAAAAGGAAATGCTCCCTACCGACAAGCTAAAGGCGTTGTTGCCCATCACTGTGCATTCCATTACTCAACCACCAAGTCGCTATCCATCTCCCTCCCCTACCTCATCCCCGGAATCAACCACTCGCCTCTCTTCTACACCCCCGCCATCGCACATGCTTCCTGACTCGTTGGAAGACTCCATTTTCGCCGACTATGATGACAGCAGATCCAATGATATGGACCAGCAAGTCAAGCTCGCACTGACCGAACTGCTCAATTCGGCATCGATAAAATCCGACCAACAAGTGCGCATGTGGGTTCAGAATAAGCTCATGGACACTGAGCACAGGCTAAAAGCGAGGCGCAAGAGCCGGATTCTGAATATGGGGAATATGGGTGTGACCAACAATACAAATGTCTCGTCAACATTGAATTCCCCCGGTGTATCAGTTTCAGATATGCAACCAGGGTTTCGGGGGGGATTGCCTCTCGTGGAGTAAGCGTGAAAAGCCTGCAAAACAGGCGGCGTCCTCCAAGGTAATAACAAAATTTGAATGACTTAACGAATGTAATTCTATTTATTCCTTTTGGTTGGAGGGGGAATAGTGCGAGGTTCCCGGGCCTTCCCTTGGCCTTTGATTCAGCAGCAACTGCTCGTTGGTATTTTTATGGTTGTCGGCTCTCTCTACTGGATGCGAGATTGGCGGCTTTCTGTTGTTTTCATGGAGCTTTTGTAGCATTCAACCGCACTCTACATGGATTGGAAAGGTTTATGCTCACCGGATATTCAGGTTGATATCAATTCGCCGGGTTGATGCCTGAATTGGCCTTCATCAGCTTCATTTGGTTCATTTCCTCTCTACTTCTTTTTGCTTTTTTTTCATTTCTTGTATTTCTACATAAAAAGTAAATAAATAAATAAATAAATAAATTTTTAAAAAAATTAAAAATTAAAATTAAAAAAATTAAAAAAGGTAACCTTCAAAAGGTGGAAAGGTTGAAATAGTTTTTAGACGCGAAGGTAACCTGATATTGCATTTCCGAAAGGACATGGGATAACTACCGTGCACTGGTGGCTGTGTTAGAATCGATGTCCATGAGCAAAGCACTATTTCGAGGTAAACAGGTCATGGCTATATGAATATTGGGACAACCAGGCAGGCTTGGACATATATAAAATTATCCACTTTTGGCACTCCACAGAGATAAATAGATGGTGTTCTCCTAGGCCCCTACGCCAGACAAATGCTATAAGAATTTAGCAAATCATCTTGACGGCTTCTGAGTAAGAATGCCTCAGTGCGCCAACACACACCCCTCATTGTCCTCATAACCGAACGGGGCCTTCTTAGGTATATTGTTTTCGCAAAGCTCCGCTGCAACCTCTTTGCAGCCGCAAACACAGGGTCTGCAGGGTTGTTACTAATCCCGTCCGGTGCAGATTTCTCGACAAACCTTGAAGGATCTCGGCTCAACTCCGGCAATTGCATCTTCCCGGTATATAGTGATCTTACCAATCTTTCTCCTGGGGCGATTCTGGAGGAGGGATCTTAGGCGATGCCAGACGAAGATCACAACTGACTGTCGAAGAAAATCAATATGCACATAACAAAGGATCTTGAAAGGGGTTGAGCATGCAGCTCACAGAACCAGGGGCCGCGAAAATCTAACTCCTCGCAGGTAATATGGCTCGGTGGGACACAAATGGCGAGGTCTTCATCTGCACTGCCTCGTTTTGTTCACCAGGGTGGGTTGTATGAAGGATGTGAAGCAACACCAACGGCGAGGACGAGATTGCAACATGCCCATTGATCATCAAACAGTTACACATTGGCACGCAAGCTCCGGTGCAAAAAAATGCCAAAAGAATTGATCATGATAAGTTCATTCATGAATGTTTGTCTCGAACGCTTTTGCAGGTTGTATCTCCTTCCAAGTCCGTTTTGCAGCCCCCAGCCAGCGTTGCTCGACGTTTTAAATACACCATATTTGAGTATCCAAATCGTCAGTCTCAAAACAGCAGCGGGGAACGATATCTCAATGTATCGTGTTAGGCATCCTACAGCAACATGGAGGCGATGTTGTTATGAAGTGGAAGACGACGTTTGTCTAGTCGGGGGGAGACCTTCTTCTATCTTCCTCCAAAGGCACGGATCGCGCCCTGGAAGGGTGGTGTTTGCGTAAACGGGGCAAGTTTCCTGATCAATCAGACTGCTTATATTCTCCGCTTGGATCCCATTCATTCGCGGGTTCTGTCAGTGACATTGCAAAGCAATGTGATATTGTGCTCCTCATTTGCAGGACTTAAAAGACCTTGGTGTGGTGTTGTACATGCGGTAAACTTTATTCAACCTTGATATTCCATGTCTATCATTTATTCAGTCCGCCCCTTGGTTGAATACCTGTCTATCTTAGTCGAAAAAGAAACGAAACCGAGCCTGGAAAATTGACAGTCATGAACAAGCAAGAATATGTGAATAAATTACAGGGAGAATTGCCCAAAACAAAACAAACAAAATAAAATATAAAAGAAAAGAAAAGAAAAGAAGAAAAAAAAAAAAAAGAGCGAAGTTGAAGAATAAGGATATGTCTAAATTACAATTCGTCCTTGGGAGTAGCTTTTGTGGGCCTGCCGCTATCCTCATCTAGATTCACGCCGTGCTTCTTGCGCCACTTCTCCCACAGAGCGAAGAAGTCCTTTTCCATCCCTTTCTCCATCTGGTCTGGAAGAACAACAGTGTATTCAACAAAGAGATTGCCAAACTCATCGCCGTGTTCGTGATCATGCATATGACCTCCGTGCCAAATTGGCATACCTTCACCCTTCACAGTTTCAATGGAAAGGGGTTGAACCACTTCGCCCCGCTTCCGACTTAACTGGACAATATGTCCGTCCAAATGTGTAATGTTGCGCGTCCAGTCTCCCATCCACGCCTCTCTGAGGCTGAGGACCTCTCTCCAAAACAAGTCATTATCTTTCCGTCGGAAGAACGTCCCATCAGTCTGGTCCTCCTCCTTTTCAAAGGTCGTAGGGGTCCTCTCGTCGAGCGTGATAATCAGATCGCCAGCAACCCAGTCAGGACTTTCATCAGCTTCATTTTCAAATGTTATTTTGGTTCCCTTGGGCATCCCCCGCTCTATCGTGGCTGACAAGGGTACAGGTTTTTTCACAACTCGCTGTCCATGACAAACAGGGCATGGGTGCCGTATCTTCTTCCCTTTTCCGCCACACCGGTCGCACTGCATTTGAATCTGCTGGAAGATCCCCGGAGCCAACATGTGTTTCCTAATCACCGCCCCCCTACCCCCACACTGATCGCAAGTCTCGACCTCGCCATCGGCAGATCCCGATCCCTCACATGCATCGCAGATTTGTTGCTTTTCAATTTCAAACTGTGCATCCCGGCCATTATAAAAATCCTTTAGAGTAACCGCAAGCCGAACTTCCATATTAGGCCCGTGACGCTGGCCGGGAGAGTGACCAAAATGTCCACCTCCTCCAAAAAACCTGGAGAACAAGTCGAACGGGTCATGTCTCTGGCCTCCGCCTTGCTTATGCTGCTGGAGCCCCTCGTGTCCATATTGGTCATAAATCTTTCTTGTCGACGATGTGGATAAAACATCATACGCTTCCGCTATATCGACAAATTTTTGATGCGCAGAATCATTTCCCCTGGAAGGTACAACGGAACACAACAAGGGTCAGCGAATTTCCAATTAACGGATTTGGAGCGGAGGAAGAAAATAAGGACATACGGATTTTTATCCGGATGAAACTTTTTACTAAGAGTCCGGTACGCTCTTTTTATATCACGCTCAGAAGCTTTTCTGTCCAATCCCAAAATTTTATAATAGTCCTCTGCGCCTAGTACGACGGGGAGGAGGACAAGCAACGATATCCCCACAAGAAAAGGGAATGCGAGCATGACTGAAGGGGCCCTTGGTCTCTGGACCGGTGGGGGTAATGACCTAATAGACCAATAAGGTGATTCGTGTTTGCGATACTGTCTTGCGCCGTCGCAAACGAATGATTCCTTTGCCGTGATTTAAGGATTTTGTGAAATCGTTGGATGATTTCTTAAAATATTTAAAGAATATCCACGAGGGACGAAAGATTGTGAGACCCGGAACAAGTATATCATGGATGAAGCACCAGAAACACGTGTTAAATTAGCAAAACAGAAAACAGGACGAAAAGGCGGCGAAAGCGAGAGCTGGAGGATGGTGTTTTGAACTTCCATTGATGCCACTCTATCATTTTCAAGGCAGCTTTGCGATTAGCCGGATCATCAATGTTCCGGGAATAAGTGAGGTCACGTGGAAGTTGTTCCAAGTAGTTACATGTGTGCAGGAAGATGCGGCATGGGACCAGTTTTCGTATATCCCGCTGAATATCTCCAAAACCGTCATGTAGTTCCCAAATGAAACCAACCTATGTCTTATCAAGTGTCCTAGTTATTTTTGATAATCACTATTTTCTTGACGGAGAAGCTTGAAGCTTGAAATAAGCCAGTATATTAACAACGGAGTTAAATGTTCAAACAGCTTAAATAATAAAAGATGTTATTATTGTTGTAAAGAAAGATAGAGACAAAGGGATATAGCTGATAGATTATTGCTTGCCAGAAGGGCAAAAGGGGACATGAGGGCCGTTAGCAGAGCATCAAATTTTTACAGAGAAAAAAACTGGCTTCAGATGTAATTTGTTCAAGATAGATTCGAATATTGGAAAGGAGATTAACGAAGAAAAAGGAGAGGAAGGGGAGATAAAACCAAGGATTCAAGCACTCAACGCCGCACCACAGAGGGTGAAGGCACAACATCAAATATCTCATTCCGCCACGTCATATGGACACCACCACTCTGATCCCCAGACAGAACAGCCTCCCCGGCTCCCCTCCCTTCCTCATGCCAAATCGGCATAACACTCGCCGGTGTATACACATCCTTGAACACTCCTTCTCGACGTGCATCAACGCCAACTCGCACATGGACATCCGGGTCCATTTTCGGCGTAATGCTCGTCAACACAGCTCTGACGAACGTAGCCAGGCTCTTCGGGCTTGCGATCCTTGTCGCTCGTAGACGCTCACGGGCAAACACAAGTTCGCGATTGAGGATATGTGCTGCTGCAACTATTTGTTCGGCGATTTTTTTCTCGAGAACGCGGCGGACCATGTGTTTGAGGAATGGCCTGAGGACCCACCACATAAAGGACCAAGAGCCCTGGCGCACTGTGTAATCGAGTTTATGGATGTGAACGCGAACGCCACGGAGCGCGATTAGTCGCTCGATGTGATCGCGGCCAATCTCGATGTCAAGGGAGATGTCGATGCCGCGTTCGTCAAGTGAGAAGCTGGCAATTCCCTCGTCACCGAAGTAGGGGATAAAGGAGGGAGTGCGAACACGGATCCAGTAGCCGAAATCTTTCGCACTTATATTTAGGCCATTCATTGTTATGGTAACTGTAGTTTTTACGCTTGTAGTCACTTCTTTAGAATGTGTTTTCCGGACCTCCACATCGTTGTGGGTTGTGGTGAGAATTCTCCTTGGGAAGAAGGAGGAACCGTGAAAGGAGTGGCCTGGTTCCAGAACGACGTTCTCAAGAAGTAAATCCATGTTGGGCGCCGAGACTTCTAGTCTTGGAATTGGAATACGCTGAATGGAACGGATCAACGTAGGTAGGAAAACATTGAGGGCATCTTCTGAGACCCTAGGGGCTTTCTCGTTGAAGGCTCGGGATAAGTTGCTACCAAGCTTTTTGATGGCAGAGAGGAATTTGGCTACCGTTCGATCTTTCGCCACTGAAGCCAAGGCACGACGTAATTGCTTTAGAAAAGCATCAATATCCTGGCGAAAGGTAGAATCTAAACCGATGTCGCTAGATTTTTGTTTCAGAACTTCAAATGTCTCGTCTGCCGAATCATAGAAGACAGGGTTCATCATGAGACCGTAGATCAAGTCCCCAATATCTTGGAGCAAGGATTCAAGTTCAGGGTCTTCCTCGAAATGCTTAACCACAACATTGAATTTACTTTCCACAAGCTCCCATTCGTCGCGGTCACCAAAGGATTCAAGGAACCTCCACAAGCTTCGCACTCCTTGCTTGAGTTCGGCATTTGGCTCAAAATCTTCCTCCGCAGCACTGGCCGTTTCATCGAGTACGCGGGAATATATAACCCCGTAGCGCTTAATTAATTGAGTGATTGTGGATACAGAGCTGGCATAGTCCTTTCTTTCGCGAAGGTTTACAACTGCTCTCTTCATCCTGTAGAGCAATGTATTCTTGTATGAACCAAACACAGTCTCCTCCACACTGTGCACAGCAGCCTTCCCAGTCTCACCCACAACTTCCCCCGCAACTCTGGAGACATGTTCTAGGCCTTCGTGTA
The DNA here is from genome assembly GCF_000150735.1 of Paracoccidioides brasiliensis. NCBI lineage: Eukaryota > Fungi > Ascomycota > Eurotiomycetes > Onygenales > Ajellomycetaceae > Paracoccidioides > Paracoccidioides brasiliensis. Next base: position 395,908 of record NW_011371363.1, read on the forward strand.
TATGCTCGGACGACGGTGCTTCGTTTCTCTCTGAACTTCTGGGTTTGAGGTTAGCTCTCTCTTCGTCTGTAGGTTGCACTTCTACCGCAGCTTCCGCAGCTGCTAACGACAGCGCAGATGCAGTATCCGCAAATACCATCCGTCCAATGGTAGCCAAATCGTCGACTAAGCGGCGGAAGTCGGCGTTGATGAGCAATAGGCTAAAGACCGTTCGTATACACTCACGAGCTAATTGAGGTATCAGCAGAATCGACCAGTGGGTGAGCAATCATGAAAAAAACATTGTTGAATTACCGGCGGTGGCGTCTGCATGGGCCTTTGATTGTGATGTCCTGGATGCCAGACTCTCGGTATCGAGCAAAACTTTCGACTTGGACAGCTGCCAAATGGCATCTTGTAGCTGATTTTCACCATTCCTTTCTTGCAAAAGGTCGATAAATAGACGTATACAAATTTTAACGTCCGTAGTAAGTTCGCGACTCGTGTTCCCAACAGCAAGGGGTCCCGGGTTGAGGAGGCTAGATGCCAGGAGAACACGGAGGTTGGAGACGATCTGGTTTGTTGATGGCATAAAACCACTGGAAAGGGCCTTGATCATCTGGTAGGAATGCAGTTTTTCGTGCAGCTGACGCTGCAGGACTGTGTCGTCGTCATAACCACGGCGATGTTGAGGCAGAAGAGGCCGGGTTTCGCCGGCGGTAGCATTCCTCGGTTTGCAACAGGACCACATGGCTTGCTGCCTTTTTGACGTCAAGCAGGTAAGAATTGAGACTACCAGGAGATCAATGGCGAGTTAGCAAGCGTTAGACCAGACTGTCACAGTGGTAGCCTGGTTGCAAAGAGAAGATGGACGATGTCGGATGGATGAAGTTGGAGGTGCAAAGATTGCCAGAAATGTCAGCCAAGAAAGACTACATATGCAGGCTTCTGGAACTTCCAAACTTCGCTCATGAACATATTGTATTTATGCCTCACCAACACTCAACCAACCTCCAAATGCTTCTGCGAATGTAGGAAAAATCAGGCTCCTGGTTCCACGTATACTACAGTCGATGTCGTTTTCAAAGGATATCTCCCTGTTTTCTTGGGAGCGCATTCAAATGATCGTTAGTTACCGTATTCAATTTCTTTAGCCTAAATTTTACACGCAGCAGACGTCATCTTATATCAGGGTCTCCCTCACAATATATGCTTCTGACTTGGATGCCTTCACGCAAAGTCCGCCAGTCCGCCTACAAATTAATGATTGATGGACATTGCTCCGAACCAATGTCTGCTTGAAACATGGTACGCTGTGTCAAAGAACCTTTCATAGACAGGGGGTTTATATCCGGACGAACCCGGCAATTGTTCATGTATCATGAATTGACCTACCTATAAACGGATCTCTACATACTGCTCTCTGCAGAAACTAATAGCCTAGCTGATCGTAAAGCTACTTCTAAGCCTGTGAAGGCTTTTTCTTCTGCGACGGGTATCCTAAGTGACCATATTGTCGTGCAGGACGAAGTCTTCTATACAGAATTGGGCAATTAGGCGGCCTTAAATGCTCCGCATAATAATGCAATAACATCAGCTCCTGACTATGAAGAAATCAGCGTATCATCAGAAAATCTAAATATATATATATATATATATATATATTAAATTAAACTTAAATTAAAAAAAAAGGAACAAGAATAAGACGAAAAGAAATCTGCTAGTGCATGTATGGCTTCGTCCAGGATTGATATGCCCAGCGGATATCCAACATCAGACCAGAAAAGCGGCAGTTGTGGGTCATTGCCTGGCGGCAAGATTGCCATCAGCATAAAGTGCCCCAGTTGCGGTTCGTCTCCATGAATCCTCTCAATCTCCATCAATAAGCAGGATACCCGGCCCCTCAACGCTGTGTCGTGGTGGTGAATGGCCCTTCGACCACGAGCGCACGTAGGAAAGAGGCAACAGATTGAGTCATTGCGCTTGGGCATTTCTGCCATTATCATGGGGAACCGGACATATTCATGGGATGTACTGTGCATCTACATTTGCGTAAACATAGATGTCGTCCTCGCGGAGGATGTCCTGGTGAACATCTGGACCCTCAGCACCCGTATCGGAGTTTAACGTGGGCGTGTGCTGGTACTAGCAAATGAATGCCAGTTTGGGCGCTGTTCGTGCAGCTGAGGAGAAAACTTTAAAAGGTGTTGCGCGCGATGGGCACTTGAGATTTGTCCGCAGTAGTCATGATGCGATGTGAGGTGGCGGGATTGACTTGCTCGTTTTTTCTTCTTCTCCCTTTGTTTGTGACAAAGGAGAATATTTCACGATGACGATGGAAAACGGGACCTAAAAATGAAATTTTGAGATTGATGATAAGTTTGATTGAAATCGGGTTTCTTATTTTGAGAACTCTTCTTGAAAACGCCGAATCCTGGAAACTAGTTAGTTACTCTATAATCGTGCCCCGCGCACCCACACCTGATGTGGGTGCGCCACAGCGTAACGATAAAAACAGCGTAATGATAAAAATATGGATAATTAGAACTTCAAAAATTAATATCTCATCACCACGCTGCTAATCTATGATAATTAATTTATCTATATCATCCGTAGTAGCTGTATTATTCGGGAGACGTTCATATATATCATTAACCTCTTGTTGAGTTGGATCCGTGGCATTTTTCTTCAAAGCTCTCCCAACATGTTTGACTCCCTTATAATGTTCTTTTTCTGCTTCCTCCTCTTTATGTTGCGCGATCTTTCTATTCGCATCCCTGACAGTGAGTATACCTCCTACTTGAACCTGCCGACGTGTATTTTTAGTGCTGCGGTGTTTGGTTGCAAGGTAGTAACCCTCAATCTCACTCTCTCTTATAGCATTGAGTTCCGCCTGAACAAGACTGCCTTGGAAAATCTTGTTCAATCAATTGCTCAGGTGAGGTGATTTGGAATCAAGTGTATCCTCCCATATCTTGCATTGCCTTCTTTGCCACTCAAATATGACGTTGTAGCTTCTCAATTGTCTTGGGTGAGAATAGCTGTGATGAAGCAGTATCTGGACAGCTTGATTGCGGCGAAAAGAAGTCTTCTCCATATATTTGCAACTCAGGGTAGTCAGGGACCTTTGAATCTAGCTTAAGCAGTATAGATTGCGGGTTGAATGGGACAATGCCACAATCCGCGAAGCCAGCCCGAATAGTAGAAGGTTGAAAAGTCTTTTTGCGGACATCAACTAGATTCTGTAGGAATTGATGTTTTTCATACTGCTCATATCCGTATCGCGCAGCTTGATTAACTGCCTTTGAATTGTAGTGCTTATACTGCTGAAAAGGCACGCCGTCTAGAGGTTGCAGTATATGAGTTGAATGTGAAGGAAATCCATATAGAATAATCTTGTGGAGATCGCAGTATTGTAGGAATTCTTCAGTGAGATGAGATCCATGATTGTCAAGAAGCAGCAATCGATGACTGCCTTGCTGATGTTTTTTAGAGGCCTCATTAAAGTGCGCTGAATCCATGCAAAGCCAATCTCATCATTGGTATAGCCAGTATCTGATGTCACGATTGTATATCCACCTGGTAGGTTACTTTGTGTATACCAATCTTCAAGTTGGGTTTTGGATTTCATGATGATGAAGGGATCCAATACCTCACCATCTGCTGAAACACACTCAATCACAGTGATCAATCCTCGAGAATATGATGAAGTTATAACTGAATTAAAGTCTTTAAAAGCAGTAATAACCCATTCTCCACATCCTTGACCCTCTTGAAAGCCAATCTCATTGAAGTTGTAGATATCGCAGGTTTGAAACACGTACTTTTGAAGTAAGATTTTCAAACGGTCAAACCACACCTTGATGTAGCTAATATCCTCAACAGCAATTCTTTTCAGATCCATTGCCTTCTGCTTAACCCTTTTATACCCATCCAAGCTTTGTATATATTGATAGGTCCACATCTTGCTGACCACAGGTGGGGAGGTTGAAGGATCAGTATGATGATGTTTGAGGATGAGATTCACATTATCTTGAATCTGCTCTGCAGTCAGTGGGTAATTATTTCTGTCCATATGAGCTATCCACTCTTTTAACACATTCTCCTGGCTCTTGCTAAGCTTCTTGTTCAGTGCAGTCTTTGCATTGCATGTTTTTCTTCCATTGATTCTTGCTCAAAGACATTGATAAGGAATGTTGAATTTGCGCACCAGAGGTAGGATTTTCTGTTTTTGATTGCCATTATAGACTTCAATGGCACTCTGAATATGTTTTTCAAGATCATCTATCTTATTGGTCATGGTGGTGGTGATATATTAATATTTGAAGATTGATTAATGAAGAAGTTGATATTTTTATCATTACACCGTTTTTATCATTACGCTGTGGCGCACGATTAGTCGTTGATCACTGTGACAAACTCGCTAAAAGAGGAGAGATATTTAGGTCGTGTGTCCGAGTCACACATCGGGACACACAGCTATCAAACGGTCCAACCACTCGCCACAATTGGAGGGTTTGGATTTGCGAGATCAAATAGGGCTTGCAGAAGAGTCAACGCCTTTCAACATCATCATGCGCATCAGCATCAAGCATTGGGAGAGGTGTCAAGATGAATTCATTGGTTTGTCGCATTGACTGACATCCTATGTCTCTCTGTCGCAGATAACTACTTTCAGGCCTTCGCACACAGGGAACAGCAGACTGTGCTTTGGATTGAACGTTGACATATCATTTCCCAGCAGTTTAGTTTTCCCATTGACCAAGATTTGTTTAAAAATTAAGAGGGAACAGCGCCTGCGTGGCCCAGCTTTAGCCTTTCGGAGCCCTGTGCGCCTTGCGCGGTGAGGTTGAGCCATGCCCGATTATGCACTGCGTGGCTAGGGAACGGCGGGAGAATTAATGGACCAATGACACTTGTTCTGAATGACAAGTCAATCTGAGGTAACCAACATTTTCCCGGCCTTCCTTTTCCTTTCTTTCCCCCCCCCTGCAGTGTTATGATACGGTTTGCCAGGAAGTCGGGGAACAATCTGCGCTTGACACTGCTCTCATACAGTAGCCATCTCACCAGGAGGACTGACGGCTGACTGCCTGTTCCAGCCACCTCAAGCAATGATCGGGCCCTTCATCCATCGAATCCTCCATCTCTTCCCAGGCGCACGGGCTCACAACCTTGGCTTCGAGGCTTCTAGCTTAGTTACCGTCCAGACGGTGGAACTTGGCACCCGGCCCTTGGCAATCGCGTGCGCCCAAGACACCAAGAGTGCCATCTGCGAATGACGGCGAATGGGTTTGGGGAAGGGGGGGGGGGGGGGGGTGTCCCCTTTGTTAGGGACGAACTAAGGGCAGTTTGCTTGCGACGAAGCACGTATTAACTTCATCCATTCACGTTGGCTCCAACCAGCTGAATTTCACATGTCATGTAGCTCCGTTTTATGGCTGTTTTCCTTTTTTTGTCGACCAGAGAATCCTGTCACACGATTCATCAAAGGAAGGTAAAAAGCCCCGTATTCTGGTTAGCATATCGGGTGATACCGTTACCATGCAGGCACTGACCTTAGTTAGCTAGTAAAGAGCTAAGATGAACAAAAGAACAGGTTCTTCTTTTTGGTCTTGGTGTGAACTTTCCTGGGGAACCCAGAATCTTTTTCTCCAAGGACAGCACAGAGTGAGTGCATACCCGTGGTTCGTGGACTTTTCGGTCTCTGTTCCAGAACTTTTTATGACCCACAAGGCACCCGCGAGAGCAGCGAGTTTTCGGAACATGCGAAGTAACAATGACTGGCAACTACAAACACAATAACAATGGGATGAATACTACTGCAAGGTAGAATGTTCAGCTGTTTTGGAGCTCCAGTTTGAAACATGGGATCACGCCCGATCCTGCTGATTTGAATTGCTGGACAATTGTCGTCGCAAAGGATAACCGCAGCTGTAAAAGCGCGCCGTCCCTTGATTTCCCGCCCTAGATTTGCTAGCCTTGAGGTCGCATCCTTGCGCTACAGCTTATTGAACTAGAGAGCTCAAGTAGTTAGTTACCAAAAAAAAAAAAAAAAAGAAAAAAGAAAAAAAACCCCTTCCGTATAGAAAGAAAGGGAGATACAGCCTCCAGAAGAACAGCTCTTTAAAAGGGAACGAACGAAAAGAAAACTATATACTCCAAAGCGTCGTAGTTAGTAGTTGTATATACGGAGTAGCACGTAGTTTACTAGCAACTCTGACTCCACATCCGAACAATACCTCCTAACTTTATCTCAAACCAGGTCAGCTCAAGGACCCCATGAAGCATCTGGCAGCTGAAGGTGTTGACTCGATTGGCGAGTAACTGCGGGCTTAATCTGTGTCAGAATAAATCAAAAAATTAATCTGTCACGGCTTGTCGCATCAACCCGGCAAAAATTCCTGCTCTCTCTGACTATTCCTGCTGTTCCTCCCTCTTCCTCATCCAAGCCTTTGGTAGTTGATCTGCCTGCTTCCCTCCAAGGACAACTAGAGAGTAATAGTTTATTTACATGAAGCTGCGAATTGCGCCCTGTTTGAGCAATCCCTCCACCCAACCCGACATTGCCCGACATCCCCCCCCCCCCCCCCCCCCCCGTCCCTTATTGATTTGTCCCCAGAGCAATCCCTCAGTCAGCGTCTGGTCGATCCCCAGGTATCGGTGAGTTTTTGGCTGATAAATCGTGCGGGTGCAAGGAATCTGTGCTTAACCTTTTGCCCCCTTGGACTGATGTTGGCCCGTATACATAAGCATCCGTGTTGCAGCTACAGCAGCAACAGCAGCAGCAGCAGCAGCAGCTACTACAGGTACCACAGCTACTACAGCAACCCTTTCATTAATTCCTGCAGCTCCTTCAACACCCCCAATCCTCACCACGTCGACAGTTCCTTCAGTTCTTGCCGCGCACTTTTCCTCTCTTCTTCAACATCTCCGCTCTCTGTACATGTCCCCAGGGGTTCTTCTACTACCTCGGTTCTACCTGCATCCAACTCTCCCCACCTGCCCGCAATGAGTCATTCTATCCCCCGGTTTCACCAGCGCAATTGCGTCCATTCGTCGGCGGCTACAAGTGCACCAACGCCTGCGTAAGCTCCTAATGCCCCATCCTGCTGTGCTGCTGACTACTCTGCGGTTGAGATTCATCATTAATTTCCCTGCATCTTTGTTGTCCTGGTTTGGCTGGTTGTATTTTTCCGCTAACGGAAGAGAGCTATCGATGTCGATGACACGCAACAGAGATGGCTCACACGACACCGCAAACCCGGGCTATATCCGCAAATACCTTGGAACATACGGCCTTACTCCTCCCCGTGTGGAGAGCTACGAGACCCAAAAGGCTAGATGTATGCTATGAGATATTGTTTGGGCTGTGCGTTTGCATTGCGTGAGATGGCCCCGTTGGCTAATTTGCGCTCTGTAACTTCACAGGTCTGAGGCAGTTGGCTCTTAAATCTACATCTATCGACAAGTTTCTCTATCTCAGCACCATCCGCAAGAACAACGTTCATCTTTTCTATCGTTTGGTTGTAGATCACCTGAAGGTCTGTAACAGATCGTAGCATTTCAACTGGCCCTTCCGCATGCAGTTGGGGCAATCTGGGCTGATTGGCTGCGGCTCTCTTCGTATAGGAACTTACGCCTTTGATATACACTCCTGTCGTTGGTGAAGCCTGTCAGAGATGGTCAGAAATATACCAGGGACCCGAAGGTGAGCAGTGTTTAACCCATATCTCTTTTACCTCCACCCTATATGACATTGCTCTTCTTCCTCTCTTCCCAGATCTTGCAACTCACAGCACAGTAGGAATGTACATCAGTTATGAAGATAGAGGCAACATTGCAGCTGTCATTGAAAATTGGCCACAGCCACATGTCGAAATAACTTGTATCACGGACGGCTCCAGAATCCTGGGTCTAGGAGACCTTGGCATAAACGGCATGGGTATACCAATTGGAAAGCTTGCGCTCTACACTGCCTGCGCTGGTATCAGGCCAGAGACAACCCTGCCCCTGACCCTGGATCTGGGGACGAGCAATAAGGCTTTGAGAGAAAACCCGCTGTATATGGGTAGTCGTCGCGACAAGGTCACGCCAGAACAGGAATTGGAATTTATGGATGAGTTGATGACTGCCCTGACGGAGAAATGGCCTGGGTAAGAGAAAACCTGAACTTGTTTTGAGCCGTCGTCAAGTAACGTTTTATTTGCTAAACGAGACATGCGCAGAATTGTCATTCAATTTGAAGACTTCAAGAACCCTTTCCCTGCCCTCGAGCGTTACCGCCACAGATTCACTTGCTTCAACGATGATATCCAGGGCACCGGAGCTGTCATTCTTGCCGGTGTCATAAACGCCGTGAAGCAATCAGGCATCCCGACGAGGAAGCACAAGGCCGTCTTCCTGGGAGCTGGAAGCGCCGGTGTAGGCGTCGCGAAGCAGATAGTCGACTTCTTCATGTACGAGGGGATGACGGAAGACGAAGCCAAAGCCTGCTTCTACCTCGTCGACACAAAGGGTCTCGTCACAGCAGATCGCGGCGACAAACTTGCCCCGCACAAGGTCTACTTCGCCCGCACTGATAATCACGGCCTCCAACTAAAGACCCTAAACGAAGTCGTCGAGCACGTCAAACCGACCATGCTAATGGGCCTCTCAACGCTAGGCGGCGTCTTCACCCCTCAAATCCTAAAGAAAATGTCCACCTACAACAAACGCCCCATTATCTTCCCCCTCTCCAACCCCTCCGCGAACTCGGAATGCGACTTCGAATCTGCAGTGACGCACACAGACGGCACCGCCCTCTTCGCCTCCGGCTCCCCCTTCCAGCCCTTCTCCTTCAAAAATTCCGCCGGCCAGACAAAAACCTACTACCCAGGCCAGGGAAACAACATGTACGTTTTCCCAGGCATCGGCCTGGGAACCATCCTCTCCAAAGCAGTAAAGGTAACCGATTCAATGATCTATGCCTCTGCGCAAGCTCTCGCCAACACTCTTACGCCCGAAGAACTGGACCATGGCCTGCTGTACCCGGACCTCACGCGGATCCGTAAAGTTAGTATCGTTGTTGCTAGGGGTGTGATACGGGCGGCGCAGGAGGCGAATGTGGATCGTGAGACGGGTATTAGGGAGCTTAGTGATGAGGATTTGGATAGTTGGATTAAGTCGAAGATGTACTCCCCCCACTCGGAGGTTGCGTCGCTGGAGAGGGAGGTGGGGCTTTTGTTGTCGTCTATTGGGAGACCGAGTAATGGGGAGAGTGTGTTCGACGGAGATGCGAATGATAAAGGGGCTAAGTTGTGAAGGGGGGTTGATAGCCCCCGGTCTCGGATCCTTTTTTCATTCTATCACCTGTCTTTCCCTGCTGCAGGTCCTCTACATGAGGTCAGTCTGCTGTGCATCCTCCCTTTTATTCTGCATGTCCTGTGAATAAGCTTCACATGCATCAAGCTTGTTCTTTTGCTCTTTTATTTTGTGTATTCCTCGTTGCCCTATTCTCTTCGAGCATTTAATTCTGGTGCGTGCTTTCATTTGCTATCTTGCGTATACCTCGCATCCAAAAGAAACAGACGGGGTTATGTTCTTGGATTTTTGTTTATACCTTTGGCAAGACAAGACTTTTGGTTAAAGTTAATAGATTTGGCTATCTTTATTGAGGTTGCAAGAAGGGAATATGGCTTCCTCTCCTTTTCATTTTATTTGTTTACTGTTGCTGGAAGGTGGCAGTGCTTAACCATTCGGCTGATGTTTATTTTCTACTTTGACATGCACTCTTCTCTTCAACAAACCGCATTCATTACTGGGCATGGTATGCCTTCATTCCATGTACTGAATAGCCGATACCGATATCTATTCCCCAATGTGTGTCTCGGAGAGCAGTACACACCTAGTGAGTCATCCACTTTCGTTCCGCATATACCGTGCCATTTACTTGAAATATAAAAGATTCGCGTCTACTCCTCAATCACTCTGCGATCGCTTTTGATCTCGATGCTGCGCAAGCCAACCTATGATCGTCCCATGCCTAGTTAACTAACAATAAGTAGTTAAAACTGGATCATTGGGTTGAAGATTACGGGTTTCGAAGCTGGTGGGCCTTCAGGTGGAGCATCCCAGGCAGATCTAGATTAAGCAGCCGGGTAAAACTGAGCTTCTTCTTCTTCGGCTATTTGAGTGAGGTCTGATGCCAATCTTATTTAGCTAGATCATTAGTTTATCAATGACAGCTGGAGAGGGGTCAAAATTAATCCGCTTTCATATGAGAATAACAACAATCTCTCCTTTTCCTCCTATCCTGTCTACCAAGATACTGTCCAATGGTAATACGGCTGTCAATGACTGCGTCTTCGCTTCTGATTGCTTTAACTTCATCATTAACCGAATGCCGATTCATCCTGGCTGCACACGGCTATCCAAATCCCGTTCGTTTGTCCCCAGCCACCGGCCCCCCCCGCAAAAAAAAAAAAAAAAAAAAAAAAAAAAAAAAAAAAAAAAAAAAAAAAAAAAAAAAAAACCGGAAAAAACAGGAAAAAACAGGAAGTGGGAACAAACCAACCCATTTCTCGCTTGCTCCGATATGGCAAAAACCAACCCATATCTCGCTTGCTCCGATATGGCAAAAAGAAACGATGATTGAAATTTCAAGTTTTTGTTGAACATCCGGAACTTTATCCAGTTCTTTTCAATGAAATTTGCTGTGTTATGATGATTGGGTGTTCATCCATCCTCTACCTGCCCATGCTTCCCATCCAGAGGGAGAAAGCTTCCAGAATACTTCGTTCGATCTGAGGCCAACCCGTGATATCCAGCGAGTGAGTGATTCCTCCGGGAAGCGGGAAGCTTGGCAGGCTTGGGCTCGAGAAGTTCATTCGTCGTTCCATTGTCCATTTTTGTTTGTACACAATGTTGTGCAGAATACTCAAAGAGTTTGAGGTGGCATTTCTGCACTCCCTGCTTGTTGAACTAATATCGGCGGCGCCTCTCAAGCTACTTCCAACCCGCGTTCTGCTACCCCATCATTGATTAATGCCATATAATATCATTCTCCTACTCACCAAAATCATTAAATAAAGAAAGAAGAAACCACCGTGAAAAGTTACAGTAATCAATAAACGCCATAACGGCGACACAAAAATTAGAAACCCAGTCCCATCATAGGTGAAGGGGGGGGGGGGGGGAACATAAGATTTAAGCAAAACACAAGGAGGAGAAACCAGCGCTCCTCTTCGACCACCCCAAAACGGCCCGCAAACCTTAACCTATGATCCACGAAGACCTTCCAGCGATGCCATTCCACACCACCACACATACGTTCTGTATATAACCCGAGTACATACATAATAGTGCTGTTCCTAACTCCCAGTGTCACAAAATAAAAATAAAAATTAAAATAAAAATAAACTCCTAACCCCACTTCTTAATTCCTCTGCGCTTCCGGATCCACCGTTGACGGACGCATATGAACCGCCGCAGCCGAAACGGGCGCTTCATCAACAGTCCGCTCAGCATCTAGCGTATTCATCTCCTCCTCCGTCGCATTATAGCGATTAAAGAGAAGCCAGAATCCGATGCCGGCGATGAAGCTTGCGACCGCGAGACCGGTGTACGTCCACTAAACACGATGTTGATGAGGGGGTTAGTTAGCCAGAGGGAACTACTGTTTAATGGAGAGCTTTTGTATGTTTGGTGGTGTTTCTGCTTCTCTTCTTCTTCGTTTTTAGAGATAGTACTTACGATGAGTTTTGGGTCCTTAGCCGTCGGCGACAGCGCCATGGCCAAGGCAGCGCCAAACGCAATTGTAAGCATGTACATAGCCATGACGAACGACTTCATGGAGGGCGGTGCTTTGGTGTAGGCATATTCGAGCCCCGTGACGCTTGCAAAGATCTCTGAAAGGCCGATGAAGAGGTATGCGGGAGTTTGCACGGCGACGTGGACGCGGTTGGGTAAGGAGCCGTTCTCACTGGCGGGGCACGACCTGGGTGCGTTGTAGCAAGGGGGTGAGTAATAGATGAGGCGCTGGACGAAGGCTGCATAGGCCATTGCGAGAGATGCGAAGATGAAGCCCGTTGTTATGCGGGAGACGGGTTTGAAGGCGATTCCTAATGCGGGTATGGTTAGCTGTATTTATGTTTGTCATGGGGCTTTTGCGGGCGGATTTTCTGGTAACATACGAAATCTTCTGAGGAGGGGATAGATTAGCCGGTCGCAAATGGGGATGAAGATTATGATGGTCAGGGGATCGATGTTTTGCATGATATCGTTTGGGACGCCGTGGAGCTCCATGGTGCCGGCTTGGGAGACGAAGTTGTTGATCATTTGTTGGTAGCAAACCCAGTAGATGGGGTAGTAGCTGGCCATCATCTGTCAGTCCAAGAATAGCACCCAAGACAGAGAGGGTACGGTGTCAGTTGCATGAACGTGGAGAGCTTACAGAAACACTTTACAAGCAACAATCGCCCGTTTCATTTCTGCGACGAACTGGTCATCCCACTCAATATTATACTTCCCCCCGTATTCATCCTGGTAAGAGCGCTTCGCAGCTTCCATGTTGCCCTTGTTCATCAATCCGATCCACAGTGCTTTGAAGGCGTGAGTAATAACAGACCCCTTAGGAGGCCTTATGACATAGTTCTTTTTGCCCATGATCAGGACGCCAAATCCAAAAATGAACATGCAAAGGGGCAACAAATAGGCTGCCCAGAAATCTACGTTGAGTTCAAGTTCGGTGGTAGCAATGGCGGATAAAGAACCGACGTTGATACAGAAATAGAATATCATGTCTGGAGGTGGATTGATTAGACAAAACCCTTTTATGCCATCGATAACGGCTGGGAGGATCGAAAAACTCACAAACACGTTGGACCGTCAAAGAGGGATCAACAATGACCCGTTCGCCAGATTTCAGCGTTTTAACCCATGGTTTGTGCGCCTTGATCTGCTCACCGATCAAGGGAGATATGTTGGCTTTGATACCCCCTGTTCCTAGACCTATGATAATCATCGCTGCCACCAAGCCACCCAATGCAGCGCCATTTTCAATCGCGATGGGAAGAGACGTCAAGAGCAGGATGATAAGCCCCAGAATGTATGTCAGGGAGAAAATTATAATGGTGTTGTATTTTCCGAGATATTGATCAGCGACGACAGCCCCGATTACGGGAGTAACGTAGCACCAGAACTTGATGCTTTGTCAGCGACTCCAAGACGTGAGGGAAATCACAGAAGATTACGTACCTGAAAGAAGCTGCTCAGACTGGTGGCGCGAGCTTGTCCAATGCCTTGTCGGATTATACGATTAGCATAATTCTTCTCATGTGGAGTGGGAAAGGCGGGCTGGCAAGCCTACCTATCGCGCCAGGGACCCCACTGGGTCCTTTATAAGGATTCTGTATGTAATTCTATTACCAGGAGTAAGCGCTTATCGTTATATGTTCTTTCACGAAAATTCTACCACCCGTTTCCTTCTTCAGAACGGGGAGAAAACCATCTTGTAAGAAAACTGAGCAAATACTTGAAAGGGGCCGCCGAGGCCGTAGTATGCGAATCGCTCACATAACTCTACGACAGCGACCAAGAAGGCAGACCAAGGCAGCTTCTCGGGGACCTTGCGCAAGTCCTTCAGCTCTTCTTCGGTTGGTGGATCCGAGGCGTTGGAATCAGATGTTTCTTGCTGGACAGTGAGCGATTGCTCCTTGGATCTAGATCCAGTTGGTGGTGGCATGTCACCGCCTGCGAGGTCTCCGTTCTGAGGGACTCGAGGCACAACTTCTGTCGCGTGCACGCTGTGATGAATGGGTTAGATTCATTGTCGGACAGATTTTTCTATTTATGTGCAGTGTTTTTGCACAACGGGCTTTTTCCGGTGCTGGAAGTGCGATATCGTAAACTGGGTAGTTTCCTTGAACTTACCTTGCTAGATCTGTGACTTTATCCGCCATGCTTGATGGCTGGAGATGCGCGAACAGTTTGTGATATTGTTAAACGGAGCAGGAGTAAAGGGGCCACAGAACCGTAGTTGACCGGTGGCGAGGAAGAGAAGCGAAGCGGGACAAAGGTGTTTTAACATCTTGTTATATAGAGGATGGAGTTTAGATGGAGGAGAAGTGAATGAGATTTCGATATTGTAGAGGAGAACCAAAACAAATATAATCTGTCCGACTCTTCCGGGCGGACAAAGTGCCCCGGGTACTTGAGGAAGAACAAAGTGGTACACAGGAGTGGCACAGAGTTTGTATGCAACGGGCAGGTACCCAATCTACTTCTCTCAGGTAGCTATCTCTGCATTTCCGCAAACCGAGGAAACAGGAAAGTCAATCAGAAGGCTGGTGTGGGAGGTGACGCTGCAAACTAAAGGGGATCCGTGGTACGACCTACATTTAGATGCTAGTTATGGGGATGGGGGACTGCTATTGGTACGTATATACTCACGCCCAGCAGCTGCAGTGAGTTACACAACATAAAACATCTTGTGTCTGTCTCCTTTGAGCGGAGGCAAATCCCACCGTTGAATGCCAAAGCCACGATATTCCCGCCATTGTCGACATCTCATATCATCATTTCAGCTTCGGACAAGAGAGGAATTCCGCAGGAAATGCTAGAAATACAACAGCATTAACCTAGATCTATGAATAGATCCTTCATATCCATAGCAGGGTCACTTGTTTACTTCCATCGGATTCTCACAACCGAGAAGAGATCGTGCGTCATCCAGTAAAATAGACATTCCACGGACCAAAAATGTTAACGTGGAGTAAAGTAACACATCCATGTGGAAGAGGGACAGCCACCGGCTGCACCCCAACTAATCGTCAGCTTCTCAATCAATCGAAGCGTGCCGTGTAGCCCTATGATGTAATAAGTTGTGAAAATCCGGGGAGAAAGTTTCCAAGAAACTTTCCTGGTCGAAATAAGGTGTATCACGTGATAACCTACGGGCTGAAGGTTAATTCGACTCTATCGCTGCTCTCTGTTAACCTTGGGAACCATGCCCGGTTGTCATGAACCTCCTTGAGGCATTTCTTAAGCGCACGTCGAAATACCACAAATATTTAGTTTGCTCTCGCGGGGGAACATTTCCCTATTCCCGTTTGTGACAGAATGACAGGATGAGCGCTCGCTACAATGTACATTAAATTAAAAAAAAAAAAAAAAAAAAAAAAAAAAAAAAAAACATAGTGCAATATTCAAAATACCCCATGCCCCATGCCCCATGCCCCATGCCCCATGCCCCATTCGCCTTTCCCATATCATCACATTCGAGGGTTCTGGAGTAAACGTTCCTCCCACTTCCATCCTCGATCCCCAGTCAGCTCCCCGACGGGTTAATAATCCTCATGTTATATTCCGAATTGTCATTCTCAACTGACGACGGATAATGGCTAGGAGGTGCAGGATGTTTTACAACCTGCCCCTGACTTGGGAGGAATCCCTGATTGACTGCCCCGCATGACGCGCACGTAAATTCGATCTTGAAATTCGTGACAACCTTGGGTGGACTGCTGCTGCTAATCGTTTGGTGACCTCGCTGGTGGTTCTGGGGAGGAACAACCTGGCCGGGGGTAGGGAGACTGCTGGAATTTTGATTCTCGTGGAGCGTGGTGCTGGTATTTAAGAGGGATGAGGAGGGGATTGGGGTGACGACGGGGTCACGAGGGAAGGTATCTGGACCCGGATGTCGATGATGATGTTGATATTGATCTTGTTGCATCGTAACTGGTGGCCGCTGAAATTCATCATCAGAATCAATAGTCATCGGCAAAATGGACTGGCTGTGCAGCCAGTCGTCAGCATTGTGGTGGTGCGAGCCGGTAATATTGTCATTATTTGACATTCCGGTCGTCGTCGGCAGTGTCGGGGCGGAAGTAGCGGGATATTTTGGGCGCTTGGGCTTGAGCATCTCCAGCTGCAATAAGGCCCGGTGTGCCTGCCTAGGTGAGATATCACTGCCGTAATATCGTTTGATAGCAGCCACAACCTCCTCGGCGGAAACTTTGGTATTCGTGTCGAAGAACTTGGGGATTTCTTTCATGAGAAATCTAAGACGCGACTTTTGAGAGCGTTGAATGGAATTATTTGGGGGGCCACCATCGAGCGCATTTTGGCAAGTGTGAACATCATTGATGGCGGTCACATATGTGTAGTTTTTGTTGGTGCGACAGATGGCACGGAATGGGCAGCCAGGGGTTGAGCGGCATCGTAGAGTGACGCTCTTTTTGTTGCTGCGGAGGACGCCGAGATCCCAGCGGCCTCTCATTGAAACGGCCCGCACGAATGATTTGAATGATTCAAGTGATTCGAATACTTGTTTCCTTTGAAGTCCTGTGCACATTTCCTCCATTCTGAGAGGGCGGCTTTCAACAGAGGAGTTTAAAACCTTGATGTGGGGAACCATGCCAGAAGCTCAAACAATGCATGGTTGTTCCGCTATTGCAGATCGCATATGCCCTAAACATAAAGTCAGCCATCTTGATTTGAGTTTGGTCCATTAACTGTGCAACATACTGTCCACTGGTCCCTCTAGAAGACAAGTGCTATACTATGAACAACCGCAGATCACGAGGGTCATTGCGATGCTGGAGAGATATACAGTAAACTTTAGTGCTGAACCAAAGAGACAGCGAAATGAATGAATATATATAATACCGTAAATTTTCCTGCACAGGGCGCTTCCCATCTACCGCCGAAACAACAATACTTTCATGGCCTGCGATTGGGTGACTGGTCATCAAAGTACCTGAACAGCCGACAAATTGAAGCCCATCGAGGGCAAGTTGCGGGTTGCGCAGATCAGAGTCCAGCCTAACCGAACTAAGTTAGTTAACTTGGTCAGCAGTCATCAACTGCGCTAGGCCTGATCTGGACAGAAGGCTTGGCGTTTCTTTATCACTTTCAAGCTTGGCTTTCAACTCATGAATCGCATCTTTCGATATACAGAGAGAAAAAGACGTAGTATGAGTCTTTAGCAGCTACACTCACCTACCACCATCTTCTCTTCGGGTGAATTCATAAACTTCTTTGCGGGTCGAAATGGAGTCCTATACATTACTCGATCAAATTGATGAAGGTGCGCATTTGCCAAAATCATATGTTTCTCTTTCTCTATCCAGCTCTACACTTGCTAAAATACTAACACCCTCTTTCGTATGCAGATGCGCTTCATAAATGGCGCCTTCTAAACGTCGAAGAGAAACCTTTTAAACGGATCACGAAGCGGCTGCTAACTCCTATCTCCTTCATATACGCTCCCTCTACATTGTTTCCGACTCCCCCTCCCGAAGGCGCAGATGAAGACGCAGCAGCAGCCATAGCTGAAACGGACAAACAGAAGAAACTGGAAGACTGGCACCAATTCCACGAAGACTTAACTCTCGATTTTGCTGCTTTCGAAAGCAGCCTTGCTAGAATCCAATTTCTTCTCGCGAGCAATGAGAAGGAGCGGCAACGTTACGCGGCCGAAAAGCTGCGAATTCAGTCCACGGCACAGGCTATCAAGGATAATACGGCTGAATTGAGAGTACAGCTGGAAGAAGCACAAAAAACTCTTGCACTACGTAAGACCTACGATGACCTGGCGGAGAAGATTACGTCGAATCGATTGCTCCGGCCCAGAGAGGACCAGGAAGCAAATCTTCAGAAGCTACATGCGGAAATTGCACAACTAGAACAGGAAAGCAAAGAATATGCTCAGACATGGGGGGAGCGTAGAGAGCAATTCGGTAGAATCGTTGAGGAAGGAATGAATCTTCGACGGCTAATTAGGGATGAGAAGGAGGAAGTGGAGAGGAGGGAGGGTATGGAGGAAGGCGAGGATGGTGACGAAGGCGATGTTGGTTCTAAGGGGAAAGGTAGCGCGGTGGGAACCCCAAAGCAGGATCAAGACAGCGTAACTCCTTCGCATGCTGTCCATGAAGATTCGGGTCTCATCCCACCTGCGAACAATATCGAGAAACATCGACCAGCTGGGACTGGCAGCGCGACACCACTGCGGCAAGCGATGAGTGCGTCGTCGATTGATGGAAAGCCGCCCATTCAGGAACTGGAAGATGAGAATATGATGGATGAAGGGGAGGTTACGGGGGATGAGTCGGTGCCGCCAGAGACAACAGCTAGCGGAACAAGGTCTGGATCAAGAACTGCGGAGACTTCACAGGATGGGAGGCTGGGAGACAGGATGGATACCACTTAGCAAACTAGTTTGACGACTGTTCAGAAACCTAATACACTTATCCTGTTTTAACTTACTTCTTGGGTGAAGGGCCATATGTAAAGGCTGTGCTATGTATGGCATTTCAAGAGGCATTTATACTTTCTTGATGCATTTACCTCTAGAACTTTCAGGCATTGTTTTATCGATATGTGAGACCAGGAGTCTCATAAAAATGCTTTTATACTCATAAAAAAGGTCATCGTCGTGTACAAAAAATAAAGTTGCATAAATAGCTCAGCAGTTGTTCCTTGCTAAGTTCCATCCACCTTAACTCCAAAATTACCGCTTTAGGCTTTGGGATTCACCCAGACCCTGATTTCCCTGAAGGCTGTAGCCATTGAGGTTCCTATGCTCTTGATGATGAACCATATATGGGTGGGAATATACATCATGAGAAAAAGAATCGAAAAGCCAATATACCAAAGAACTTTACCAGTGAGTCCAAAAATCCCGCCCATAATTTTATAAGTTAGCTCTCCAAAATTGACGATTATATCGCAGATTTTAAGGGGTAACGAGATAAATATCACCCTCAACACGTCGCAGAACCCATTCCAGATGTCAATAAGGCTAACGTTGCGGAAGAAGGAGATCACAGCACTAAAGGCGGTGTGAAGGAGTGAGGCAACTTTCTGAAAAAAGTTCGATGTCAACTTCACAGCTGATGATAGGACCAGCCATATCCACTGAGACACACAGACTACGATTTTCGGTATCTCCTTTGTGCATACTCTCCAAATAAACTTCGGCAGGAACTGCGTGAGAAATTTCCATATGCTCTTCGACATGCTTGATATCGCTTTAGGAACTCGTTTAATTCCGGGCCACATGGACTTCGCGGCCTTCTTCATCCTGACTGGAGTCTGTAGTGCCTGATGCTTGATCCAGAGGAGCAACCCCTTTCTATTCTTCCAACACCACTTGCAACCTTTCGACAGAGGCCTGACAAATAGGTGCTTAGGGGTCGTCCAAATGAAGAACTTCGGAACCTGGTATATGAAGAAGGCTACAAATTCATAAATGTACTTGAGTGCCGCTTTCGCTTTTATCATAGACGCTTCGTGCGCAGTCCGCCATCGCTTCCATCCACCTCCTCGCCGAACGGGGAGATAGTCGACGACATGTCTGTGTCCATTTTCTGCTGCCAAACGCAGTGCAAGCTCGCCGTCTGGTGCGATCTTGGAATCGTCGCATTGATATGTTTCCATGAACATTTTGACAAGCGGGAGATTTCCAAGTGCAGCAGCCAGTTGTAGAGGGGTTCGTTTAATCGGGGCCCGCCCAGTGGGCAACTCATAGAACCCCTGAAATTGGAGTTAACCTGATGCTTTCGCGGCATTCACAAGATGACTAAATAAATAAAGTTTCCCCCCCCCTTTTCTTTTTTATTTTTATCTTTTATCTTTTATTTTTTTGTGGTGGTGTGGGGGATTACCCAAGATAGAACGGTAATACTTACTGCAATGGCGTACTGATCTGGCTCAGCGCCGAAATCAATCAGCTCTTGTATTGCTCGTGTGCTTCGTATCTTCACGGCGGCCAGCAACGGAGACATGCCATCTAGGTTAACTGTATTAGCGGTAATCAGGTTTTCCGATAATAGCCATGACATAGTCTCATTCTTCCCGAGATATATAGAGCTGAAAAGAAGCCGGACGATGGCTACCGCGATAAATGACAACTCGTCTATCGTCAAGTCGCTTACAAAAACGAAATTGTGAGCATCCGATAATATGATCTTCGACAATCGTTGATATTCGTCTGGCAATAGGTCTTTGACAATGACAGGATCGATTTCAGGTCCATCGGTCGACTTCAGGAATCCTTTGAGGAATGTCTGGACTTTGTTTTCGTCTTCTTGCTCAATTTCTTGTTCGACATATGGTGGGAGGTCATTTTCATTCTCCACGTATAGCGGAAGCTGGTCAACTTGAGGTACATAGAGAGATGTGCGGCACTTCGTGAAGGTGCTCATGATAAAGTTGCAGGGAGCAAGCTAAGTATGTACTTCGTTAAAACCACTTGGAGGAGTCGGATAGATGCCTAAATTCGAAGTTTCAGCACCAGAAATATCAGAGCTCATCCCGCGATAGCTGGACAGATGGATTGATATAAGGCTCTGCACCTTGAGAGTTAGCTGCTGCCAGTTAGGCAGCATCAGAAAAAGCCAAATACTTCTTTCTGCTGGTTGTCATGCCAGGATTGTTTTGGGGCCGTGGGGCTGGAGGCTGAGTAAATCTCACGTAGTTAATTGTCCGCTGCCAGGGTTATTGGCAGTACGCCGTCCTTCCAGCCTAAACTGGTGTGGCAGCTAAATAGTTAACCAGGGGGTGTTTTCCAATAATAACCAGTGTCCGGAGAAGTACTTGGTTGTAAAGAGAATAGGATGTCGAATAACAAAGCGTGCATCTCGAAAGACAAAATGAAAACTCTCCTCAGATGTTCTACCTAAATATATTAAGTTAACTGTCACGGCTTTTCTTTCGAAAGTTTAGAATATTATTTCCAGATCCTTACTAGGGCACCTCCAAAGAGTGTTTAGATTGGAAACTTCTGGGCTCTCTGCTTCGGCTTGACAGAATCAGCCAGTAACTAATAGTTATATTTAGACGAAGAGGCTGTAGATTCAACGCCTATTAAAATCATCGATTATATCTCTCACCCTATTGCATTCCCAAAACCCTGAAAACAAGCTTGTGAAAATAAATCAACGGAGTCCGCTAACATGGAGGCCCATCAAGTTAGTTTACTCTCGTCATTGATCATAACTAAACTACGTCGTATATCGTATAGTTATCGTATAGCTGACGTATCTCTCCATACAAGGACTATTTTCCAAGGCGCCAGTTACCGAACAATAGCTTCACTGATATCCGTGACATTCACATGCTTTTCTCATATACAATAACTGCATCTTTTATTTCTCATACTTGAGCAGTTCAATTCCTGATACCATCATTTGCCTCGTGAAACTCCTCAGTAGAGGCGTGGTAGCTTAGAAGCTGGTAATTCGTTGAAGGACTGGTAGGTTTGCCCATTGCTGCGGATTCATAGACTTGAGTTACACTATTACCACCACACACAGCAAGAAAACCCTTGCGTCTCAGAGCTAGTTCCCCCAAATATCCAGTTGAGAGTGCAAAATGCTGGATTTACAGGTTTGAAGCAGGCAAACAGAGAAATATAATTGACACAGAATCAGAGCAGCTCATGATATCTCCCTTATGGCCGCCTTAGCCTGCGCAATAGCCTCCTTCGCCGCATCGATGTCGCTCATATTACTTTCCATTCCTTTCTTTCCTTCTTCAACCTAAATTATAAAACAGTGGTTAGAATGTTGGAAGTTACGGACAAATCTCATCCACATGCTAATTCTCTCAGGGAGCCGTGAACAGCAGCCAGTTGACGTAGACGCGGGAAACTATGAGGCGAGAAGAGCTCACCAGCAAATCATTAAGCTTATCAACAGCATCGGATATATTATCCTTCATCTTCGGCAGAACTCTTTTCGTCTCTTCTAGAGCTTGACGCTTGTTCTCAGGTTAGAATGTTAACCTTTATACGTTGCAAAAGGAAAAGAGGGTGATGACATCTCAGTCCCAACAGCCATACCTCTTGTTTAAGAATATATTCCCGATTCCCGTCCTCATCTTCAGTCGGCTTCTGAGCCTCAAGCCTTTTGATTCGCTCTCCCTGCTCCTTCAGTTCCCGGTGATATGAGGCTTCTTCCTTTACTAGGCGATTCACCGCTAGGGTTGCAATCGTGAGGGGTGTCCGAGGAGGCATTCTATCCTACTCTGCTTTATGTTCTTGAACTTGTGAGATGGTACGATTTTGGACCTGGGTGTCGAAACAGCTATTAGAAAATTCTGAAACGCATCACTTTCGCACGCATAGTTGAAAGATGTCTCGTGGAGTGTCACCGTACGACTAAATATGTAAGAGAGAGATAAAAGAAATGAAACCACGTCAATACATGTAAAACAGAATTCGAATACAGGAATCCAATCAGCCTTGATCACCTCTCTGCTTGCCGAAAAATGGATTCGAATTCTCAAAGAGAAAGAATTCAGTATTCCAAAAGTAAAAAGGCAAATTATACAAGTCCAATGGAAACTTAACATAGAGAACTATTTTAAAACATAAATAGCTGTGGTAACAAGTCAAATCCCCACGGTAACTCAAGAGATTGACAGGAGGAAGAAATGAGTGGTAGTTTCCCGGGCCACGGAAGGACTTATTCAAGGGAGAGATATTGAATGGAAACACACCTCTTTAAAAGCCACCCTTTAGATAGACCAAGCCCAATTGATTATCTCAGCTGTCGACAGATGAGAATTGAATCGTTTAAAAGTGGCGTGTGCATACAATAACTACCATTTCAGACATCTCAGCTAAACAAACATGGAACAATGCAGTCATCGGGCGGGATCTTGAATCACGTGATTTAGTAATCGTATTCGGCTTTGGGCCCTTGAGCTCTTGACCCAAGGGATCAAGCCCCCTGTTCAGAAGATCCTCGAAGAATGGTGACCCTTGGAATAGATATCGGGAACTGAATAAAAATCCTCTCGGGTTTCAAATCTTGAACTAGATATTTAGGTATCTTAGTGATGTACCCCTTTACTCTCCGAACACCACTGCTCTCCCCTTAGGCGCGGAATACCAGCTAGAGGAAAGGGGCGGCCAACATGGTTTCAGCACAACATATCATTGGAAATGGGGTATTGCCGAATCCCTCCGTCGGGTATCACGCGTCAAATGTATGTCTAGGGTGGCTTGAGTAAGGAACTACATATTTCTAAATCATTATGCTGTGTTGCCTTAGGTCGTGTCGTCTCCGACAATCATTGCACATCCTGTCGTCTGGACTCCTTTCTAATGACATAGATGGAAGATGAAGAGGATGAAAAGAAGAACAGAACATGGATTATCCCAGCTTGTTACGGCCCAGAACATAAGCTTAAGAGTTTGTGTCATTTGTTTTCTATGGTCTTCCAGATGCAGGTTGCGCATCTGTGAGGTGTGGGGTTCAACAGCAGAGTGGATGACATCTGCATATTAAAACCTAATTGGTATGGCATCTTGCGCGAACGGCATCCCACACCCTTCTGCACTGCATATCCCGCAAAGATCCAGAAAAGGTCCAATCGTGCGCAAATAGCCGACCCTTCATCAGATTTTGTGATTTGCAGTTGATATACTAGCCATTGGCTGCGCGTCATACCAGGCACACAGTGCCTAGAAAATGAAATCCTGATTTACAATATCACCCTCCCACTGAGTTTTGTCTTACACGAGAGATATAGGATCTACAACCTGAACTAATCAGAAACTTCGATGAAGCTAGCCTGAGAATGCCAAACTGTTACATCCCAGCTGTTGTCCTCCCCTCAAAACTACTATTTGGGCAAATCCCAATATTGATATAGAGAGCCATATCTATATTCTCGACCCAGGGGCGTAGGATTTTGGCCACCATGGCAGTCCCCCTTTCTTTATATCTAAGATCTTTCGATTGCTTGACGTGTCAAGCATCGCCAATCAGTGACGATTCTTCCTGTCCTTTTTTGGTTCTGTTTACACCTTCCCGAGTTTTCATCTTTTTGATGAGCTTGTTAGACTTTTAGTCTATTATTTAAGAGTGTCAAAAAAGAAAAGACAGAAATCATTGTGATGGCGTGGGGTGTGCTAGAGGACAATACACTTGTGGATGTTCCAGGAACATCGCTTTTGAATAACGGAAAGGGTAATGGTAAGTACTGCTGGTCCGCTATATCTAGGATAAGGAAAGCTGACTAGGAGGGTTAACAGAACCCGAGGCGCAAAGCAACAATCTGAAAGCCAAGGACGGTGTTGTTCTTGTGCCTCAGCCCAGTGACAATATCAACGACCCCTACAACTGGTAACAATAAGTAGACGAACTCTTGTTTCTATGGGCTGTACAATATGCTCACTTCTCCGTTAGGTCTAATGTTAAGAAGAATATCGTTATCTGGACGCTGGCCATTTCTTCTGGAGTTTCCGGGTCGTAAGTCTCATCTGTCCCTCTGATTAAATGTGCATGATATATGTTTATTAAAGTATTGACTTATTCTCTTTTAGGCTTGGGCCTCTGCTTGCCCCTGGTTTATTAGTCGCCTCCGAGAGGTATAACGTTTCGCTGGACGAAGTCTCGAAATTTCTCATTGGCTTAATGATATTATTCACTGGTGCAAGCACTTTCTTCACGGCGGCAGTGGCAACTGTCTGGGGGAAGCGACCAGTGTTTGTGCTATCAAGTGTGGTCTTGTTAATTACTTGTATTTGGGGCCACTTTGCCATGGTGAGTGTCACGAAATTCTATGGGCTATGGGGAGTTTAACTTTACGCTGCCATAAGTCTTTCCAATCGCTGTGGATAATGCGAGTCGTCCAAGGAGCGGCATCCGCCCCTTTGGAAACCTTAGTGACATCCACCGTATCCGATATGTTCTTCGTTCACCAACGAGGTCGGAAACTCGCCATATGGGGGATAGCTGTCATGTCTGGTGTCTTACTTAGGTAAGATGACAGTTAACCTATGGTACCCAAGCACAAGATAGGAGGACGCTAACAAAAATTTTAGCCAGGTTGTTTCTGGTTATACTATTCAGAATCTTGGCTTGCTGGTTCCCTTCGGCATTGCAGCATTGATATTCTGTGTACTGTTACCAGCAATATTTTTCCTTGTCCCCGAGACTGAAAATGGAACACATAGACCTGGGAATGTCCATGAAAAGCCTGAAACTGCTGGAGGTTATATCAATGCAACTAAAAGGCCATACCGCGAAGGGTTGAAGGTGTTCAATGGCCGCATCTCGGATGACAGTTTCTGGAAACTAGCAGTGAAGCCTTTGCCACTGATTTTATTTCCAGCAGTGGTCTTCAGCACGTTTATCTACGGCACCTTTTTCACTTGGCTGGTTGTCTTCTCCATCTTATCCACAAACGTCTTCACAAGCCCTCAATATGGCCTCACGCCATCACAAGTGGGCCTGACTAACCTTCCCCTGCTCGGTGTTGGCCTTCTTGGGACCCCACTATCCGGTGCCATTGCGGACTGGCTCGTTTGCTTTATGGCACGGCGAAATAAGGGCATCTACGAACCTGAGTTCCGCTTAATTCTCATGATCCCCGCAACGATATTATCGACAGTTGCATTCCTGGGCTATGGGCTCAGTATCCACAGAGGCGCCCCTCTTGCTGTACCGCTAGCATTCATGTCTTTGCACTCCTTATCAATCCCTTTCGCTGCGTCTGCGAGTTTCACATACGTAATCGACTGCCACCCAAAAGATGCGAATCAGGCATTTGTGACAATAAACTTTGCAAAGGACGTGTTTATCTTTATTGCTAGTATGTTTGTGAATGGATGGTACTCGTATCGGGGTCCCAGAGAAGTCTTCATTTGGATTACTGGACTTAATCTGGCATTTAGCGTGATGACGATTCCTATGTATGTTTACGGGAAGAGATTTAGGAGCATTGTACGTATTTTCTCATCTTTCTCTCTTGTGGGTTAAACACGTATCACTAACAATGACTGGACTGATCTCGCTCGTAGGTTGCACGGAATTCCTTTCTCAACAAACTTTGATGTAAGGATATAGGAGAATAATCAGCGGTGACATTGCTGTTTTGACTAAACAACAAATGGCTGAAAATGGATATTTTTTTTTTGGGCGTTTGACATCCCTTGTTTAAGAGACCTGCATATACTGACACCTGGCGATGACTCTGATGGCCAACGCATTGATTGCGGCATAGTGAGTTGACTCACATACTCGGGATTTTGTTTTGTTTCTGTCATGCAACCATGGATTTTGCTGCTAGGTTCAAGCAATGTCTTGATAAGTTACACCGATTTCGATTTACATAATTTGGTTAGCTTGAAAATAACTCACATACAAAGCCTAGTATGACAGTTTAATTGATCATGTATAAATTCCATGTGCAGAGAACTGGATATGTAGAACCAGAATGGTATCTATATCGATTACAACCAACTGCGGCTGTTACCCCATCCCAGGCTAAGAACCAACCTCAACCGTTATGCAAAGTGCAGGCCCTTTCTTACTTTCATAAAGACCCATTTCATTTGCGATCCGTAAGCATATATCCTTCCACACAATAGATACATTAACTAGTCCAGGAGGTATTTTCCCCGATCCGCTTTCTGCCTGTTCTCCAGGGGATCTCCAACCAAGTTTCCTGTCGACTATGACAACATCTTTCGGTTCATCCTTCTTCCAACCCCAAAAGGACCTCTTCGTGGTTGCAGGAGTAACGGTGGGCGGTGCGGGTGCTGCATCCGCACCACGGGGTCCTCCATCGTCAGGCACGGAGGGTTGGTGCAATCGATGACCGCTTCCTACAAGTCTTGCTTTAAAGCCAGAGTCTAACTCCGCGACAACGGCGGGCTGGCGCCAGAATTCCATTGCGTTCTCTTCTCCTCGAAGTCGGATGAGTTTAACAACTTCGGAGGATGGGAAGCCAACAACTTGTGGTTCTTCCGGAGTTGTGTAGGCATTGCTTGGTGCATCCTGCAGACTAGAAACGGATGAAGGTATCAGGACAAAGGTTGTTCTGTAGAGTCCTGCGGTGCCTTGAGAGAATAAGAGCGGATCAACATATCTTGTTAAGATATCGTTGATTCGATAGGTTCTGGTGTCGGCAAGCTGTGTTTGAAGGGGAAGAGACGGAGATGAGCTGGGAACAAATTTCGATGAATCTTTGCTGCAGGCTGTTGAAGATAAAGACTCCTCATACGAGGGTGCGGGGTCCTCCAGATGAGTCTCAAAGAGGTTTGAAGCCATGGTACAGGGCGAAATCGATTATTGTTTCCAGAAGGTTTTAACTGGCAGAGACATTTGATATCCAACTAATATGCAAAAGGTAGCTGTGACAGGAGGTGGGGTAAAACTGGACAGCTGCCAAAGATTGATGAGGAAGTTCAAACAGCCAAATACGATGGATGCTCTACGATAGTGAGTGGCAATGGCAAGGTTGATTCGCCAATGCTTCCCTGTACATTTCAGGCCTAATTAGGCGGTTGAAAGTCCCGGGACACTTGGGACCGAAGGTAAAATATAACCTTCCACCTCAGAGGAAAGAAAGGAATAACTCTAAATCAAGATAAGCTAGGTCTATATATCAATATGCTTTATAGGTGATGTTGGTTTGGGAGAGAGCACTTCCAAAAGGGGACGACGCATAACGAGTATACAAATGTAGGAATTCCAATTCTTTCATACAGGTACCATTCACGAATCTGGGGCACGTTTGAAAAAGAGGAGATAATTTCCACAACAAAAGTTCAAAGGCCTAAAGGGGCCGTGAAAAAGGGGATGATGGATTAGCCAAGCTTCGAGAAGGAGAAATAATGCACCAGGCTCTCATTCACAGATGGAAAGAAATGTTGGTCAATGTCGATTTGCTGTTGTTGTCCAGAGAGGCTTAGACAGTAAGTAAGCAGGAAAACATCAAGACGCAAAATGTGCATGAATATCATGCGATATCAACTCTGACATCAAGTTCCATATATCCATTGGATGTCAAAGACGAAAGAAAGGTCCGTTGGCTGGAGGCGGAGTCAAGTGAGCCTCCACCCGCCCTAGTCCGCTCCAGGTTTAGCCTCCACTGTTAGCGGAAAATACCCTAGAGGCTAGCATCACGTGCACCAGTCATGAGGCTCTTTGCGGGTTTAGCTCCGCCTCCCCTCGTTGGCTCGGGCTTGGCATTTATTATTTTCCGCCGTTTGTTCTGCTTGTCGCATCCTTCGCATATTTATTATCTCTGGCGTAATTAAAGCGACAAGGGTTTTACTCCTCGCACTGCTCAATGGCCTGGTCTTCGAGATGATTTAGCCCTATGCTAACCACACTAACAGCAATTATTTTGCTCAACGGAAAATACGGCATCTCGTCTCTCATATGTTGTTCTAGACACTACCGTTATGAGAAATAGCATCATAAGGAACTGATTATTATCAAGATCATGTAGCGTCTCCTGCATGCGAAGCGGATGCGAAGCGGTTTCATAAGCCGCCTGGGCTTGAGAAATGCCTCCCAACATGATCCGTTTTGGGGCCTTGGGTCCCCATAGACGCCTTAGAGAACGGTGCTATATTCTTAAATAGTGGTTCTCACTGCCCGTCTCTCTTGCTTTCAATTGCTATGTAAGGATGGACACGATGTTACCAA
This sequence comes from Paracoccidioides brasiliensis, assembly GCF_000150735.1. NCBI lineage: Eukaryota > Fungi > Ascomycota > Eurotiomycetes > Onygenales > Ajellomycetaceae > Paracoccidioides > Paracoccidioides brasiliensis. The sequence goes on from NW_011371363.1 coordinate 424,317, forward strand.
CCTTAACTCTCTGCAGAGGATTGCCTCTAGTATGATCTAGTAGGATGCACCAGAGTGGCATTGTTATTGGCACTAGGAAGTCCCCTGCAATTGAGCTATGTATCTGGACTTTCCATCTCAAGACGGGTTCACAGCCTTGTTGCGTCCGACAGGGTTGCGGCTTAAAATATATGTCCAAAGCTTGCTTTGACAATGGCTAAACAAACAAAAAGGAACAACAACCCTTGCTTGGCCACTGACGGTCTATCGTACCATTCCTAGCCATCCTGCGTTATTGAATACTGGTTCAAAGTCATGTTGTGCATGCTACTTTGGTGTTCGATGTCATTGGTGAATTGATGGCTTGTCTTAGGCTCATTCTGATCGACAAGGCTCCTTTCGTAGAGCTCTCGAAGTTTTTGCTTTCAATCTCTATTTTATGAAGAACGTATCCGTTGCTTCGTATTTATATCAACTCTGCCCCCATTTCCAACATTGGAATATTTTCGGATTGCACGTAGGCATCACACGTATTCTACGACACAGTCTTGTTTGTTTCAATATTTATATCAAAACGTGGGCTTCTTGATTCTATACTTATGAATTGATCATATTTTCTAAAATATCCATGATGATGTATGTTTGTTGTTCTTCCAATACTCCTCTGTCTCCAAACTGATAGCGATTAATGTCAGTCTACACTCCAGGTACAACGTGTCAGAACCAAACGAGTATCTCGTTATTACCGGTGGTGGTATTGATGATGTTCTTATCAAGAAAACCGCGTTTGTGATGCCATGGCAAAAAGTGAGCTTTTCAAATCTGGAACATTTCTCTTCCATGGCATAAGGGGAATCGTGGCGATGGGTCCTTCGTAAATGACTACCACTCTAACGGAATACCTCTACAGTGCACTCGAATATCGATATCTCCATTCGATTTCTCTATGAATCTCCAGGCCATGACCATCGAAAAACTCCAATTTTCGCTCCCAGCAGTCTTCACAATCGGACCTGATAACAACATCGAATCTCTCAAGAAATATGCGCTTCTTCTTTCCGGAAATGCTGATGGGGTGAAAATCCCAAAGTCCTCGAGCTCGACCAGGGGAAACCATGTTCAGGATATCGTAAAAGGCATCATCGAAGGCGAGACGCGCGTGATTGTGTCTGGAATGACAATGGAGGAAATTTTCAAGGAACGGCAGATCTTCAAGCAGCATGTTATTGAAAATGTCCAAAACGAGTTGGATCAATTTGGCCTCAGGATGTAAGTGCCGTCGCACTTTGCCAAGTATATGATGCTTACTTCAAATGATAGCTACAACGCCAACGTTAAAGAACTTCAAGATACCCCTGGAAGCGAATATTTCGCCTTTGTAAGCGCAATCTTGATAGGCTCAAAGACATACACGCGCGCTAACTATGTGGAATTATAGCTCAGTCGGAAAGCGCACGAAGGTGCGCTGAATCAAGCCAAGATTGACGTCGCGGAAGCTCGAATGAGAGGAGAAATTGGTGAGGCTGAAAAAAGAGGCAAAACAAAGCAAGAAATTTCCAAGATCGACGCAGAAACCGCTGTTTTAGAGACCAAACGTCGGAGTGAGAAGGCACAGGCCGATGCTCAGCTGACAAATCGCCAAACGGAGCTGGACATGGGAATTCAACTTGGAAAGATAGCCGCCCAGCGCCAAGCGGAAATGAGGGATGCGGAGTTGCAGAAAGAGGTCGAGACTAAACGTGCGGAAACGGAATTGGAACGACTTCGGGCACTCGATGTGACCAAGAGTAAGGTTGCCAGGGAGTCAGCTGAGCAGTCTGCAGATGCAAACCTCTACACCCAAATGAAAGCCTCAGATGGTGCCATGTATAAACAAAAAATGGATGCCGATGCATACTGTAAGCATGTTTATACCCGCCTTGCTTGCTTGCAACACCTCAAGAACTTTCTCTGTGGTTGAGATTTTACATGCATTCCAGAGCTAACCAACAAATCACCTTCAGATTACCGAAGATCCAAGGAAGCAGAAGCAGCCTTTATTATTAGGACCAAAGAAGCCGAAGCCTCATTCATTGCAAAGAAGAAAGAAGCCGAGGGTGTGGCGGAAATGGCAAAGGCATATTCCGCTATGGTGGATGTATTTGGAGGACCTCAGGGCTTCCTGCAGTACTTGATGATCCAGAACAATACCTATGAGGCACTTGCTAGAGCAAATGGAGAAGCTATCAAGGGACTCGAACCAAAGATTACCGTGTGGAACACCGGTGAGTTAACCATCCTTTCAAATATGCCGTTTCTTGTTGTCCGTGGCTGACGTCGTGTCAGGCTCTGGAGATGCTTCCCAGGATACCACCGCTCCAATCCGAAATCTCATGCAAAGCCTTCCACCCCTGTTCTCCACTATCCATGAGCAAACTGGAATAGCTCCTCCATCGTGGATGGCTCAGCTTCCAAACACCCATAATCAACATTATACTGTCGATGAATTAAAGGCCAAACTGAGAGCTGCCAAAGTCAACGACGCGTAGGGGCGGGGGCATCTTATGGTGAATACAACTCGTTCGCCTTTCAAGCCTAATGGTTTGATGTGTGGCATGAAGATATACCATGAAACGGGTTTAATCCCTGATACCTTGCTAATTTTATCACTTGTTTGAAGATCCTCTGCTTGTTATCCAATACATGTATACCCTCTTTTTCTTTCCTGATCATTCAGTCACATGATGTCATCTCGGAATATCCAATTCCTCGCTTTCTCTGGAAGCTCAAACCTAATTATGGGAGATTTCAACATCCAAAGCGTCACTTGCACCTTTTCCTGTTCTGTTGTTTTCTTGTTCTCAACATCTATCTGATCTTTCTGATCTGACTGCGCCTTTTCATTTCCTGTTGTTCATATCTCTTTCATGTCGCCTTATGTTAAATACCCTTTGATTCTCAACTAGGAATACCGGTTACCACTCGTGTATTCGTGCCGTACAGCATGATATGGGAATAGAAATGCCATAGCCTATCCTAATAACAGCAATTGATATACATGCTCCCCTTAGGTTAGCATCATCACGTATCTCATGTACTGAAGAAAAGCATTACATCTGCAACAAAAAAAGCTTAATTCGTTGCTTCACTACAACCAAATCTGTCCTTGTACTTGGCATGCACTGGGTTTGCTGGGTGTGAAGACAGAGGTTGTTCCCGATGATCTGGTAGTTAAGATTGAGATACCGTCAAACCAGTTTATGTACAGAATATGTAAATATGTGCGCACATTTGGAATCACTATCCCTGTCTGCAAAACCATCGCCGTATAGGCACCGCGGTAGAATTGGCTACGACGCGCGCTTAACCTTGCCTCGTTCTAGATTTTTTTTTCTTTCTTTTTTTTTCTCTTTTCTTTTTCCCTTTCTTTTATTTTTTCACCTGGCTTTGATTGGCATTTCCAGTAAACCAGCGATTTCGCTCAGCAGAAAGCTGTGTCCCAGCTGACATACCCTGGTGTTACTGATCTAGTTAGATATATAGGTCATTAACTATCTGTCAGTATCGGTGACATGAGTGGCAATGCTAAATATTGCAACTCCAAGAACATTACCATTCAATAAACGTGTTCAGGTGCCTCATCACAATCCAACAATGAAAGAATATCGAAATGGGAACGAACTTCTGCAACGATTTGGGAATTCATCGCACGGTGGAAAAGGAAATTGTCTTTCCACACCTCGGTCAGCGGATGCCTGAATTCACGGAAAAGCATAGCAAGATGGAGGTACTCGCTCAGGATGAGCTGATCCACGAAGGTCTCGTGAGGTCGCAGGGTACCTTACAGAATGCAAGGAAGGTAAAAAGGAATTCGAATTGAAGAGCTTGAGAGTGAGGATGGATGGGTTTAGGCGGGTTATGTGGGTGCGTATGGATGACGAGGTATTTCACCTTGTTGCTGCAAACATGCGCAAGTTCTGGTCCCTTGAGGATATAAAGAATATGCCATTTTACAGTAGGGAATAGGGAGTAGACGATATTCATTATTGAAAGGCCGATTTCAGGAGCCGTTGACAGGCGCCAGCTTGTTGGCTGCGAGCCAGGATCAAAATCTCCGATGTCAACTATCAACATGTCATTGAATGAAATAGCCTGCTTAAAGGAGCCTTATCCGTAGAACCGCTTCAGAATAAGTATCTTTGCAGTTGTGGTGAAATTAAGAAACTCTTTACGATGGTGAATCATAGGTATAGGGGCTGGAGTTGGGATAGGGAGAAGTAACAATTCGGACCGCAAAGACTCAGGGACTGCTCATGACTTTCATTTTAAAAATCCATCATCCGCTCTATTTTACGGAGCGGGCCCAAATGCTAAAAGAGAAAAGGAAAACAGAACAACGGAAAAGCTTGGATTACAAAGTTTAGAAAACAAGAGCTGCCCCTTTGGTTTTCTTGTCACCACTGTAATAGGGAAAATAAGTCAGTAAAAGAACACATGTTTCCAAGGAGAGATATTTGTATATCCAGAATGTCACGTACCCCAACTCAAAGTGCTTGCATCGTTTCAAAGCCAGTTGGGCCTTGGTCTTGCAGACCGTGCACTCCAACCGCAGAACAACCTTCTTTGTGGTCTTGGCCTTCTTCCTGAACACGGGTTTCGTTTGACCACCGTAACCGCTCTGTTTACGATCGTAACGACGTTTTCCCTGTGCGAATAGCGAGGCCTGGATTTGGAAACGGAAGCAATCAGCACACCTGATATTCCTATCCCTCATGACCAAAAGGGTTATGAAGTCAAACGGCACTCTCACCTTTCCAGCTTTATACTGGGTGACCTTGTGCTGGGTGTGCTTTTTGCACTCCTTGGACTTGCAGTATGTCCGGCGGGTTTTGGGAACGTTAACCTGTTAGCAAAACACCCAGATATCAGCATCCGTGCATATAACATCTGCTCAAAATGTGTTCCCGCTATTTCCCCAAAGTAATCAAGGCATCTGGTTTAGCACATTCTGCCGCATGATAAGAACGGTATTCTGTGTAGTATCGGACGCGTGGTTTCGGTGGGAGGGAAAGGGATATTCGGACATATTTGTGATGTTTTGGAGGTATCAGAAGCGGGCATTTTGCTGGAACATCCGAGTCCGCTTGACGAATAAAACAATGGTTTACGGAAGTTTGGTCATGAAGTGTTTTGTTGAATATCCCCCGCTCCCATGCTGAGTATATATTCAACTCCATCGATTCCGTCCCCTTCCTCCTTCAAGTTCCGCCGCGCGAGTACGTCCCCAAGACCGCTAAATTGATGTATACAGAGTCATAGTCCTCGACATTTTTGACGGTTTCCACGCCACCTCATCCTTGATTAACCCCCAACATAGCTCTTCCAAAGAAACAAACGAAGAAAAGGAACATCCTTCTTACCATCTTGACTGAATTGACCGGGTGGTCGAGCTGGGTGATGTCGATGGGTGTCCTGAGTGTTCGTAGTCTCTCCTCCGTCCAAGTGTCTCCAAGTCCTTAGTTGTGGGATTTCGTTTCGCTTAGGTCACATGCCTTGACGCTAGCCGCTTCGGGACACTCCTAAACCTTCCCAACGCATTTTGCAGACAACAACAAAATCCCTAGGAAGATACAGAAAATAACATCTATGTACTGACTACGATATAGACACATCTCGGATCTCAATGTTATGTATAATGTTACTCAGTTGGGTCGGCTGAGCTGATCCTCGACCTCTACACTACACGTTCCCCTCTGCCGCACCAACTCCCTCCCACTTGGGCTGGAGCCACCCCAGTTTTTCGCGCCCATAGTCCGCCTGAAGCAAATTTTTTTTATCACTATCCATCTCAGAAATGGACGTAACGGACATGCCTTGCATCTATCAAGTATTTCTACGCACTTTTCGCTGGCTGGATGAATGGGGCTATGGTGACATGGATGGAGAACAGTATATCTGGACGCAACTTGGACACCGCATCCCTTTACAATCGTAAGAGATCTCTCTGAAGGTTGAAGGCGGATATGATAGCATTTACCTTGGTTGCATTGGACCCCAGGGTCATCTTCCGCATCCATGGCATAGCCAAACAAGCAACATGTCACCTTACCATGGGCTTGTTGAGACGCGAGCGATGTTTTAGCGGGTAACTGGGTAACATCAGATATGCCCTGTTGGCCCATGGAACATGTTTGTCCTCAGTTTTCTGACAGTGCACCAGAGCCAGGGCATTCAAGTGAACTCTCTCAAACGGGTAAAAAGTCCAATGCCTGGAACTTCAGATGCCAGAACTTCAGATCCCAGAGCTTGAAGGTATGTCTCAAGCTTTGCATGAGATTCTTACTTGGAGCAACATTCCGTTTTCTAGTTTGAATCACCCCATGTGGGCTGCCGCTCGTGAAGTGGTGAACATGCCCAAAAAGGCGATGCAGTTTTTGCGGGTTCTCGAAACTCGGCTCTCTGGCTGGACCCTCCAGTTTTGCCAAAGTCATATTCGTCCATCCCTCGAACTCGGGATTCATCATTATTAGCATTATTACCCTCTATTTAATATACCTTGCAAAGCGATGGTAGGTGTATGGTTCTTGGATTCATCCTGCAGCTTTTATCAGCTGAGATGATACTACATATCTTGGTTACTTAGAATATGTTGAGGAGTCGAAAGGGGTGTTTCTTCTAAACATATGCGGGAATACTGGCACATTGGGCAACGAGACCTTTGAATGGATTTGCACATCCCTTCTCTCCCCATTGTGCATGGCAAGAAGGCAAAGAAGGACTCTTTGCGCCATTTAATGTGGTCTTGAACCAAATAAACCCTGCTTTTATATGAGCTGGCTGCTGGTGCTATATGATGTTGTACGTTTGATGAGATAGTGATTTATACTCGTTTCCGCATTGGAATAACCGGTCGACGTCTTAGTTGCAAATTCTCAACCAGATCGAACCCATGAGCGCGGGAATGCTCTTCAGCCCGGCATCATAAATTAGCTAGCTATACAGCGGCAAGATTAGCGTTGCTTAATTTACACTAGAGAATGAAATCGTATTGCCTTTTGCGCCGAAAAGCAGCAAGTGTTCATAGATTTTCAGGTAGCAGTGTTGTTGTAGCCAGCGACAATAGCTAGACAGATAAGTCAATCTGAATATTTAGTTGAAGCTCTTCCAACCCCGCTAGTGAGCAAATTTTGGCAGCCCGGCTCAGCACTGAATCAACAAACACACATCCCACCATTTGCCAGCACTCCTACCTCTCATGCAACAAAAGTACAAACCCATATCTCAGAGGAGATCAATCTTCGCCGTTGGCTTCAGGATCCTCCTCTAACTACCCCTTTGTTGACCTTTTCCCTTGTCACCAAGCCATCATGCTTATTAAGTTGAGTGTCCCACCACATCCCATTCCAGCGCAACAGGTATATGATAATAGCAAAGAAGATCACCAAATGCTAACCAAGAACGCTCTCTATCGGTTTTCAACAGAGTGCGAACCCTGACGGGTAAAGAGATCAAACTGGATATCGAACCTGATTACAAGGTATGTACGCCTCCCCCAACCCGAAACCCTCCCTCCACAAAAGCCCAGCGGCAATACGCAGCAACAGCAAACTCCAAAATTTCAGGCACAGCAGCTGAGCGTCACTCTTCTACTCCGTCAGGTTTCTCGAATAAAGGAGCGTGTTGAAGAAAAGGAAGGCATCCCACCGGTTCAACAGCGGCTTATTTATGGAGGGAAACAGATGTACGTTTTAGGATGCGACCCTGGCATCACAACTATAATCAACTTTTTCCCCGCGAATTCACCCTCCCCAGCCCTGCCATTTTGTCGCTGGGATTTCTTCCCTTTGAAATACCCCATCTGTAGGGTATGGGGGTGGGATGTTCCGATTAAGAGGAGGCTACTTACGACCAGTTTGCTGATATCATTTTTCCTTTCCTCGCGACAGGGCAGACGATAAGACTGCAGCTGAATACAATCTCGAGGGCGGCGCTACGCTACATTTAGTTCTCGCTCTTCGCGGTGGCGTGTTGTAGAAAGGGAAAGGAGAAGAAATTTCAAACCACCAAATTTTTTAGGACTCCCATTTTGTCGCCTATACCTCGATGATAAATTGTTAAATTACCAATTCCCGCCACTCGACTATATATTCCCTGGTAGCATTGTGGATGCGGTTTCTGAGATAGTGAGGGGATATTCTCTTAGAGATTGCTCTGGCTCATTTATGCAATTTTTCTCGTGCACGGCGGGAGGTCAGATAACTGCATCCTGGAGTAATCCTTTGACTATCTAATATGCTGACCACCGTCGCAGTGCACATGTTTCTTCCCATCTCTGTGCCTAGCTTGCTGCATTTTAGAATGACTACATATCCCCTCCTCCCCTTTTTTGTTTGTACTCACGGCTTAACGAATCCAGTATCTTTTATTTTCAAGTCATCTTGTTCATCGAAGTTGTTGTATTAAACTTATCGTTAAAAGTATCTATCTTCGCTTTATATACGTTTCGTCTTGCTAGATATTTACATGTGATGGGCATATTTCTAGCTAAATGCGCCTTGTGATGGTATAGAGAGAACGCATAAAGCATGAAAATCGTAAGAGTTAAAATGGGAAAAGGAAGTGGGTAGGAGGCAAAAAGGGGAGTCCACTCCCCTAGCTTTCTCACAAGGGGTGAAAGGAGAAAGGAAGAGAAAAATCAGCACTGGGTTTGCTACCTTCTGATTTCCAATGAACCCAAGAAAATTTATTAAAGACGGACGTTACACGCACATCTTTCAATATTTCTAAAAACATGAACTCCAAATCCAATCCCAAAGACACCTCTATGCACGCACAGTGTATCCGTTTTCGTTAGACCCCACAATTTGTACACCATCCAACACCTTTCCTTTATCACAAGGGAAAATGCGTGTTCTATTCATTCCACTGGAAATGTAAAAGTGTTTTCTTCTTTCTATTGTTGTTGTTGTTGTGAAGCGGGAGTTGGTGGCCATTCGATACTGTTTCATCATGTATCATTTTTGCATGCAAAGCTGTTGTCCAGATATGCAATCGTCCGTAAGCCAAGGGATCTTGCGAAAGAGATTGGTAGCCCGGTTGGTGAGGGTCTGGCTTTCATGCCAGAAAGGCGGAGATTTCGCTCGATATGGTCACAGCCGTCGCTTTTTTGGTTTCATAAGTACAGAGTCTAATTCCGGGCGTTTCCTTATAACTAGGCGCGACAGTGTAAGCTTTTCGTTGTCGTCCTTGATCTTGGGGCTGTTCGGTGGGAGTTTCGTAGGTGTTGTATATGTGGCATCTTTGGGCGTGTTGCCGTGTGGCCTGATATCCAAGCGTGACCTTAATGTTACAGGAGATTCTTCCTTTTCGGTAGGTGAAGGGCTCTGTTTGGGCAAGGCCGAGGTGCGAGGTGAGGTGGTTGTTGGAGATGAAGTGAGGGTTTTCAGATCCTCTGATTTCGAATCTCGGGGATTAGGTTTGAGGTTTTTGTGTGCTGGAGATCGCGGGTCCCCGGTTTTTGGTTTTGGAATGTTTTGTTCAATTGGTCGCTTGTAATCCTCAATCAACGATCGTGGGGCGTTAACGATCTGGGTGGCACTGCTACTCAGACGATGTGTGGGAATACAAAGTCGTTGATTCCTCTTCACGAAAGGCAGTGCTGACTTCTTAGCAGTCGGTCGTGGTATTCTTGAGGCCTCCAATCTCCACCGCGCGCTTTGGTCCAACGGGTTGAGCCCACGGCCTCCAGATGGCTTCCCTCCCGAGATAAAAACGGGGCGGTTGCCACCCATTTTACGGTCGAGAAAAGCTTGTCTTTGGATCGCGGTCGGTTTCTCTCTGGGTAATCGCATTTGCCGAGTATCCACCATCACGGAACTATGTTTTGCCTTATGGGAATCGAGGCCAAGCAGCGCAAGTTTCATACGTTCCGCATCCTCATCTACTTCCCGTGCAGTTTTCTCCAGGAGTTCATGGTAAACATCGTACCAACTCTCAGGGTTCTCGGGCAGAACGAGCTCGTCGAAGCGAGGAACGTCACGCTTGATAAATTCTATCCATAATTCTGCGTCATGATCGAGGAGGTGTGGTGACTTGAGCTCAAGTTCATGCTATCGGCGGGAATTTGGGGTTAGTAAAAGAGATCAGGAAATAATGAATTTATGCTTGGTGGTTATATGGAATGGGGTTCGTGGGGGGGGGGGGGGGGGATACATACCAACTGCTCTGGATTCTCGATTTTTTGAAGTATGGGCCTAATAAGATCATAACGGGCCAATCCAATATCATCAATCCCTAAGAAGGAGGTTTAGACACATTCAGTATTCAGTATTCGTTATTGCAGCATAATGGGGGATTCTTACTTTTTATCATTCTCATGCACGACTTTCGCGCAAGCTGGAGCAAGGACGGCGCTGGCATTTGGAGGAAGACGCAAGCTAAACAGGGCAACAAAAGGAAAGGAGGATTAACTACATGGAGAGGGTCACGGTCCGAGAATATACCTGGAAAGCAGGTACAAAGAAAGGAGCAACAAAATTATCTAGGCAAGATATTAACCCCATGGGTTCGGGCCACTCGAACGGTTTTTGGCTCTGAGTTCATGGTTGAAGTTGTTGAGTTGCTTGAAGCTTTGACCAGCCGGAGAGGGCCTGGGTGATTACGTCATCCCGCACTTCAACGTCAAACTAGAATAACGAACCTTACGGCTACCTGCAGAGCAACGAGTTTGACCAGCGGTGATGCCTGGGGAATCAGCGGGGAGGCGTCGACTCCTGACGGTTACCAGCTGAAAGGAACACAGTTGTTGATATTTGTGGGGAGTTTATGTGGGATCGACTTCTTCTAATTGCCTGAAGGGTCAACTTGGGGGAATTTTTGTCGTTGTTTGAAGAGCAAGGTAGGTATCAAAAACATGTAGTTACCTCTTGGATTGCTTTAACTGCTACATTTACGGCCTTATGATGGCTGCTCATGGTTGTTGGCAAATGATAAGTTGATAGATAAAAAGAAAATTTAAGTGTCTTTTATCTTCCCTAACTACTGAGTTGCTGGAATAGTAAAGTTGTTTTATCTTTTCACGGGGTTTCTAAGCCATTGCATTGCAGTTGATAGAAGATCTTTAACTAAAATATAGGGTTAGCCAGGCTGCAGGCGCCTAATAGTCGCTCCCTAAGGCCCTTAAATCTGCAGTTAAAGAATAGCGAGCGAGTCGCTTACTAATGTTCCAAGTTCCGCCAATAGTGCCATGCCAACCGTATATGTTTGTTCCTTCGTTCTTACATCCATTCGCTCCGGATTTCGATTTCAATGCATGTCAACCAGAATCTCTCCGTTCAACATCAATTAAACCACAGTTATCTTTTATGTTGATCGGCCAGTAGGTACCTGGTTGAGGCGAGGGGTTTGCCGATGCTATCGTGACAGCGTTCACAGTCCAGGATACATTCTGAAGATCCCTAGACGCGCCAGGTATGTGTAGTGCGGGGAACCTATTGTATGGAATGATATTTGCTGGTTTTATCACCCACTTACTTCCTTTTAGCCGTGAAGATGTTGGATTCAAATATCAGCTACGGTGAGTAGAGGCGGGGCAGGTTTATTAGCTGCCTATTGTCCTGTTGACCTCATGCCGTCCTCATTTGTTCTGACGGAAAGTGAATTGTTTGCTTTGGAATAGATGAAGCTGTTGACAGTCGCACGCCGCTTCTGTCTGCCCTTCAATCGGCTTTATCTCATCGCCCATCTGTGCACTCAACTTTCCCCATGTCCAGCAAGCCGAACATGGCGTCTCATCGTGAGGATGTTGAGGATCAAAAGGGCAAGGTTAACGTTGGCCTTCTCGAAGAGATCAGTCCCGAAGCCCAGCTTGCAACCATCGCAGAACATGAATTAGATATCCGCACGGCACTGAAGCTTTATCCCCAAGCAGCTGCTTGGTCCTTCTTTTTCTCTCTTGGGGTAATCATGACGGGCTATGACCCTCAGGTCATTGGGAATCTCTATGGAGTTCCTAGATTCCAAGAAGATTTCGGATATCTGTTCAAAGGGAAATGGATAATCTCTGCTGCCTGGCAGTCTGGTCTCAGGTCAATAATATTCTATACTACCAAATCCTCTAATATCTAGGGGGAGGGATGCTTATTCAGTGTCTTAATAAATAGTATGGGAAGTCCCATAGGCCAAGTTGTAGGCTCTCTAGCCGCTACATATCCGATGGAGTGGTTTGGTAGGAAGAAAACTTTTGCAGTATGCTCTCTGTGTATTCATCAGTGTGTTAGAAGGCCATGCTGAATTGCTTTTGCTCTTCCTGTAGGCTTGCGTCGTCATTACGACGAGCTGTGTCTTCATTCAGTTCTTTGCACGCTCCTTAAAAGTATTGATCGTTGGTGAGCTCCTTGGAGGTCTAGTCTTGGGATCGTATGCGGTCATTGCTCCCGCCTATGCTTCGGAGGTTTGCCCCGTTGCTCTACGTGGTATTTTGACTGCATACGTGAACCTCTGTTTTGTGATCGGCCAGTTTACAGCAAACGGGATTTCTGCCGCAACACACGGGCTAGACAACCACTGGGCATACAGTGCCCCTTTTGCGACTCAATGGTTTTGGCCAGCCGTAATCCTTGCTGGGCTCTTCTTTGCCCCTGAGAGTCCATGGTGGCTCGTCAGGAAGGGGAGGCTGGAAGACGCCGAAAATTCACTTCGAAGGCTCGCAGTATCGACAGTTGACGTCAAACCAACCTTGGTAAGTTTATCTGTGCCAAACTCAGTGCATTAGGACATGTCCCTGAAACCTTGTCTAGGAAGTGATTATCGAAACCGATCGCCTTGAACAAGAGCTGGAAGCCGGAACTACTTTCCGTGATTGTTTCAAGAGATCCAGCCTTCGCCGCACCCAGATTGCCATCGGTGTATACAGCATTCAAGTTCTCGCCGGAATTTATCTCATTGGATACTCCAACTACTTTTTCACTCGTACGTGATAGTTACCTACACTTCACGCAGGCTGAGAAGTACTAATGCTTAATCAATAGTGGCTGGTCTCCCTACCGATGATGCATTCAATATGGGTGTAAGTGTCCTGTTTTCCTGCTAAAACCGTAATGCAAACCCTAACCGGCATCCCCAAGGTCGGCTTTCTCGGTGTGGGATTTCTGGGATGCATCTTATCCTGGATTCTACTTGCATACTTTGGGCGTCGGGTGATCTACAGCAGCGGCCTTGCTGGACTGGCAGTTATTCTCTTTATCGTCGGCATCCTGGATTGTGTGCCCAACTATACGGAACGGCCCAAGGTAATTTGGGCTCAGTCTTCCATGATGCTGTTGTGGAATTTTGTCTATGACCTCTCAGTTGGGCCTGTGTGTTTCGTTATTCTATGTGAATGTTCGGCGACCAAACTTCGAGGGAAGACGATCGCCATCTCAACGGCTATTCAAGCTCTCTTCGGCATAGTTATGACGGTTGCGATTCCTTATATGATAAATCCGGATGCTGGGAATATGAGAGGGAAATTAGGGTTCTTTTTTGGTGTAAGTATAGCCTTTGCATTGTGCGCTGCTCTCGAAATGTCGATTCCACCTTGCTAACCGAGATTTTATAGGGATTGGCTGTTCTTTGTTTTATATGGACTTATTTTTGTGTCCCTGAGACGAAAGGGCGGACTTATGAGGAACTTGACATCATGTTTGAAAGGAGGGTTCCTACAAGGGAGTTCAAGAACTACAGAATTCTCTAGAGAATAGAGAACATGCTAGGGCTATGAGAAGATATTAAAAAAATAAACCCCTATCTAGGTTACCGCTTCAAATACACGTTACCTGGATACCTTCTTCTCCAGCTTGTTTCCAGACGACTGAGTATCTATCGACCCTCAGCGGTTTAACATTATGCTTTGGGGGTATATAAATAAGAATGTGAAGAAAATCTTGTCCCATTACGTAAAGTTTGCCCTTTACCTTGGATTCCAGATTATGACCAGTTCGCTTTACATCAGCGTCACTCAGGACAAACAATCCTACAAAATCCAGCGTCGACTGAGGAGTCTCGAGCCCCCTGTCACCGACTTGCTTATTAGTTAACTAGGTCACAAGAATCAATATCGTCGACGTCAACAAGGGGGTGACCTGCGATTAAACCGAGTTTAAACTGCCAGGACAACCGGAGGATGGGCAAATTAGAAGCAAAGAAATGGTGCGTAAGACCTTTGTTAGGAGGACGGTTGGACAAGAAGCACAAGCATGAGAGATGTGGTCATTTTTTTGGCCTGTGGTGAGTTGGGGTGCTACCATTGTAGGACAAGATTTGGACTGTGTCGTGTGAAGATTGTTTTGTTAAAATCTTCCATCATCAAAATGACACAGGTTGTCTCTGGAACTTGAGTCTTTGTAAATTGGGAATGATGTGTGGGCGAACTGCATCTCTCAATCAATGATAAAAGACCTTGTAACTACGTAAACAAGTCTGTGACAAATATCTCAATAATAGCACAAGGAGTCCACAAAAAGATGTAAAGTTTTAATGGGAAAATTATGTCTTCTGTGAAGATTTCATTCCCACTATATTTCCCCCTTTCCATTCCCAGTGATAATAACAACAATCTGAATATCTCTTTTTATCTCGTCACATCATGATAGATAATTTTCAAAAACAAAGGAAAAACAAAAGGAGTGTGTATAGGTATGTTGGAAGACCTGATATGACGCGCCAAATCACCCCAACTTCCTGGGAGGACTTCATTGTTGTCTATCCACCATTTCCCGTTCTATAATTGTTTATTTAAAGCCCCCACGGATCGTCGTTCGAACCCAAAAAAAAAAAAAAAAAAGGTTTCGATAGACGAATAAATGCTGAGTAGAGAGAAGAGAAAACCACCGTAAATAAAATAACACCATTTCTGCGTGCCTTTTTTGCCGTTTGTTTTGTCGCATGGTTGTTTTAATTGCCGATGCGATATTTAATGCCCCTTAACTACCTATAGCCGCTAAAGAATCAAAAGGACGAATTCAAACAAAATCGAAAACGGTAAGAAAAGAAGGGGAGGGGGAAGGGGGGGAGGGAAATAAAAGAAACCCTTATGCAACGCGACGTGGGTATACAAAAATATTAAAAAAAGGTGGGATTAACGATCAGTAGAAAAACCGAAGAAAAATAAGGAAATGGAAATGAAGAAAAGAAAAGAGAAGTAAAGGTGATTGGGTCTAAATCAAATCCTCTTTCTCGACAGGATGGCCTAAATGACAAGAATTTGGGCAATGACAGAGGGCACCGACGACAATTATATGACTGTCAGGATCGATGAATTTCGGCGACAGTCTCGTTGTTGCCATGCCCGGGGATTTCTGGGTGTTTGGATCCGCCCTTGTTGCCACCATCATCGTCCAAAGCTATCCTCACCTTCGAGCTGATGGACGCGGACCACCTGCGCGAGGTCAGGGGTAGGTGGTATTTAACAACGCCCCGCACGATCAGTTCAAAGGGATGTTGCAGGACGCGTTCCCAGCGGGCCGTGCCGCCCTCTTCAGTTTTGTTTCCTGGCTTCGCCAGCCGTACTTCACCAACTGAGCAGGATGGCAGGTGCTTCCAGGGGGAAGATTCGAAAGTTAGAGGAGAATCGAAATGGAAGATGCGACCGAGTAACATTGTCTGTGGATCAACAGAAGGGTCTTCGAAAATGGGATTATCGTCCTCGTCAGTTCCTTCGTACGAATCGCGTAGTTTGGTGTCGTCTGCAGATGCGGTGGGCTCCTTCAACGAACTGATCAAGCGGGCCCTCGTTCTGCTATCCTTTGTCCGCGGTACTGGCAGAGGTAATAGATCTGGGCGAGGATCAGAATCCCGCCAGAACGACTCGCTACCAACAAACCTGCTCTTGGCGAATATATTGACATCCATATCGTTAATGGTAAGCGACATGATATTAGGATTGACGGCTTGCACCTCGAGGCCAAACATGATTTCTTGCTCCGAGGCCAGGACGTTTTGGATCTTCCGGACATGCACATGCACAAGCGGTTTCATGAGACCGACGACGAGAGTAGTCACTCCCCCGATGCAAATTAATAGGAAAACCATTAAAATGGTACAAAAGCCGTACCGTCCTAAACAGCTGCGCTGGCGTTCCTCCATATATTCCATCTGACGCAGACTGGCACTGTTGGGACGGTGACCATGGCGACCGCGGCCCCCACGCACAGACCCAACAAGCGGCGCTCGTTCATCATCTGCGCCTTCACCATCGAAATCGTAGCCATAGGTGTCCCCATTCTTTTTGGGGCTTCCAGTCATACGATAGCCATGGGCGCTGCGGTAGGTTTGTCTACTACCGTTGCTGACATTATGCCTCGAGGACTTCGGACTCTGGGATACAATAAAGGGAGACGGATCAAGCACAGACGCATGACCACTCCTACCATGCCGGCCAATATGAGAATGGCGTGAGGTATGGATATGTCCATTAGTTCTTCCGCTGCCTCTACCGCCAGACAGGTCTCCTTCTCCATCCAAAGTCCCATACCCAGCATTCGTGAACTTCATACTCCTCTTGCCAGTAATGCCTTGGTCCCTGACGCCATGTCGTGTGCGTCCCCCGTACTGATCCAATTGGCTAGTCATTGACGTAGTGCTGGGGGTTCTCGAGTGATATCTGTGTTGCCGAGCAGGATGAGAATCTGGAGGATTTGACTCGTAAACGAAAGTTTCCGCAGAATCTGAAGAATCGACCTCATCGACAGCACTTGCAACTTTGGCCTCAAATATATCGGCCTTGGACGAAACTAAATGGGAATTTCAGTTAGCCATCAAGAAGAGCCAGATGGTAACAAAGGCATAAATAGGTGTGAACAAACCTGTGCCGGCTGGAAGTGCTGTCACCTTGCGCGCTGATTTCTTCTTCTCTTTCCTTGGTCGAATAGTTTCGTCGCTTGCTTTCAACCGGATGCTCCCTCCAACATCTGCTCTTCCAGAAACGCCTCGTTCGCCTGCACCACCGCCAAGAGCTACTTGCGGTACGGAACTGACTGTTTCTGCCTCGATGATCATGTTTCTAGCGGATGCATCACCGGGTTTCCCTCGCGCGACACTGAGAGAGGTAAACGAGCGCTTTGAGATAATATCACCCGGCCTCGTGTTGGCCGAAGCTACCCTTGACTTGCTTTTGTTCCCACCGCTGTCGCTTCCACTTTCCATACCAGTTTTCGCATTCCATGGTACATTTTCCTCCACATTTTCCTCCCTAGTCTGAATTACGGGCGACGATGTCGAGGCGTTGGTTTCTTGTACCGTTTCTAACGTCGATCCGGCCACGCTAGCCCCTCTATTCAAAGAAACTCGTGAATTTTGGCGAGTGAACTTATCAGCTTCCTCTTCTGGTGCATTTTCACCTTGCGCGGCATCAGCAGTCGGTGCAGGGTTTCTCTTGATGGCCATATTTGCCGTGGTGATGTCGTGATCTAGTCGTTTTGACGAAGCGTGAGAGACATTGTTACGCGACGAGAGGACTGACGGGGGAGGTGATATGAGTCTGGGCGATATAGGCCATTGGGGTGATGTGTCGTCATGCCTCTGGGGCATGTTATTAGACTTGCTGGGACGGGGTAAGTCTGTTGGTAGGTCAGAGGAGGGCGGAGGCAGCTGCGGTTTGTTCACATTGGAGTGTTTTCGTGGGAGAGCAATAGCGGAGGATACAAGGGCATGCGGATTCAACGAGCTCCCCGGACCACGAGTTGGACTCAGTTCCTGACTATTTTTGCGCGATCGGGATCCGGATCTTGACACTGTAGCGGAACTTATCGATCGAAGGGGATAACGGGTGGGAGAGGTCTCACGCGATGAAGAAGCTGAGTTGGCTGAAGATACTGGTGCGGATCGTCTGGAAGAGTTATGTCTGGTGTGATAAGACATGCTCACTACTGGAGTCTGGAGCACTACGGGCGAGACAATAGAGTCGGATTGAGAAGGACCTTGCACATCTGGGCTAGAACTTGTTCGCGTGGTCGATGTGCCCCCACCGTGGGCCAGCGCATTGTTGACATCAGCCGGCATATTATTGGAGTGCAAAGGGTTGCTCGACGAGGAAGCCATGGACGAGACGACAAAGTATGGAATCAGGTTTTCAACCAGACCCAAATTACGGATTGGGCTGAATTTGCAGGGACCAGCCTGCACACTGGTTCCGAATTCACGTAGTGCACGTTACACGACCGGGGTAAAAAATAAAATAAATAAATAAAAAAAAGGAAAAGGAAAAAGGAAAGAAAGAAATAGAGAAAGAAAAACAGGCTAAGAATTGACAGGAAACTTCATCGTGTGTCCGGAAAAAAACGTCACGTTAAGGTTCATGAAAAGTACAAAGGATAGCCCGTCGCTGTACGGAATAGGTGGTAAGTCGTGATATGGAAAGTTGGAAGTTTAGATATCTCGTTTGGAAGACGTCGTTGGCCGACTGAGAACAGTGGCTGAAGCCGAACAGAGTGGAGAGTTCCTCAGTTGATTGAAAGTTTTGCCGACAGTTAATTATTTGTTGTCCCCAAAATTTTATTATTATTCCACAGCTTTCGGTGAGTTCGGGGAGGAACGCAAAAAAAATTACTTGAGTATACTAGGCACTTCGTAAATAGTTGATCCAATTGTTGAAAGGTTTTCCTTTGCTTTTGGCGTGCGCGGGACGTACCGCGTTCCTGGCGTTCCAAAAGAATTCCTAACAATTGCTGTTCCGTGGCTGTTTTCTTTTCCCTCTAGGCACACTCCCGTTTTGGCTTCCTTTCCCAGATGCCGTGGCGTGATCACTTTTCATAAAGTAGTGTTGAGCCCTATGGATTTGAAAAATCACAGATTCACGGGTGAAGGAGCCTTGTCGAAGCTTGCCTATTACTGCAGGTAGCACGGAGCGAAAACGAGCTGGCGGGTCAAGACCAATGGAGGGCGCCCACTTAGAAAGCCCAACGAAGCCGAGCGAACACGAAAATAGCAATAATGGGGTCACATTCAACAAAGACTGCAACTTGACAAGGGTGTGGATGTTCCAGGTAACACAGGCGCTGAGTAATGATGCGGTGGTCCAGTGAGCGAGAACGATTCAAGAGGGCGAGGTGGAATCAAAGGCCAATCAAACCTCGAGAGAACTTGGCTAGTTGACTGGGGCCGTTTTGGTGAACCGGGGTAGACCAGCAAAGACAGTGGCTTAAGGAGCAAGGAGGGGATTGGAGGGAGCCAGATTTCGAGCCTGAGACGGGGAGGCGGTAGAGATGATGGAATAGACACAGGGGAGAGGGGAGGAGAGCAAGGAAAATGTTGGTAATGAACTGGATGAAGGGTATGAAGTCGATGAAATGGATGAAATGGATGAAATGGATGAAGGGGATGAAGTGGATGAAGTGGATGAAGTGGATGAAGTGGATGAAATGGATGAAATGGATGAAGTTGGCGAAGAAGTTATCGATGGTTGGATGATGTTGGTGACTGAGGTTGAAAAATACCCGATCGGGCAAATCACGGTAAAGTGAGGTAATTGAGGTAACTGAGGTAATCGAATGGCCGTATCTTACGTACGTATTTCTTCTGTTGTTTTGTAACCCGGGTCAAAAGGCGGTGACGGTACACGTGACGCCTGCCCGAAAACACCGCAGCATTCGCAGCTTCTCGCAGCTTCCCATGGATTGGCCGAAGCTTCCAGGCATGAGGAAGGAAGCACACGTTGCCGCAACAACTAAAACCCAACACCCAATTGTCAGTAAGACGCCCAACCGCGTAATATCCAACCACATTCATACCTAAAGCGCGATTATTTCAGCCACCTTGTTAAAATGGCCTCTTAACGCGAGGAATCTATCCAATCAGCCCTTAACAGCCTAGAAAATGGCCTTTATTCCTCTGTACAGGCAGCAGCAACAGGCATTTAACATCTCTAGAAGCATTTTCCGAGTGGCTAGTTTAGCAATCAATCCTGCCAGCCATGTCTTTCAGCAAAGATCAAGTCCTGAAAAGAAGAAACTTCTAGATGAATAAATATTCAATGACGATTTCAAAGCTCATTTTCTCTTGCATATATATCTTCAAGATACAATCTGTTAGTACAAAGTGTGAACTGCAAAATTCTTATAATATAATCTTAAAGTCTTATTTTTTATTAATAGAAAAATTGATATTAAAAGAATTTAAAAACTTAAATTGAGTAAATTAAACAGTAGTATAATTTAATTAATAGAATATAAATTTAGTATAATATTTATATAGATAAAATAAAAATTATATAAGTATTAAATTTCATAACTAGTTATATTATATTTACTAAATTAATTTATATTTTTCTTTATAAAATATCATAATTATAAAATTTATATAATGTCTTTTTTTCTTTTAACTAAATAGAATGTTATTTTATTATATTTATTAAAGAATAAAAGTTTAATAAAAGTTTTATATAAATAATTATTACTTTATTATTTAAAAAGTTAATAATATATTTTTAATATATTAAAATTATTAAATATATATATTATTTTCTATATAATTATTTGTATTTTTAATTATTAGTTTTTTTTTCTATTTATAGATATATAATCATCTGCTTTCTTAACTAATCACACTTACTTATTGACTTCTAATATAATTAAATCTATGTGATATGACTGTAAACACTTTAAATTATTCAATCTGACTACTTAGAGAATTAGATGAGCTTTATAAAATACAATATTCTTTTCAAAACATAGTCAATTTTATGAAATTTGAATTTTAAATACAATCAGTCAAAACTTCTACAGAATCTGATAAGATAGATAATTTTTATAAAATTTAATCAAAAATTAAATATATAATTAATAGAATATATTTATTCTCAAAAAAATTAAATATTATCAATAATTTTCATTATCAACTTATAATACTTGATTTAAAAAATATGAAAATTAATTATAAAGAAATTTTAGTTTTGAAAAAATATTTCAATGATTCTTATGAAATTTCTTCTATCTGTTGTTGAGAAATTTCATATTATATCTCATATGAAAGTTTTTTCAGTTTTGATTTTTTTTTTAGTCTTATTAAATTCTTCTACTTCAAAGTTAGCTTTGAAAAAACATACTTGTGAAAAGTAAAGAGTATATGATATAAGATTTCTACTTTTAATCTCTATAGAATATAAGCTCAAGATTAGAACTAGTTAAATAACTGAAAATTGTTAGGGAGCGAATGCGAGCTGCATAAGAAGGAAACTCTCTGCGTTGCTAACTGCTATATAACGAAATACTAAGCTTGATGGGATGAAAGGGGGTGCTGGGGCCTGCGTGGATTATAACCACCTGCATGGTCGTGTGGTCACGTGATATGGATTAGGCCTAATCGGGCGCCGAGCTTAATCCGACGTCGAGTCTAACCGGGCACCGGCCTTCGGTCGGGCTCGGTCGGACGCTGAGCCTAACATCACCCCCCGGTCTAGGGGCAGGCATGTCCTCATGCCGGTAGGTCGTCATCAACCTCGTCCTTCAGGTAGCTGTCTGTCTCCCATGCCTTCAGCCACTCATCTAGTCGCCTTGGGGGTCCAGCTTTTGTAGGGTTAGCCTCATGGAAGTCGCGTATGGCGTGTGGTGATCCTTTGAAGTCGCGAGCGGGGTACCATGAAGAATCCTCATCAAACCCCTTCCAGCGCACCCGATACTGCAGCTTGCTCCGGCTTATTCGACTGGCCAGTATACGATCTATTTCCCATTCATTCTCACCATCTATTTCAATTGGGTCTGGTGGTCTGATAGTCTGGCCAGGTAGAGGGTCTCTGGAGTCCTTGCGTAGCTTGTCTGGGGAGAAGATTGAATGAATCTTCATTGTTATGGGGAGGTCCAGTTTGTAGGCATTGCCCACCTTTTCCAGGATTCTGAAGGGGCCGGCATTCTGCTCTGCCAGTTTACGGCTTGGTCGATCCATCTTGTATGATTTCAATGTTAGATAAACAAAATCTCCTACTGCAAAGTCAGGCTCTCGATGGTGCTTGTCAGTCTGCCTCTTCATCTGTTCCTGTGCTGTCCTTATGCCTTTACTCGCCTGGTTCCAGATCTCTCTCATTCGGTGAATGAAGCTCCTTGCTGCTTCTCGATTTCTTTTCTCATTCATGTCCAATTTCTCCGCCAGTGGTTGCCAGTCAAATGACATTCGGGGTTCATATCCATTTGCTGCGAGGAAGGGGGAGATCCCTGTGGAAGCATTTGGGGTAGCTGCGGAGGCATGGTCTATAATGGGCAGCCACTCATCCCAGTCATCTTGGTAGTAACTGACATAGGGGCGAAGACGGGTGGCAATGTATTGATTCACCACTTCTGTCTGTCCATCAGTTTGTGCATGATGCGCCGTTGAGAGTTTCAGTTTTATGCCCAGGATCTGTGTAAACTCATCCCAAAAGCTTGATATGAACTGGGGGCCTCGGTCAGAGACAATTGAGTCAGGCGCCCCATTGTATGAATAGTAGAATCGAATGAATAGTCGGGCCAGCTCCTGGGCTGTAACTCCCCGGGTGGTTGGAATGGAGATTGTCTTCTTGCTTAGCCGGCATACTATGACCAAAATGGCATCATAACCTGTTTTGCTTTTCGGCACGTCCATGAAGTCCATTGCAATATGCTGCCATGCCCGTTCTGGTATTGGTAATGGCTTTAGCAAACCAGGAGTCTTATCTCTTGGAATTTTACTGATCCGGCACACATGGCAGTTCCGAATATAGCGTAGGACGTCTGTCCCCCAGGTGGCCCACCAATAGCGTGATTGCACCAGGGCCAGGGTCTTTCGTCCTCCAGGGTGTGCTGTTGAAGCTTGATCATGAATTTCCTGCAGTAGCTTGGCTATCAGGGTTTCCTTTTCCTGAACAGGCACCCCTAGTCTTCCATTGTACCGTAGCCCATTGTCCTCCATTGTATAGGGACTATTCTCCTCATCTGCCCGCTGCCGCAGGGGCTCAATTGAGGTGGCTGTCTTGTTTAGAGACACTATGCATTCAGCAATGCTCTCTTTCTCTGAGGAGTTGATGCTAGCAATGTCTGTAGAGGGAGTGATCTGGGGGTCGAGGGTCTCTGGTCCTAGGAGGATCTGCATACGGCCGTCCTGTTGCCTTCTAACCTGCTCAGGCCTGCTCAGTGCGTCTGCTAGCAGGTTGGCCTTGCCTGGTCGATACTTGATCTCAAAGTAGAAACGGGAGAGGAACTCTGCCCAGCGGGCTTGACGTGCATTCAGCTTCTTGGTAGTCATGAAGTATTCCAGTGCACGATGATCAGTGAGGATCTTGAATCGTTCCTCCCGTTGTAGTCCCTCAAGCTCTGCCCGCCATTCTTGTAAGGCCCGGACTACTGCCAGCATTTCCTTATCATGAACTTCATAATTAAGCTCTGCACCATTCATTGTCTTTGAATAGAAGGCTACTGGGTGCCAAAGGTCATTTTCAAATCTTTGACTTAGTACCCCAGCCACTACTCCGTCAGAGGCGTCAGTCTCAATACGAGTCTCCCGCTCAGGGTCATAGTAACGCAGTGTCGGAGCCTCCACCAGCTGCCTCTTCAGTTTTTCAAAGGCTGATTTGCATTCTGATGTCCACACAAATGGGATAGTCTTCTTTGTCAACTGGTACAGTGGCTTTGCGATTCGGCTGTAGTTCCTTATGAATCGTCGGTAGAAA
Organism: Paracoccidioides brasiliensis; assembly: GCF_000150735.1. Classification (NCBI taxonomy): domain Eukaryota; kingdom Fungi; phylum Ascomycota; class Eurotiomycetes; order Onygenales; family Ajellomycetaceae; genus Paracoccidioides; species Paracoccidioides brasiliensis. Next base: position 447,922 of record NW_011371363.1, read on the forward strand.
TTGCCAAATCCTAGGAATGACTGGACTCCTTTGACTGTGGTGGGGGCCTGCCATCTCACAATGGCAGCTGTCTTCTCTGGGTCTGCCTCAATCCCTTCTGTACTGATGATGAACCCTAGGTATTTTGTCCTCTGGACTGCAAACTCACATTTCTGGATGCTGGCTTGCAAACCTGCTGTCTTTAGTCGGTCTAGCACTGAGTTTACCTGCTGCTTGTGCTCCTCCAGATTCTTGCTATAGATTAGAAGATCATCCATGAATGCTGTCATAAACTTGTCCAGGTAGTCAAAGAAGATACTGTTAACAAACCGTTGAAAGCAGGCAGGGGCGTTTGTAAGGCCAAAGGGGACCACCCGATATTTATAGGTCCCGTAGCGGGTTCTAAAGGTGGTCAGGTCCTCAGACTCAGGGTCCATTCGGATGCGATGGAACCCCTGCCGAATGTCCAACTTTGTAAAGTATTTCGCCCCATTGAGTCGGTCCATCAGCTCATCTATCAGGGGCAAGGGATACTGATCTCGTTTGGTTATAGCATTCAGCTTGCGAAAGTCAACACAGAATCGTAGCTTCTTCCCACTACGGGCAATCAGGATTGGGGAGGCGTAGGGGGCTGAACTTGGGGTGACGAAACCCTTTGCTAGGTTGGCTTCAAGGTAGGTCTTCACTGCCTCTAGTTCCTCTAGATTCATCTTATATAGAGGCGCATGTCCAATGCCCTGGGTGAGGTCAACATCAGGCTGGAGCTCTATTTTAAAATCAACATTCTTCCGTAGGGGGGGCAGTTCATCTGATGCTTTCTTTGAGAAGCAGTCCTCCCGGCCTTTCAACCATTCTGGTAAGTTGCTGATCAGCTCCTCATCAGACTCATCCTCAGCTCCCACTAAACCCCGCTTCTCCTCAAGCTGTTTATCAATTTCATACAGACTGGTTATGAAGACTGTTGACTTCTTGTTCTTCATATAACCATGGAAGGAAGCAGCCCCAATGAAGTTCATATCCATCATCTGTGGTGCTGTCTCCTCCCAGGTCAGCCCCTGCCTCGTCTCAGGCATCACGACTGAGCTGGTCCCTTTCAATCTGCGGAGCTGAGCCTGATGCTCCTGTCTGATCTCCTCATCCAGCTTGATCTCTCTTCGTTCCACATCCGCCTGATGCTCAGGCTTGGGGTCTGGGCGCTTCAGTACTGACCAGGGTACTATCCTCAACATCGGCTCCGCCACCTGTTCAGGGATAGACCGTTCACTCGGCCAAACCAGGCGTTGGTTTTTAACATCAAGCCATATATCCTGTGCTGCCAACCACTTCCGTCCCAGGATGACAGGGTGCTGGCCTAGGTCTGTTACCAGCAGAGGGACATTCTGAAATCTCCGGCCATCCACCCAGAGGTTTAGGGTCAATGTGCGGTCTATCACCCCGCCGGGGGCGCCATTGTATCCCTTCATGCGGCATTTGAATGGGAGTTCTTGAAACTTCCTATCAAAGAATCTTGCCAATTCTATGGCATATCGGGTATCAATAAAATTCGCACCATTTGCTCCAGTATCAGCAAGAGAATTTGTAGAAGTAGCAATTCCATTGTAGGCTAATTTGATTGGTACATTAAAGCTTTTCCCCCCAATCAAGTCCTTCATCTCAAACCTCTCACAGACTGTTGAACTACCTGAGGTGGAGTCTTCTCTCAGGCTCACTCTTTTCCCGAATCTGCTGAAGGCTCAGGGGCATCATTCCCTGTGAGCTCAGCAATCACCTGCTGGGACTTCTGCTTTGCAGGGCAGTTCCTGGCAATGTGGCCTTTTTCCTTACAGTAGTAGCACTGAATATCCGGACGAGAGCTCAAGGCCTCCTTCACAGTAGGGGATTTTGTTGTAGAGATGCTGGGGGGTGTTTGACTGTTGGCGGTCTGCAGGGTGTTCTGTTTGAAGGTATTAGGCCCATTTCCCCGCGAGCTCTTTGATTTCTGGGTGGCATTGATTGTCTGGAGGGTGTGAGCTGCCTGCGCACAGATTTTCTGAAACTCAGCATATGTATCAGTGGTCGCATTGGCTACTGCTACCATCTTCTGGAGGTCAAAGGACAGCTTGTCATTGAAGTCTGTCTTGTAGTCCCCCCTGGCAATCTTGGCCTCCCCTGCCAGGTGTAAAAATTTTGTGACAAATTCATGATAATTATCCCCATTGCGCATAATCAGCTTGCGATAATCACCCTTGGCATTTTGCAGCTTGTTAGCATCCTCATATATTGACTTGAGGTGCTCAAACATCTCTTCTGCGGTTTGATATTGCTCGGGGTGGTCCTCTTCCATACGGGGTGCAATGTGACGTGCTGCGTCCCCATCAGTCCGGTTTTCAATGTACGCTATTCTCATGCGTTCAGTAGGGTAGTGGTCAGCATTCTCCCGGAGCTTGTTCTTCATCCGGGAGAGCCAGTGTTCAAATTTCGGCTCCTTGCCGTCAGTGAGGTGTTTCGGGTCATCAATCTTGACAGACCTCCTGGCAGTCTCAGAGGGGGTGACGCCTCGACTTGCTGCTTGGTTGCTGACTGTCATGCGGACCAGGGTGTGGCTAAGTTCATCACGTTCAGCAATTAGCTCATCAATCTGGCTTTGCTTGACAGCGGCCTGATTAGTAACGTTGTCCCATTCCATTCTCAGACGTGTGATCGTATCCCTTAATGTTTTTTCATCGTCAAAGATGCCATCAAAGATCGCCGCCAACTCATTATAAACACGGTCGCTGTCTGAGTGGATTGCCTCTCTGAATTCCTCAATTGAGACGCGTGGTTGGTCAGTTGGTCTTGTTAGGAGGTATCGCCAGTCCTTTCGGCCCCTTCCAGGGGGTTGGGAGCCTGTGGTGGCCATCTGATGTTGGATTGAGCTGTTGTCTTCAACAGTGCTGTTGTCTTAGCAGTTGATCTGACGCGTTGTCAGGCTCTGAACTAGCAGGTTCTAATTCAACTGAGGCACTCAAGTTTTCTGCTGAAACCTGAGTGAGAAGGTAGAAGGGAAGCTTAGTATTATGTTAGGGAGCGAATGCGAGGT
>NW_011371363.1:451083-452547 GCF_000150735.1 Paracoccidioides brasiliensis
TTATGTTAGGGAGCGAATGCGAGCTGCATAAGAAGGAAACTCTCTGCGTTGCTAACTGCTATATAACGAAATACTAAGCTTGATGGGATGAAAGGGGGTGCTGGGGCCTGCGTGGATTATAACCACCTGCATGGTCGTGTGGTCACGTGATATGGATTAGGCCTAATCGGGCGCCGAGCTTAATCCGACGTCGAGTCTAACCGGGCACCGGCCTTCGGTCGGGCTCGGTCGGACGCTGAGCCTAACAAAAATAGAAGCAAAATAGAACTAAGTACATATTTATATAAAATATTTTATAAAATTAAGCTTAAACTAATTTTTCAACTAATCTAGTTAAGTTCTAGTAGAAAAGATATTATAATAAAGTTTTTAAATATTTTTTTAAATATTATTTTTTTTCTAATATTTTTTAAAAATTTTTATTTTATTTTATAATATAAATTAATTTCATATTTAATTTTAAAAGTATAAATTATATATTAATTATATAAGAAAATCTTTTTATTATAAATAAAATTAATTAATATTTAATAATTTTTTTTTAAAGAATTATATTTTTTTTATTATTAAAAACTTTTTATATAAAAGAAAATTTATAAAAAGTTAAAGTGATTAATTATATTAAATAACTTAATAATTTTAAACTTATAATATATATTCAAAATTAAAAAAAATTAAAAAAATTAAAAATTATCAAGTTATTAATCTTTTTTATCAAAGTAAATTTATAAAATTATAAAATTTAAATTAAATATAATTTATTCAATTATATATATTTTATCTTAGTCTTAAATTATATAATTATATTAAATATTTCTTTATATAATTAATTAAAACTAATTAATAAAATAGTTAAAAATTCTATACTTATATAAATAATTTCTATTTATATATTTAATTATATATTTATTTAAATAATTTATTTAAAAAATTAAAATCTAAAAAAATTTAAGTTAAAAAATAATATTTTATTTTGAAAAGTAAAAATTATAAAATAATAAATTTATTTTAAAGTTAAAAATTTATATTTAAACTTAAAAAAATAAATTAATATTTCTTTAACAATAATAAATAAAAAAGTAATTTTATTATAAATATATTTTTCATAAAAAACTTTATAATATATAATTTTTTATGATATAGTTACTTCATTATATATACTTAAAATAAATATAATAATAAGAATAATTAAATCTTTTTTTTAAAAAATATATAAATACTAAATATTTATATTAAATTTTATATCTTAATTACTATTATTTTTTATTAAAATATTTAAATTTAATATAATTATATACTTTAAAAGAATTTAAAATTTAATTTAATTTAAAATATAATTTAGTTTTTAATTTTAATATATTGATAAAAATATTATAAATAAATTTAATTAGATTAAATTTATTTAACTAGTTAATATTCATATTAAAATAAAATATAAAAAGAAAATATTTTTCTCTATAATAT
>NW_011371363.1:452557-479409 GCF_000150735.1 Paracoccidioides brasiliensis
TATTTTTAAATATTATTAATTTATTATATAATAATTAAATAAGAATTAAAAATTAAAAATTAATTATAATTATATATTTATTAATAATTTATAATATTTAATTAATTAAAAATAATAGTTTATTTTTTAATATTATTTTTATTAATTTAAATAGTATTTTTTGATTTTATAAACTTTATAATTATTAAAATTTTTAATAAATTAATTATTTATTAATTATATTATATATAAATATAACTTTTATTTAATATATAAAATAAGAAAATAAATATATAAATTATAATATTATATATATATATATATATAATAAGAACTTCTATCTACATTATTATTTATTTATTTATTTATTTAAAATATATTTAATTATTAATTATAATATTTATTTAGTTAAATTAGAATTTTTTTATTTTATTAAATAAATAAATAAAAACAACTTAAAATATATAATTATATAATAATATAAATATTATTAACTTATAAATCTAATTAATAAAATTATAAAAATATAAAATAAACTATATATTATATCTTTAAAAAAGAAAATAAAAATTTAATTTAATTTAATTTAATATAATTAAAGTTGAATTTATTTATATTAATTATAAAAAATTATTAAGAAGATAAAATTTTATTTATTAAATAATAAAGTTATAAAATCTAAAAACTAAGTAAGATAACTAGATATTTAATTAGATTTAATACTTAAATTTAAAGTTGATATTCAGAAAAGATTAGCTCAAGCTAAAAAACTTTAAACAGTATAATTATATTTAAAATACAAAAAATACTATCTTTTAAAGCTATAAGATAAATATATATAATATACATAACTTCTGTTTTATATTTAAATAGAGATCTGATAATAAAAAATAAAAAATCGTAAAAACTATTTTAAGAACTTTAAAATAAAGTTTTTAAAATTATTAAATATATTTAAAATATCTTCTATTATAGTAATAAAAATATAAATATTGATTTTATTATTAATTATTTATTTTAATAAAATCTATATAAATTATACTTTAAAAATTATAAAAATAAATATAAATATAAATTAATTAATTTAAATAAAAATATTTATCTTTTATTTATTAATTATATATAATAAAGATTTAAATAATGATAAATTTTTATAATAAAATAATTACTTTGAAAATTTTAAAAAAATTTTATTTTTTTAATTCTATAAAATATATATAATTAATTATTAATTATAAAGTTTAAATATATTAAAATAATTTATAATAAACTTTATCTTTAAAAAAAGAAAGAAGTTTATTAAAAAATATTTATATTATAAACTTTTTTAAAAAAATAATATATATATATATATATATATATATTATATTTATAAGATTTAGTCAAAGATATTTTTTAATATTCATCTTCTATATTTTATATCATAATTATAAGATTAAGTCAAAGATATCTTCTTAACATTATCATTTTTTATATTTTAAAAACTATTTCTCTACAGCACCACCACTACTCTGATAGAAATAATTATATTATTTTGATGATAAGTTAACTATTTCATCTTTTCTTTATATAAAAAAAATATCTTATTTTATATAAATAAATGAGATAACTATCATATAAATAATAAAGTGATTATCTTCATGATCAACTCTATAAAAGATATTATTATTTTCTTGAGTAGACATAGTAATATCTAAGTGTATTCATGAGAAAGAGAAGACTGATAAAAACTTTATAAAGTTAGCTATTTAACTTACTGTTTAAAGAGTTAGTAATTTATTTTTAATATATTAGATTTATTAAAAATACATATAAATATTTAAATTACTTATTTTAAAAAATGAAGAAGTAACTTTATCAGTAAAAATTAATATTAAAAATTAATAAATAACTTTAAAAAATTATAGAAAAGAATTATAAAGTTATATTATATAATAAATAAATATAGATTTGAAAAAAATAATTAATATATAAGATATAAAATAAACTCAAATAAAAATCTTTATCAATATAGTAGAGAAAATATTTTTCTTTATAATAAAATTGAAATTGAATATAGCTACTTTAATATATATATGATAAGATTTAATAATTTTATAAATTTAGATAAACATAAATTTTAAAACTTAATTGAAAGTTCAAATTATATTTTATTAAACTACTTTTTAAAAAAATACTTTATTAATTAATTATATATATTTTTTATTTTTAATATTTAGTTAAAAAGAAAGTTTTTAATTAACTTTATAAAGAAAATAAAAATTGAAATCTAAGAATAAATTTTAAACTTAAATAAAATATTAAATAATATAATTAATAGATATCAAACTTTAAAATTTATTTTAGTTTTTTTATATTTTTATTGATATGTTAACACTATTTTTAAACTAATTCTTTATTTTTTATCTTTAATGATTTTTATTTTTTTTTATTTATTTTATATTTTTTATTACTTTGTTTAATTCCATTAATTTTTTTTTAAAAATTGAGAATATATAAGATTAGTTTCTACTATATATATTTATTTAAATAATATTTTATTTTAGAATAAAATTATATAATTACATATATTAACTTGTACTTTTAAGTTAAATCTTCAAAATAATTAAATTTTAATTTAATTAAATAAATATTATAGTTCTTGACTGTATATACTTGAAATAAAGAATAATAATAATAATAAATATTAAAGAAGTTAAAAACTAATAAAATATTTATCTAAAGCTAGTAGATTTGTAAATATTAATAAGATTATTAAAATTTAAATACTTAGCAAAGATCTCAAAAAGTTACAATTTATAAGATTTCTAGTTAAATATAGATTTTTTATAGCTCAAAGATAGAAAAAAAAGTTCAATTTGATCTCAATAGTGAGTTTAATAATGTTGAAAGAATTAAACATGATTTATTTAAAACTGCTGCTATGAAGGCTGAAAATCAAACTAAAAAGTCTGAAATTCAGGACAAAAGACAGCAGCAGCTGTATTACAAGCAGGCCTATAAGCATGGAAAGTTGAATGGCGAGCTTATTAGTATTCATGGAATAATAGAGCAATTGGTTTAATGAATTTTACACAGTGGGTGTATTATACCAGATAAGTTCTAGTGATGGGCATCATACTATTAACTAACAGTTAACTAAACCACAATACTCTGATCTTGTTAGCAAAAAGAAATAACCTAATAACTAATATATTTCACTTGAACTTAAACCCCAACTTCTAACTAACAATAGTTAACTATCAACTATTTACTGCCAGATTTCAGAAACTTCACCCTTGGTTGATATCATACCGTCATCCATTGGAATGCCATATGCACATTTTGAGTAGAATCTACATACTGAACGGAGAACGGGGTAATTACATACAATCACAAGAGCTTCAGAATACCCAGTGTCAATGCCATTATTACCAGATGCTCTACCATAAAATAGCATTAACCCCTCAAGGTTGGATCTCCTAATGCAGCCGGCAAGTATCGGCAATATAAAAACCGTTGTCGAACAGATAATGTAGTTTGGCCAGATTCTCTGCAGCCTCAGACACCATCTCTGGGCTTGCATATGTTCTCAGGTTCCATGAATTCTAGCGCTCGACTCTCCATTCACAGAGCTCAATCCTCCCCGCACTTCTAGAGCCTTTAATATGTGTTCCGTAGACACCATGTCAGCAAATTGGCCAGTAACACCCAGTCGAATGATTCCACTTGCTTCCAACCCTGTTTGCGCTAATAAACTGTTGTAATCGCTCCAACCAGTATGGAGTTACCCCTTAATGCAGGTTGGGTCCAGACCGTACCATTCTACCGTTTGAATTCTTCAACGGGCCGCGGTATTCGTATTTGTTTTCAGCTTCATTCTCTCCTAGGTATCCTGGGATACTGCCAACTTTTTCAACTCTGCCATGCCATGACGTCGTCCCGCCAGTCTACGGTGTCTAGACTGCTCTGCCCCGCAAGCAAACTGGAGCCTTGCATGGAAGATGAGTGCCATCGGTGCGAGATGACGATGGAGGCGGAGAAAACCATGTCTCTGTCAAGTCTTGTTGACATTATTATGGGCATCACTCCCAGAAAGCGTCTCATCTGGATGGATGCATATGTAAGGAATTATTCATAATAGAGAGATAACCCAACGGCATTGTTATTCAGTGATTGAAATGACAGGTTTGGATTTAACTTTTAATGCCTTCCCGTCTTAGTGGAGTCAAGAGGGGCATTGGAGAAAATAACTCTTGAATTCGCTGCGGTCGATGACATGGCAGATTCCTTCCAGAATGCCAGTTACCTTACTAAATACATACTTGAATCTTCCGATAACATATTCCCCTTGATGACGAGCATTTTGGCTCGTCCATTTAACTGGGTATCTTCGTTCCTCATATCCCCAACCGCGAGAACAAAAATGGGATTGCTATCTGGAGACCGTCCCCTTGTTCTCTGGACACTTCATGAAAGCGAGACCTGATATAGGAATATGTTCCTAATAATTGTGGAGGAAGAAGGCTATCGGAATTTATAAATTGACGGATTGCTGGAAATTTATGGACACCTCTTCTCGAACCCCCAACTGAGCGATTCCAGTTGACAATGAGATGTCCAGGCAGAAGCACTTTCTGGCGTATTCTACATACCCTCGGTGCCTCTACTCTCCCATGAACCCACTTAATCCGATCAAGGCTGCAATATTAACCCGCAAGAGCTCGTTCTTTTGAAGGTTGCACAAACCCAACATCCTTCCAAACCAGACTTGGGAAACGTTTCAAAAGTGTTGCGGATCGAGTAAGGGAATCAGCGTACGACACGATTTCAGTAGAGGGATAAGATGAAATGGACATGGACCAAAGCACTTGTGTGCTTTCGCTTATGCCACATGCCCATTGAATTCCATGTTGGGCTCTAGTGATTTCGTTCTGGATCTTCAGAGAATGCACGAAAATTACTGAACCTATGGAATCAATCTTCAAAGGGCCACGGGACTGGAGGGAATTCGTGAAGATATATATAATTGTGGGTGGGCCATTCTGCTCTTTAATCAATGACCAAAGGAATAAACCTACTGTTAATCGGTGGTTGTAGATTGATAGATTGACGGACAGGCACTTGGAGGTTGGATTTCGGGCATTTCTGACGATTACAAAACTGGTATGCCAACAACGACAACAAAAAAATTAAAAAAAGGATAATAAGAAGAATAATAAAACAAAATAAAATAAAAAAAAAAAAGAATGAAGAAAACGACAACAGATGACCATTATCATATAGGCATGAGGCTGCATTTCTCATCTTCCGTCATCTTTTCTGTCTCATTTTCCAATGGATCATCATAATACCTGCGGGATACGGGGTATGACAGCCTTGCCCCCAGTAAACAACCTTCTACAACAAACACAAAAGGTAGTTGAAGGGGCCACACAGGCGAAAAGAAAGTGGTGTTGAGAACTACTCTGGATCGTTATTTCGATGCATGCAATGCAGATTGAAGGTTGGCATATTTCAATGTGTGAGTTCCAACTTCAAGCAGTCGCAGCATTGACAGGGAGGAAAAAAAGGACTCATGACAAGCGGTGAGAAGTAAGAGAACACACAGCCGATCAGCAGAAAAGGACGAAGATCGTAAGCCATCAATATATTTGATGACAAGGCGAAACGATTCATATTTTTGACCATGCCCTGATTGATGGTATAACTTCAGCTCAACCTTGGTTAGTTACAAAAGTTTGTTCCCACACAGGAAATGGTTTTGCTCTTCTTTCCCGGGCCTCCCATACCGGGCGTCAACTACCCAACTAGATACATTTTACACCTGTCTGGCCTGATCATATCATGAACTATCTCTGCTGCCTGAAAAGAGTCGTCTGCTTTAGTCTTCAGTGAACCATGCAATGGAATTATGAATGCGACCAGAAGCCGTGTTGATGCATGTCGGACCAGATGTGTCCGAGCTTCGAAAATGTCAAGCAGTTAACTAGCTAAGGCGATCTGGGGCGTTTAACTCCAGGAAACGAGACCGACTTGGTTGTATGATAGGGAGGAAGCTCGACTCTGCTCTTCGTTCATAGACACTTGCATTCCAGTAGCTGTCAGCCAACCCCCACACATGGATTGAATTGTTGTGTCTGTGTGCGAGTCCCGTGGTGTGTGGTTGGGAAGAACCAAGGCTGTGCCGGGCGCAAGGCTGAACAAAGACACGACATTGAACCCTATGTCCCTTTTAAGTGGCTGATAATGTCTGGGGAACCCATTTAGGCGCTGCTCTAGCAGATTTCTAGAAGAAAGTCCGTCCCGGCATCCAACAGAGCAACTTGGGAGAAAACTGAGCTATCCATGCATTCCCGTTAGGATAATGGGATAAATGTGTCCAAGTACGTCGAGCTACGCTTCCGTGAAGGAGCAACATTCCGCACATACACATAACCCGAGAAACGAACAGATGCATGACATGAGGCTCTGCGTAAACAGCCCACAAAGACACGACAAATGCGGTGTGATTGATATGAATGAAGCTGTTGCAGAAGTGCCACAGCCTCCCGTGTTCAACCATCAAATGCATCAAGGAGCCTCGCCTTGTAGGAACTAGTTAACTATTGTTGGCGGAAAAGCAAACATCTCAATCATGCTCTCTTATGACTCACAAGCCCCAAGGCGGCTCTTTATTGCGTGGAAACCTGGCCTGTATTGTTCATCCGACGGCCTCTAACGGAGTCGCAATTCTCACGAAGAACTGATGATACCTACACCCATTCGCCACTCATCCTGTGGAGCATAGCGAACAATAGCGCTGTAACCCGGAGCCTGCCGATGGTGATCTTGTGAGCTCCCGTCTACATGAATGGCTACCGTTATTGTGCTCCTGTTCCGCAGGGCGTTCTGGTAACTAGTTGTAGCTAAGCTGTGCTCAAATCGTGGCCCTGTGTTCATTGGATCTTGCATCACCGACAGACAAGCTCGGAGCGAAGCCGCCACATCCATATCCCAACCCTTGGGGAACAATCAACTACAGAGGAAATGCACAATGCAGAGAGGACGAACTTTGAACCCAACACCGAGAAACACTGTTCGAAGCATTTACAGACCCGCTCCGGGTGATTGCGAAGCGAATATTTGAAAACATCTGTTAGTCCTGAAATGATCAATCCGCGGAGATCAGGAATTTCGCCCAGGCTCACATTTCAACGGCGCGACTTGGGGACCAACGACAACGACGACGTCACCCGTAGACCCCTTGCATTATTGAAGGTTTGAACGGCATTGTTGGGCCCTTTCTCCCAGCCGTTAGTTATATAACGTCCCCGGTTTGTCTCTCCGTTCTCCCTGAGTTCACTATTTTCAAACTCCAGCAGTATCCTTCTTTTCAACAACAACAACAACAACAACAACAACCCAAAAAAAAAAAAAAAAAAAAAAAAAAAAAAAAAAAAAACCACAGTGGTTAGACTAAACCGTCTGATCTATCTGCAACGTCTCACTGGATCAACATCCGTTCCGGGCTGCATTTATCTTGACACTGCTGCCGTTGGGCATCGACACCATTCATATCTTCAATCACTGGCTGGTGAGTCGCATGTGTTTTATATCTGAAATATCCACTTTTGTTTTCAACTTGCTTCTACATGTTCGCTCGTCTACGCCCGAGAGGTGATCATCTGCGCTCCAGAGCGCTCCACTCTCACACCCCGCAGCGCCCGATATGGCTGGATAGTGAAGGCATTCTTCCTCAGATCTAGATGTCAACGAAGAATGCATTTTCTTATAAATTATCCCCAACCGGTTCCCTTTCCTTTTCTTTTCTCGTAGTTACTCTCGCATCAAAATCCCTGGTTTTCTTCCCGCGTGTCTTTTAGCTCTAGTTACACCGCTTGTGCATTTCTGCTATGTGTGCTGCTGCCATCCTCCACTGGACTGCGCCAGGCCGCTTGCTGGTTAGTGGAATTTTCAGCCGTCGGTGATTCGTAAACCTGCAAAATCCTGCTTTTTTGTTTCCCCCCCCCACCTCTCCTCTCAGAATCATCTCCTGTCTGTTTAGTATGTTTTCTTGCGACTGAATATTGGATATCGTCATCGTTATTATACTTCTGCTCCTTTTGACTTTTGTTATCAATCTCTGTTTGCCTGCTCTGCTTGAAGTCGTTGATTTCTTGGTTTCCCCAACCCCGCTCTGCCAAGCAGCACCCGTTAAACAAGTATTTAACTTGGCCCCTGAAATCCACTGTTGACCGACTTTGCTGGGTTTAATTTTGCGTTTATCCATTCGCAGGCACGGATTCTCATGGCTTCTTCTTACAGAGACAGTAACTGGGACGAGGCCGATCGACAGTCTGAACAAAGGTATTACTCAGTCAAGCGCTACGTCATTCCCTCCGAACAAAGCTCGATGTATCGACGGGATGGGCCCGCAATGAGCGAACGCGAGCTCACCATCCGGCCCCATCACGATCGAGATGACCGGTATAACTACGAATATCGTAGGGAGAAAGATTACGACCGTGAGTCTACATACCCCAGCGTGATACTCCAATCAGCCCCTTACGTCATTACCATGCCCACAATACTATTATCACCCAAAAAAACCCCAGCCAATAATTAATTCAAAGAAGTCTACCGTGCTTCGAGCCATGCACCCTCCCACCACGAGTCGGATTATCAATTAGTCAGCCGACCTGACACCGACGAGCGGTGGGCGTTGCGGAGCCCCCGTGATCCGCGAGACGACGACTATTATTACTCCCGAAGCACCAGAGAATACGACGACGGTCGTCATCACTATGATGAGTACGAAGAGCGCTACTACGCAGGTGATAGCCCTCGCAGCTCAGGATCGCATCGGACCAGGAGCCGTCGTAGTCGCAACTGTAATAGTGACGATGACATGGTCTACTCCCGCAGAGGGAGATACTATCGCGATGAGAGCCCGCATCACTACAAACGTCACCTAGCCGAAGGTGCCCTAGTCGGAGTAGGTGCTGCTGAATTGGTGCGACACCGCTCGAAGAAGAGGGATGGGGAGGAGGAATCTAGCGCACTCAGCCGCATCGGGACAGACGTTGGCGCAGGTGCCCTGGGTGCCGTAGCTGCTGATGTTCTCCAAAGGGCTAGAAGTCGCCACCGCAGTAAGAGCCGCAGACGCGCAGAATCTCTAGATCGCGGGCGAGATCACAACCGGGAGCATCGCCATCGACACCGTCGACACCGCAGTCGCTCATCTCCGGATTCCCGCGTCAAAACTCTGGCAGGCCTCGGATTGGGCGCAGCAGCTATCGCGGGAGCAGTTGCGCTAGCCCGGAAAAAGTCTCAGAGAAGTGAGAAAGCTGGCAACTCGAACCATGGCAGACGGAGCCGGTCCCGCCGTCGTCGAGGGTCCGAATCTGGGTCTGACAATGGTCGAAACCCTGCCCACCGCAACAAGCGAATGGCAGAAGCAGGTCTTGCGGGCGCAGCAGTAGCAGGGTTGATTGAGCGAGCTAGGAGCAAATCTCGATCTCGAAAAGGGGAGAGATCCCGCAGCAGGATTAGGCAGGGTCTTCCCATAGCAGCTGCTAGCCTTGGCAGTGCAGCAATTGCAGGTCTTTATGAAAAGCACAAGGAGAAAAAGGAAAACGAATCCTCTGAACGGCATCATAGACATAGATCTAGGTCTCGAAGCGTGGCTCCATCATCAGCCTACTCTGACCCCTCCGGATCAGCTCCCCAGCTCATAGAGTACGGCGACGATCCCGTGTACGGAAGCATCCCAACTAATCACTACTATGGACGGCCCTCGAGCAGGCAATCCTCCCCAAGGGCCATTGAATCATCTTTCCGACGAAGAAGCCGGCACCGGAGCGTCAGCCGGAGTCACAGCCGTAACCAACATCGTTATCGTGATGGCGGCTCAGGAAGCAATTCTTCTTTCTCCGACCATGATGGCGGTCGCAAACACCGCTCCAGCCGTCATAAAGAACGTAGCAGAAGCCGTACTAGAGATCTTGCCACTGCTGGGCTTGCTGCTGCTGGTGCCGGGCTTGCTGCCAGGGAATATACCCAAAGACAGGAGCGGAAGAAGGCGGAGAAAGGCCGAAGAAGTACGTAAAGGTTTTGAACGTTATGCATAGGATGTCCTTATTATATCATTGTCTAGTTATTTATTTTCAGATTTTTTGAACGTATTTATACATATACGAAGTTGATATGCTATTTCCAGCTCGTGAAAAAGCACATGTAATGAGAAAAAAAAAAAGGAAGAAAGAAAAGAAAGAAAAGAAAATAAAAATAAGCAATAAAAAAGTACGGAGAAAAAGAATATCATCATACTGACGATTAACAGAATATGCCCGCGACCATGACTACACCGACTCATATGAGGAGGGCTACGATCCCGTTCCCCATGTCCCCTCTCCACCGCCAAACGGCGCGAATTACTACCCACACAGTAATCATTTCCCACCCCCACCAGGCTCAACTCCTGTTCCGCCCAACCACCAAGGAGGCCCATATAATCCGGCAGACTATCCGCCGTCTCCCGGTGCACCACCCATGACACAGGCAAACTACTCCTACCCCCCACCACCTCCTCCTGCAGCGGACCCTTACTCACCCAGGTCCATCAATGGGGAAGAGAACGTGAGTGCTGTCCCGACGCCAAATCCCACCCTCTCACATGAACAGCGCCACATGTCATCAGAGGGTGGGTTTGAGGTCCCACGAACCCATTTTGGGACAACTTCACTAATACCGTTCTTTTTATCGTTTCAGGTATAATGGCAACAGCCTCACGACAGCTGTTGCTGCCATCAACCCACCCAGTCAGTGGTGCTGGTGCGCAGTCCGCAACCACTCTCGGCTACTCTGCTTCTCCTTTCGCTCCCACTCCACCACCGCTATCAACATCGCCACAACCAATACCAACCTCACGAAACCTATTCAATACCTTTTCACGACCAAGGTCATCCAGCCAACCCGCCTCGATACCAGCCAAGTCCGTCCAATTCGATCTCCGACCGCATTACGCCAGTTCTCCATCTACAGATAGACGTGCACGAATCCCCACAGGCGAAAATCAAGGCTATGAGACTGATGACAGCGACTCAACCATGGACGGACTGGATCGTTCTCGTCTTCGGTTTCACTCCCGACCCCATCACAGACTCCGCACCCATACATCCTACCATCCTCACCAATCGACGGCCTCGCCAGCATCAATACCATTTCCGCCAACACCAAGTTTCCCCCGTACAACATCAGCAACACCACAACATAGTAGCGACAAAACCCATACCAGGGTCCATAACAACAACCTCGATGTAGAATCAGATTCGACCATTGAGCTTTCCGATCGCTTTGACGCGCGGGGCCATCGACTCCTTGTACCATGGAGATGATCATTGTTTGGCACGTGTACGGTGAGGACAAGACGGACGTAAAACAGGGCGCTGTGTTTGGTGAAGCCCAGCTCTGGTGGGAGTTGGGGAAGTAGAAATCTTTAAAAGGATGGAAGAAGGGATGGTTCAACTGGGCCAGATGATACCAATGAACGAACAAGATGGCCTCCACTACTGTGATTTATTTTACATCCCATGCTTTTTTCTCAGTTTAACGGCTATTTTTCTTTTCTTTCTTTTTTCCTTGGGCCGCCATCTGTTAGTTCGTCCTCCTGTTCTTGTATTCCCCACTCTTCATTATATATATATCTGCGATTTGACCTTTCTATGTAGTTATGCACCATTTGTTTTTCCTTTTCTTTTTCTTTTTCTTTTTTTTTTTTGGGTCATTTATTCCTTAGAATGTAACTTGCACGTCATTTGACGATTTCCATTATGATGTCATGTGCGACTTGTTCACTCTCCCCACATCACTGCTTGATTATTCCATCTCTCCATTCTAATGATGAAAGAGTATATAACGAAACAACGAAATCCCTTAAAGAGATTAAAAGTAGCTAGATAAATTCGATGTGCAGAATATGCAATATGGTGGTATACTTGAATATGATTAATTGAAGCATGGTCATCAAGATGTTACATTGTCTCAGAGTCTTGATCAAGGGCGTGCATTGTATGGTTTTTAGCAAAACTGTATCTTCATTCCATTCTTATTACGCTAGTTGCCATACATTTTCCTCTATAGGAACCGCCCGGAGAGAAAGAAAACTATTCAACGTAGTTAACTGTTACAGAAATACGCCTTTGCTATGAAACAAAACTCCAACTCCCAACTCCAATTATATATGTTGTCCCTGAAAGGTTATATTACATATGCACACAGGTACAGAATATAGCTTAGTCCAAATCTTCCCCATGCATCAAGGTATGAAGGAGATGGAAGATGAAGGGAAAGGCAAAGGAAAGGAACCGGTTGAAGATCATCCGCCATGCCGGGGTTATGCAAGTCATAGAAGAATTGAAATCAAACCAATTCATCAATCAAGTCACCAACAAATTTCTAAAAGGAGAGGACGAAATGCCTCCCGTTTTAAGCTTGATTAAATCCTCACAGCTACCAAAACTAACCGTTCTGAAAGTGAGGTCTCAACTCATACAATTCCGTATACACGTTTGGCGATATAGAAGCAGGCGACGGCGAAGACGACGAGACCAGCAGTAACTGTATGCCGTTAGATCAGAAGGCTGGAAAGCAAGGAAATTTGGATCTATCAAAATATGCAGAGAGAGAGAAGAAAAAAAAAAAAAAAAAAAAAAAAAACAACTGAACCATCGGACAAAATGGCGTGGAATTGGAATTTCGCTTACTAGACCAAAACCAATACAAATTATCAATATCCTGCCCGGGAACTTTCACATTCATACCCCACATGCCGCAGATGATATTCATTGGAAGAACAATGGTACCCAGGACGGTAAGTTTGCCGAGAACATCGGCTGTTTTCTCCTGTCGCTCGTTCATGCGGATGTTTATTTGTGCGAGGTAGTTTGAATGGGCGCGGGATAGGAGTCTGAATATGTTAGCATTGGGCAACAAAAAATAGACGTTATAATGGGAAATAGGTGTTCTTAAAATTGGTACTGGGGCAGGGGACTGGGAAGAGAAACTGAGAAGACGAACGTTTCATAATGACTCAAGTTACTTGTCATGGTCAAAATATGATCCTGAATATCACCCAGATAAAGCCCTATTTCAGACTTGGGAGCCACTTCCCACTGCTCATTGCACCGTTTTGCGAAACCCTTAATTACATCCGCCTTGTTCCCTAGCAATCGATAAAGACTCATCACTTTCTTGCGGCATTCGCCAACGCGCCGTAACATATCCGAACCGGACGGTAGTGGTTCTCCATCTTCCGCCGCATTTCCGTCTGATACCTCTTTCTCGTCGGAGTGGAGCTGCAAAATGGTGTCGTCGATATCATCCACCTCATTCTCGACTGACTGTATCAGGGGACCGAAGACGTCGGTAATGTCATCGATGATGGCATACGAAATCCAGTCAGCACTTAGGATCAAGTAATCTTTCAGCTGTCTGATCCTGCGGCGGACGTTTGCGGGGTGTGGAATCATGGAGAAGTGGAAGCTAAGGACGCCCTCTCGAAAGACAACTACATACATGTTGACGGGTTCGAGGTAGTTTTCGCTTCGAACATCTTGTTCGAAAGTACGGTAGTTGAGGAAATAATAGTGTCGGAAAAGTTCTACTTTCTCGCGAGCTTCTTGCATCATGATATCTTCTGCTGTTAAGCTGTGGATACCGAATGCCTTGGAAATAACCCGCATTTCCGTGTCAGCAGGGCAGAGTACATCAAGCCAGAAAGTTGGCCGTGAACCATATCGCTTTTCCTTGGGAGCTTTGATCGGTGGTAGAGCTTCTGAAGATCTGCCTGCCTTCTCCGTGGTTACTGCAGTAGCATCACTAGAGGTCTGCTGAGGGTTTTGGTAGTGGTCTACGCCATGATATCCATTTGTAGCAGTTGTATCCATGCTATTTTCTCGATATTGGGAAAGTTCAGGGGAATCGGATTCGTCGGAAGAGTCATCCTCTATTTCTGGGGGGTCAGGGATAAAGAGGGTACGGAATGTTTGACCGGGTTGTACGAGCTCCGAAATCGTCTGGCTGTGTATGGTAGTCTGGAACTCTTCGTTGAAGTATGTGAATCGATATGGAGCATCTTCTTCCTTTCGCATCCATCCTGCATTCTGCGGTCGCAACCTGCCTCCGATTAACACAGGCTCGTTAATGTTCTTTGCTCTTACCCCCCCGCTGCGGTCTTCTTTCTCTGCGCGACTCC
Source organism: Paracoccidioides brasiliensis (assembly GCF_000150735.1). Taxonomy (NCBI): domain Eukaryota; kingdom Fungi; phylum Ascomycota; class Eurotiomycetes; order Onygenales; family Ajellomycetaceae; genus Paracoccidioides; species Paracoccidioides brasiliensis. The sequence continues at coordinate 466,752 of NW_011371363.1, forward strand.
ATTCCTCCAGTACCGAAAGATCCGGCCAGACACGTCTCCGTCTCCGCCTTCGTTCACTACCAAATCCCTCCCTTGGAGGCTGGGGAGCGTAGTCTTCTTCACCCAACTCTGACAATGCACCTGTTGGAAAACACACATCTTCTTCGACGGGAAGAGCAAGGGTGCGTCGTCGCTGCAGCTCCGGAGGAGTAAACCCTGGAGAAGCCAGCCGGGAACTGTGTCTCGAAGTTTGGCCTCCGTCTCCGTCAACATCAATAACATGACAAGGCATACTTGTAATGCTGGCGACTGCAGGAGATCCCGAAGTAAAGTCCAGCCCGGTGATCATCCGATCATCATAGCCCAGTTCTGGCCTAGTAATAGGGCTGCCAGGTACGGAGGGTGGATTGTTGACATCATATTCTCTCCGTACGCTTTGAGAGGTCCTAGCAGAGTGCCGGCCAGTCACTGACTGGGAGGAGGAGGCTGTCGAGGGCAGTCGTGGTAAGTGGGAAGGTGAACGTCCTAAGCTTGTCCCATAGCGTACAAAGCTGGAATTATGGATAGAACTTGGTTGAATCAACGGGGTTCGATCGTCAGCTTCCTCAGACTCCTCTCTGTCCATCCCTTGTGCGCTGGGAGAAGGCCGATAAGCTCTTGCTGAGGATCGAGAGGAGGGTTGCACCTCTGGTCGATAGCTTTGGGCAAGTCGACTGTCCCTACGAGGGCGCATCATTGGTTGGTGCCTGTATCACAATAATCTCCAGCATATCGTTGTCAGATTTCTGCTTTCCCATTGCCCACTGTATGACTTTAAGAAACGAATGACAGGTATATCTAGAGGTATACTCTGTAGGAGAACTTATATATGACCATAAACAACAGAGTCATGATATCCATACCTATGGTCCAGCAGAACATCGCTATCCAAACTCGTCCCACTCAAGTTCCCACCAGTCAACTGGCCCAGGCGGTACAGGGAAGGACGGCGCCGCTGCGAAGGTTCCAGTTCACCAGTAGAATCCAGGACGTCGAGCTGTGGTGAAGCACCATTTCGTTCTGCATCGGCGGAGTCGACATGGGACGAGTCTTGCTGCGGGGCGAAAGATGGCCGACGATGTCTGCGTCTCCGAGGGCCGCGATGCCTACGCTTCTTTGGTACAGCAGAGCTCCCAGGCTGTGGTTCTTGTTCATTCTGAGGCTGAGGCTGCATCCGTGAGAGGTCTGCTCCGTTTGCGTTGGTCTGGAGTGATCTGGCGGAAGATCTGCTGGTGGTGGGTGGAGGCGGATGATGAGGACCGGCACTGGGATCCATGAGGCCGGGATGAAACAAAAGAAAGAAAATGTAACTGAGGAACGAAGCTGACTATCTCAGGGAAACATGGCAATTGTATGCGACCGGGAAGAGGAGTGGTTGCATTGGTACATGGAGGGAAGTGGTTGTGTGGTTGTTGGGGCGGGGAAATTGTCGTTGAGCGTTTGTTTGTTCGTTACTTGGAGTGGTTGAATTGCTGGGGCAGAAGTTTGATCAATAAAACCTTCTTTTGTTTGGGCGGGGCTTAACATAATCCAACCAAGCAAGCGAGAGACAACTGTTTATCAGTCAATACAACAACCAAATAAGAGAAATAGATTGATGACTTTCGCATGTTATGAGCAGTATGTTCTAGTACATCACATACACTGCATCAAGGTGCTGCAAATTTTCATGATTGAGAGTCAGAAGTCTCACTCATTCTTCTTTTCTGTTCCTTTACACTTTGTGATCTGCTTCTTCTTTAGCTTTCAAAACACTCTCTTGAGCTACAAACATATGATATCTTTCTCACTTTCTCTTTTGCTTTGCATTGACAGAGACTAGATTCCCATGCAAGTACAACTACAAGTGAGCTTTATGCAAGGATCCAAAGCTCTTATGCAAATGGTTTAACGTGGTGGATAATACTATAAAGAAGTATGGAATTGTGCCGGAGGATACTTACTACTTTGATGAGATTGGCTTTCTAATCAGAGTTATCTCAACAGCTTGAGTGGTCATTAGAGCAGAGAAAGAGGGCAGATCATCTCTTATACAGTCAGGAAATAGAGGATGAGCAACAGTAATTGAGGCAGTTAGTGCTACAGACTGAGCTCTACCTTCTATGATTATACTGAAGGATAAGCTTTATCAATTCTCATGGTACAAGTAACTGCCAGTGGATTGGACAATTGGTCTTAGTTAAAGGAGCTGGACTATAGATGATCTTGGCTTGACATGGCTATAACAGGTATTTAACAAGCATACTAAGGCTTATACAATTGAGGGATAGACTGCTACTTATAGATAGATATGACAGTTATACCACAGCTGAATTTAATAAATTCTGTTAGAATTATAAGATTATATAGCATTATATATGACTCTCTACTTCTCTCTTCTATAGCTGTTACTGGATATAAGCTGTTTTTCATAGTTAAAGAGAGTGTATGGCAAGATAATTGAGCAGAGCATGAAATTAAGAATCAATTATATTGACAAAGAGGAATTCCGTCAGCTACGCAGCAGCCAGACAGGAGACTATGAAAGATATTATTATAAGAAACAAATTCAAAGCCATGAGCTTGATTTCATTCAATTCAGATGAGGTTTTTACACAGCTACATACTTAATTTCATGCTTTTAACTCACTAGGATCAGCTCATAGATCTCACAGATTCAATTCTCCTGGACTCTCAAGACCCCCTCTGCAATATAACTCAATTGAAACAGCAGAGTAGCAAGATTAAACTCTGTACAGATGTTCTTTCTAGTCCTATAAATCAAGCTCTTGATTAGCTAGTTTAAAGGATATCAGCTGGTCATGCATAAAATTGCTCTATTAATGAAGTCAAGCAGCTGAAAGCTGCTAACACTAGACAGAAACAAAAGAGAGAGAAGAAATATATGTATATAGCCGAAGAAGGAATTGTAACACCTCAAGAAGGACAGGCTAGGATTGTTCAGACTCAGAGGCCTACTTAGCCTGCTGAGAGGAGGTTGAAGATTTAAATCTGAGAACTGAAAAGTGAGTACTACCATATTGTAGTAAATGTGGCAGTATAAAATCAAAGCCTCTAGCTGCTCACAGATCTAAGGATACATTCTATATAATTTCTATATATAATTTCTAGTGGTTGTTGCTTAATTTGAAAATTTGTCAAATAATATAGTGGGTATTGATCAAATAAATATCGTGATATCTTAACAAATCAGTTCAGGGTCAACCAGCAGAAATGTGTTTATTAGCAACTATGGAATAACTAGTTAACGAGCTATAAGTATGTAATAAGCAATGGATTAGCTAACTGAGTAACTCTTTGTTTGATTCTGCTTGCTGATTGATTCACATTCTACACAATCCCTACATATACAGCAGATGCACTTTATAATCTACATTCATACTGAAGAGGAAATAACTGAATTAATTATCATGATTTCATATGATTTTCATTCAAAAGAAACCAAGAAACTACATCTCTAAAATATATGTAGATTAATACATGCAAATCAAATCAAAACATCAACATTGGTAAACATCTCTCATCGTCATAAATCATTGATGCTCTGTACATAAAGTCGCAAAATGTAAAAAAAAAGAGGATAATCCCGAAAGCAAATAAGACACATATAAAACGCACGCAGGAAATAAAGCCATTAAAAACATTGGATATCCGTTCCTTTTTCTTTTGGAGTCCCCAGTATCTGTAGCCGTAAAATCCAGAAATATGTAAAAAAGAAAGGAAATGAAAGAAAAGAAGAAAAGAACAGAAAAATAGTCATCAATCCAGAAGGTTGAACTCCTCATCCATCTACAGTCCAACATACAGGTAATGTACATACGACGCTATGGAGTGTGACGCCTCATATCACGTTGCCCGGATCTATGCTGATGGACGGATGGCTCTGTATCGACTGGTTTGTCTGGTCAATAGACATCCGGTCCCCACTAAGCACCCTCACCACCTTCTTATCCTTCCCCGGTCGCGCAACAAGCACTTGCGCTGGACACACCACAATCTCTTCATCGCCGTCCCCTTCGTCACTGCACTTCTTGACCACGAGCGGGAACAGCACTATCCTCACAACCGCTTCTTGTGCCTCGAGCTCTTCGTTCGACGTTGTCTCGCCGCTTCGCTCATTCATTAGAGCGGCCTTGAAGTGTACCTTGCGGGCTAGTTCGCCGTTGGCATTGTGTTCTGGTTGTAAAGGTGGCAGCATGATGTACTCTGCCCGTTGCGTGCGCATTTCGATAGAAAGATCCACCGCTGCTCGCATGACGTTCCGCAATGACTCCAGTATTGTACTTTCTAAGTCGCGCGGAGGGGGTAGCAGCTTGGAAAGAGTATAATAGATTTCCTGCACCACTGCTTCGGTGTCACTGGAACGCTGTTCATGGAACGCTTGTCGCTTAGCAAGAAGTGCGAGCGTCGTAGCTCTCCATTGCTGGACGGCACTTGGTGGTCCTACCTCACTCAGCTGCTTTTCCAAGGTCTTTAATTTCTGTCTTTGTTCCCGATCCATACCAAAGAGATACCGAGTGAAGATGTATTCCCAAACCAGTGTCATCACCACTGACATAAACACGTCTCTTCGTCGAACACGATCGGAAAGGTATGTATCGACATCTGAGCCATCAAGGATGGCATTTGCGAACCGCGCTGTGACTTTCTCGTCGCGGAGTGCGCTGGTAAGTCGACACAGCCGCATGTCCGAGAACTTGGAGAACCGCAACACCCACTGTTGTACATGTTGGCAAAGCTTTTGACATTGTGCATCGAAGTAATCTTCATCCCGAAAAACGAGCACATCGTCAGCCATGGTCTCCATGATCTGTATTTGAAGTTCCTTGACCTTGTCCCGCGCGTTGGCTAGTTCAGAACGCAAGTGTTCAAGTTCAGCATTCTTCTCCGCCAAGATATTATTTATCTCATTCTGTACAATCCCTTCCAGGCCGGCAGACAGCTGAGAGTGTTCATCCTGAAGTTCCCTTAAACCTTGTTGTGACTCGAATAGATGTTGCTTGGATTCAGCGTGCTGCCTCATTTCGGACGCATGCGAGGCCACCAGCCCAGTATTAGTTGCCGTAAGCACATCATTTGTCTCTATTAAGCGCGCAATTTCCTTCTTGAACCACTCCAAAGTGTTCTTCAGCTGTAGAATCTCCAAGTCCTTGCTGCAGATATCCTGGTCACGTGTTTGTAGTGCTCGCTCCGCCTGTCTCTGGGCGATGGTCTGGGATTCGAGGAATTTCTCTACGTTGGCTTTTTGGGTGGAAAGTAGGCGATTTTCAGATACGAGATGGTCGACGCGGGTTTCGAGGTCCTGGAGATGTTGCAAGCTGCGTCGTCTCCGCATGCTATGTGGGCGGGTTGGCGAACGCGGGGAACTGCCGGGCACGTCACCCCAACCCTCCTGCGATTCGGCATCCATCGTTAGTTTATCTGTGAGACAGATATTAATAGTATGGAAGAAGAAAAGATAAAAAAGAAGAACAAATAGAATGACCTACGTAGACATCCTCCATGCCACGCACCGGTCGCTTTCCTTTGTCAATGACCGGGTCGTAATGACTTGACGAAGCAATGCCCTCCAAGTCGCGTTCGGAGTCACGTGACATGGATCTAGTGATTTTGTCGTGTTTGCTAGCTGCCCTAAGGTCTGTATTGCTAGTGCTGGGCACTCGACGCAGCCCTGGAACTGGAGAACCTCCCGAAGAGACTGTGCTGCCAACGCTGAGAGATTGTGAGGTTTCCCTATGTTCGGGTGATGTTGTCCACTCGTGGGGATGCGGGTTACCTGGAGACCGTCTTTGGCTGGTGGGGAACCGATCAACACGCCCCTTTTTCGGGATATCCAAAGTGTCTAGCTGGGACGCTAAACCTCTATCTGCCGCCGCATCACTGCTCGAATGTGATGGCGTTGAAGCATGATTGAATTTACGTGGTGGTGACACATGCTTTGGCCCAAATGCAGGGTGTGGGTTTTCTGTATGCCGGGCAGCTTTCACTCCTCTGTCACGCGATCCAACGTCAGAAAGCTCGCGGTTACGCGCATTGCGCGGAGAGTCTGTTGGAACATGTTCTTTTATCGTCGCAAGTGGGGTTCGTGGAGGAGATACCATCACATCATGGTCGCCCCCAAGTCCGAAAGGGCCTCCAAATATTGAGTGAGGTTGTTCTAGAGGAGGAATTTTAGGACTAGCTCCTGTCTCTTTCTGTCGCCTAAGACTGATAGCTGGCAGAATAACAGACGACCCACTCTGAAGACTTTTAGAGTCCTGGTAAACGGTGGAGGATTGGGAAAGTTCGCGTCCAGCAGGTTTATGGGAAACCGGCCTAGAATGCTCCACGTCAACTCGCGTCAACGGGGAAGAAAGGAAAGATGGAGATGAAGACCTCCTTTCCGATATTGAATCCAAAAAAGACGGCCTCCGTTCAAGAGTGTGTTTGATGACTGGCAATTCGGGCTCGGAATGCTTATAACTCACATCGATTGAATGATCGTAATCTCCTACAGCAGCCGGGATCTCTGGGATTGGGTCAAGGCTCGGTCGGCATTTCACGGAATCTTCGAACTTAGAAACGACCTCAGCATCAATTTTTAGGTCGGAGAGTAGCGGAAAGATATAATCTTTTGTCGAGGCTGATTGTATCTCCTGTGTGGGTGTCTCTTTGGAGGCCGCATCTTCAGAGGGGTATCTTCTAGATACCCGTTCAATGAACGGGAAAACGCTGGCTACTACTCCGGATGGTTGTGATTTGCCATGCTCCTCCAAATGTGATCTTGATGAAGTGACCTCCTTTGAAGCGTGCGTTTCTAGAGTCTCCGCCAGGAGTTGATGGGGAGCTCGGCCTTCATCAACATGGACGTCCTGCTGGTCCTTCTGTCTCTTCTTTAGACCCTTGCCATTCTTTCCTTTCTTACCACTAACCCCACAAAAACTGTCATTGTCATCCTTCATTCGAGTAATTACAGGTGCTATAGGAGGTTCTACTGCTTCGACATGTGTAGCCGCAGCGGGGCTTTCAACGAACATTTCGGGTAGCGCTTTGGTGGTGTTGCAACCAGGAGGTTCGGTATCGGCAGGATCATCTGCAAGAGGGCCAGAATGGCTCAAAATTTCCCAGCCCTCTTGTTCAAGCGCTTTCTTTTTACCTTTACCTTTCTTACTCTTTTTCTGTTTGCTTCCGCCAACAGCCCAAAAGTCATCGCTTATGGTCACCGCTGAAAATCCAATAGATGGATGAGCACCTTCCATATTTTCAGGTGATTCTATTGCCGGGCCTTTTTCCAAGGCTAGAACCGCATCCGGTGATTGCGGAACTGAAAGCGGGGAAGGCAATCGTTCACTGAGATTTTCTTTCAAGAGTCCAGCGACATCAAAGTCTTCCAGGAGAGCTTCAGTGCCGACGTCAGCGTCTAGTGAAATAGAAGGTAGCTCGCTATTGAGAACGCTTTCTGGCCGGTGGTCGCTAACACACTTATGCTCAGGAGGAACTCGCTTGCTTGATGACGACAAGAGCGAATCAGCAGCTGATTTATCGCCTCCACTCTGACCAACAAGGCTGGCATCTTCATCGAAGTCGCCAATAGAATTATCAACTAGTTTGGGTGAGTGTGGCGATTGCTGTGTGAAATGATCCTCTCTTGGGTTTGGCTCATCACCCGAGAGGAACAAATCGAGTGACGATGTATCGAGTTCCTTTGGCTTCGACTGAGAATTCAAAGCCTTATCTTGAAGCCAATCAATTGACGGCCAGTAATCGTAATCCTCATTTTGTGGTTTATCGAAGACTCCCTTTCTTATTGGTGACTCTGTAGGCTCCGGGTTTTGTGGTACTTCTGTGAATCCATCGTCCTTCTCTGGAGAAATTTCTGTAGCAGATACGTCAAGTATGGGAAGGAGTTCCGGTTGCGTTGTTGACTCATCAAATTTCAGAAGTTGTTTCTTCTTCTTTTCTTTCTTTGATAGAAATCTTTTCAATGATGCGCTTTCCTGAGGTACTGCCTCCTGACTTGGCTCTGCTACTTCTTTCACATCCTCCACTGGCTTTTCAACCTTCTCTTCGACGTCCACAGCATGCCTTGTTCCCTTCTTATTCTTCTTATCCTTTTTCAATATTTTCTTGTTCGATAGCCCTTCCCAAACATTATCCTTATAATTCTCATCTGCATAGTCGCCCTTCGTCTCATGGGGGTTCAACTCAGGATTAGCCGGTGCTGGAAGAGAAGACCCATTGTCAACACCAGATTGGGTTTCCTTAATTTCATTAGCAACCTGCAGTTTCTGTTCCAATGCCAAGCTTCTGGCAGTTTTCTCAAGCGCTGGAAAATCATCTTTCTCAAATTTCTCTGCAGCAATTATTTGTGCCTCTGTAGCGTGGACCCCGGTGAGAGCTTGTGCTTCAGTGGTTTGTGTCTCGGTTGGAAGAGCAGGACCGCGGTTGATAGTGTTAAACGGTTCATCCGGAACTTGGATGGCTTTCACTACATCATCTTTGTCATCATCATTTGTACCCCAAAGTTCTCTCTTTCCCTTCTTTTTGGCTTTCTTTTCCTTTTTCGACGCGCCACGACTTGGAGATTTTGATGGTTCAGGCTCTGTTGTCTTGGGCAGGAGATGTAAGGATTCCGCAACCAGAGTACCTTCAGGTTGACCATCTCGACTCTTTCCAATTTTCTTCCCTGGTTTTTCCGACGTAGAATTCCATTCCTGGTGACTCAGTTCTGTCTGAGGGTCAAATTCCATCTGGGTCTGAGGCTCAGGAACAGCTAAAGGAGAAGGGTCGTCTTGAACAGCTTGCGTCTTTCTATTTTTTGTTTTGCCCTTCTTTGTACTTGTAGTGCTCCAGCTGTCAACTTCCTTCTGTTCTGCATTTACATGTGTTGCTCCAGATGGTTTTGCGTCATCCAAAACGTTCGCAAAATCTTCACTGGAATGGTTATCAGAGATGACTTTATCTTTTCCAAACGCTGAGTCCATTTCCTTATTTTTATTGTCTCCATTTTCTAGATTGGTGGCCCAGACGTTCAAGCTATCAGCCTCTCGCTGCTCAAATTGTACTTCGTTTTCTTCAGATGCCACATGATCACCCACAAGCCGCTTACCAGGAATGACGTTACTTTCTTGTAAAACGGGGTTTATCGTGTTATTCTTCTTCCCCTCGTCAGTGGAGGTGACACTCAAAAGGATATCTCTCCCCTCATATTCTGCATCTGCCGATGCAAATGATGGATTCTCGGTAATATGTAGAATTTTAGTTGACTGAGTGGGAAAACTACTTTCTTCAAGATGAAGAGACTTTGTGTTTTTCTCCTTGTCCTTCTTAGTTATCGGTACATCCCAGTCACAAGCCTTTCTATCAATATTTTCGTTCGTCAACTCAAGGATCAACTCGCCGGGATCAAATGTAGTGGCGGTGTCGGTAAAAGGATTAGTATTTGGTTCATTGGTTGTGGGAGTTCTATTTTCATGAGTATCCCGGCTTTTCTTGTTATACTTTTTCTTCCCTTTTTCTGTTGACGTGGCATTCCAGCTGTCGGGCTCAGAGTTAAGTTGAGGATCAGGTACAGGCCCTATATCTGGCTTTGTGGAATTGGGATCGCAAGATTCAGGCAAAGCTGAGAGAAGAATATCTTCAGAAAACATGACATCGGAAAGATATGCGCCCATGAGATTTTGAGCGTCCATGTTACTCGAAATGTGTCTGTCTTCATCTTTTGTCTGTGGTTGTTTTTTGGACTCCACCCTTAGCGCTACAAGTGGCCCACCAAATGCCAACAGGTCAATTTCTTTTGTCGGTGAGATAACAATGTTTCCTTGTTCCAATACAGAATTTGAGTCATTATTGGTCGCATTCTCTATCACACAATCAAAATCTTCAGATACCGGTGGCTGTGGAGATAGTTGTGGGAAAAGTGGTGCTGCTTCCTCCACTGAAAATGAAAGAGCGTGTACTTCAGTCATTGTCAGAGTTTTAGAGACTGGATCGTCAGACGGAACGCCGTCGTCGGTTGTAAGAACAATCAAGTCTTCTGTTGTCTCTCCGACTGCTCTAACTTCCCCAACGCCGGCTTGAATAACAACTTCAGTTTTTGGCCCTCCTGGATTGGGAGGTTTGCTCCGTAACTCCTCCCTTTCATCAGAAACTGAAACGAGACCATTTTCATTTCCAGAGGACCTCCGTTCGCTTTTGGTTATAACATCTAATAATTTGTCGCCGTCGATAACGGAAGGTTGCAGGGGAGAACCTTTGAATGAACCACCTTTAGGTTTTGGCGAGACGGCCTCGTGCATAAAGTCTCTGGGAATTTCAGATGTTGTATACGTACAATTGGACGATTCAATGTGGCCAGCTTGTGTGAAGGACTCTTGGGAATTTTCTGCATCGGAAATCGACTGTGCAGGAGCGAATTCAGGAGCAACTTGGAATGATTCAGACTTCGGAATAGTAGCTTCAGGAAGTTCACTAGATGCAGTGGACGGTTTACGCAATTGCCTCAAAGGATTAGGCGTTGTTGATTCCGAAATATCTTTCATTTCTATCTGCAAAGACGTACTTTCATCAGTCCAATCGGAAAATCGGCACTTTTTCTTGCTCATTTTGTTCTTATTTTTTAAAATCTGAAATTCATTACCGTCGTCATTGGCAGGTGGCGCATTGCGGGAAACTGTTTCGTTGTCTATGCCTGAAGTGTAGAGAACTTGATCATCGTCGTCTGCCCATGCACCGGGGATGGCAGGCATGTCTGATGCATCTCGGATGGAAAATGATTGAGCTTCAGAAAGCTCTGCTATAGATGTTTCAATCCCATCTTCGTGTAAATAAGATGTTGGTTTCGCCAGAGCTTCTATTTCCACAATCCTTGAATGGCTCAAAGGCTCTGAAGTTGCATCAGCATCAGCACGCTCGAGTCTCTTAGACAGTTGATGTTCTTCAGTTGTAGAAGGGTCATCAGTTGTCCATTTCTTGTCCTTTTTGGCTTTCCGCTTTTCTTTCGAGCTTTTTGATGCTTTAGTTCCAGGATTGCTAACTGAAGTAAAGGGGAGTGGCTCTATTTCAAGTTGAGGTTCATTGGCATCACCCCCATGGAGTGACGCGGACTTTGGCTGAAAACTTTCGACTCCAGAGGCCTCATCACCACAAATTACCGATTGGCGCTTCCTTTTACTCTTCTTCCCTTTCTTTGATTTTTGGGTGTCAATTGCAGGTGTATCATGTTGGAACAACTTATCGCTCTCAAGTTCCTTAGAAACAAGCTCTTCATTGCAGAGGGAAGGTTGAAGGGCGTTCCCCGCAATAGCAGTATCTGTGGGACAGTCTCGACCAATATCTTGTTCAGTATTCTGGGAGGTGAGGTAATTTTCAGCCAATGGAGACGCTCTTGCGTTTATAATTGGATCTTCTACAACCTTCAACTGAGATAATGGATGTACATCATCCACTGGTTGCCCGTCCTTACTAATGGCATTGGGTAAACCTGCTGGTGTAGCTTCCCCCATAACGATGTCATTCTCCGCCGTTAATTTCTCAGATTTGGGCTCATACTCAGTGCTTCGCTCCGTAACAATGTCGACTAAGGGAATGTCATTTGAAGAACCTGATTGAATTGGCGGACCCTCTGGGGCTTCCAATAACTTTTGTTTCTCCTTATCCTTTCTTTTTTGTTTTTTAGAAGCCTTTGTAGACGTGTCGATTTGTATATCGATTTCGCCTATTGGATGTGGTGAGACGTAATTGGTTGCATTGATCTCTGCACTCTCATTTGTTGCCTTCTCCGACGGAGGCCCAGTGTCAACTCCCTCTGGAAACTGTGGTACTGACTCAAGCTCCTTTATATCTTGAACGGAAGAATCGACGGTACCTGCAGGTTGTTCCGACTTAACTTCTTTGCTCGCTTCCGCTTCTGAAGCCTTAAAGTCGCCAGTTTCAGTCTCCCCCACAGTATATTTGCGGACCTTCTTTCCTTTCTTCCCCTTTTTCTTATTTGGCTGCCGTGTATTTCTTTCGGTATTGTCAACAGAAAATTCAATGTGAGGCACTTCACCCCCCAGAGATAACTCAGAGGCGAGAGACTTAAGTGATTTCGGCAACAGGGAATTATCTTCATAGTCCTCAGAGACGATATCAGCTGATTGGGACATCTCAACTGCAGCAGGAGGTGGTTGACCGAAAGGATGTTCTGCCGCCTCCAAAAATCCGTGGATTTCTTCCTTGTCTTCTTGCAGAGGTATAGTTGCAGAGTCAATTTCTTCGGGTGGTTGAAAAGCTGGTCCCTCAGCCTTTCTCTTAGGGGGTGAAATTACAACCTCCAGCTTTTCTTTTTGGTCGGACCGGTTTGGTTCTGTAATTACCGATATCTCGTTCTCTGAATCATTGGCCTGCAGAGGTAGTTCGGTAAGGTCGAGTTTTCTAGTTGGCAGCGGAGTTGGATCCTGAACTTTTCCCCCAGGAAAACGAGAAACATGCTCCAGCTTTCCTTTATGCTCATGTTTACTCGGATGCGAAATATAATCATTCTCAGTTAGTTCTTCGAGCTCTGTAACGTTCTCTGGTAGGGGTATGTGTTCAGGTTCAAGATCCTTGGCTAATTGAAAAGTCGATACATAGACTTCCATATCTAGAGGAGAAACTTCCTCCATCGTTTCTGTTTCACTAC
>NW_011371363.1:479499-570318 GCF_000150735.1 Paracoccidioides brasiliensis
TTCCTCAGTTGGATCTCCAGCCTTGTCCGATAGGAGACGTAACCTATCGCTTGACGGTTCTTCTTCACAAGGAGGTTGGTTCGGTTCCGTGAGAGATTCACCCTTGGTTTCTTTGAGAAACAACCTTGCTCGCCTTCTTCTTTTGTTTACCTTTTCCTTTTCTACCCTTCTTTTTCGGGTTGGAGAATTCCAACTCGGGGTCTGTAGAATTAGCTGTGACTTGACCGGATAATTCCTCGGGGATAAGAAGTCCTCCCGTTGGTTGTCGCTCCAGTGGTTCCAAAAGGTCGGTCCTTAGTGAATTTTCAACGGCTACTAGGTCCTGGTTTTCCTGTGACGGTTTGATCTCAGACATGAGTGAAGCGTCACACTTGTCATCCTCAATTTCCGAATAAACAGATCGATGTTTGACTTTAGATATATTTTCTCCTGAAGGCAATATTTCTGTGTTTTCGAAAGCATCTATCATATTGTCCTTCGCCATTTTTGAATTCATTGATGACGTCAGTTGGATATCATCTCCTCTAGTCTTCGATGACTTTGAAGGAACGGACTCGTCCGGTAAAATAGAGTCTGCAGGCCGGGGAAGTGGTTTATATGGTACTGCATCGGATATTGGGACACCAGGAACTGATACCGTTGATGCTTCTAACTGCAGTTGATGCTCTTCCTCAGCAGCTAGAGTTCTGGGAACAGAATCTTCTGATACTTCAACGGTGGTTTCACTAAGTGAAGAAGATAGATATTCTACAGCTGAAGAATCCATAGGCTGATTCCTGTTTCCTTGATCTAGATCAGCTAGATCGGTTACTTCATGCAGGCGTTCTCTTGCAATTTCAGATGTTGACGTTGGTTCCACCTCCCTGGTCGGCTGAATACTTACCTTGCGTGTTGCAATCATCACTTCAATATTACCGGTAGCATGATGTGGGCCTTCAGCTACTATATCCCCTTTTCGTCCTCTAGTTTTACTCGACGATGGACTGACAAGATTTGCGGCCACATCAGCACCAAGACCAATAACCACACCTGCGCTCAGTCCTTCAGTTAACTGAGATCCAACTTGGGTATGAGAAGTGGATGGACGACTCTCCGGCAATGGAGGAAAGGAATTATCCATATCAGCATATCCCGTAAGCAATTTATATCCAGTTTCTGAATGAGACGTGGGGGGACGACTCTCTGGCAACGGAGGTAGGGTCTCACCCAACTGAGAAGAAGCCGTCAACGAGCGCCGTAGTGATAGTAAATTTTCCAAATCCAAGTCCCAATCCGTAGCTGCAATAACCGATTCACCTGTAGCAGTTATTTCAGGAGAAGGTAACAGGTTTTGTGTCGGGGAAGCTGGCAATTGTGTTTGACTCCAAAATGGATCGAGAAGAAGTTCCGACGGGGAGTGGAACTCAGGCTTCGGTTTCTCTTTTTTATGGGCTGCTGAACAGAAACTTGCTGCAGTGGGGGTCGCCAGCTGAGCTTCTAGCACATAAGCATCATGTAGAGCATTGTCGTTGTCTAGTTGTAACGAGAGAGGTCTTATTCGGGGTGACCGTTCGGCAAATGACTGTGTTTCATACGGGACACCCGGCGTAAACCCTTGTTCAAGACCATAGCCTTTCAAAACCTCGACAGAGGACGTCCGCGAAGTTGTTTTACTAGAAGGAAGTGCAGGGTATGGCTCATCTGGGCCTCTATCCAGCTTTCGCAAGCCGTGCTGTTCCACCAACCACAAAGGCCTGAACTCCCTGGAAGTTTTGAATTCAGTTGACCTGGGTCGTTTGCTACCGCCGCCAAGTTTTGAAGTCGGAGAGTCCGCCAAGTCAGCTAGTGTGCCGGGGCTAGCTGAAGCTGCAGATTTCTTAACACCGGAAGATGGCTTCGGGCGCCGGAAATGTATAGGCACAGCGGTCGGCGAAGCCACAATATGGGAAGTCGATCGTGGGTCCACTTGTATACTAAGAGCCTTTTTATTTGAAGAAGGCGATGAGGATACAGGGCGACTCCGCGACTGAGAACGCGGGGTAGTGGCAGGTGTGGGATTCCCAGACTCATTCCCTCCTATATGTTTTTGAAGGGTGGAATCGAGCAGCCCCGAAGCACCGTCATGGGTAGATGGCATTTCGGGGCGCGTGCCTAAAAAAGACTGATCTTCCGTGTAATCCTTATTTGCATCACCGTCCTCATGATCATGTCCGTCAGATCTTATAGAGGGAGAGTCCTATAATAAAAAGAAATAACGGGTATCAGCATATATATAAAAGTAATGGTTTCAGAAATAAAACTCCACAATAATATCCAACAGGAAGCAAGAACCAAAGATCATACACAAAAAGGAAAGACAGCAAATTAACATACATTCCTTTGCCCATCTACGCTCCTCCCGGACTCAACAATCTCCTCATATCGATGTCTTCGATCCTTTCGCCTACGTTGGTACGGTGATTCCATCTCCCCTACTTCACCAATCTTATCAATATGCGCAGAATCCAAAACTTCCTTCTCCACACCATCTACATGACTCCCACCAACTCCTATATCGTCATCATCACCCTCAAGCTCATCACATTCACGCCGCCCCTTCGACGATCTCTTCTTTCTCCGCCTCTTACTAGATGAAACACTTGCCTCCTCCAAATCCTCAACCCCAGTCTCAGACAGTTCATCCCTCGCCGATGCCCTCAACTCCTCTTCAGCTAGAGAATCCCGAGACTTAGAAGCCCCAAAGAAACCAAAGAAACTGCCACCACTACTGCTGCTCCTTTTACTACCATCCATTCCCTTCCTCCGTTCTGGCTTCGAGTCATCGACCAGTCTAGCAGGGGGGAGCACAACAGGTGCAGACGCAGGAGCATTTTCATTGAAAGGCTCATTATGTCGCTTCGATCGACGTTTTGATTTCGATGATGACTTTGACAACTTGGATTTGGAATATTTCATAGACTCAGCGTCTTCATCGGCGTCTACGCTAACCGATGCAGCAACTGATTCGGTACCGTTGTCAGCCTCATCTTTATCATTTTTGCCATTTTCTTCGATAGCACGCGCGGGAAAGGTGGAGAAATTATCATCAATACTAGCAGCAGATTTGTCACCCTCATCCAAATCGAACTTTTTACTCTTGCCCTTCGAATTCCGCTTCAATTTCTTATTGCTGGCTTTGGCAGTCTCGAATTCGAGTTCAGGGTCGGGATCTACACCGGTGGGTGGAGATTCTGATTTAACTTCGGGTTCAAAATAATTGTTATTGTACATCAACGCATCCCTAGCGGCTTTCTTTGCCTTTTTCTTCGTCTTTTTAGACACCTTAGGCTCTTCAAAGAAGTTTCCTGGTATTGAGGGTCGCTGGTCTGCGGTATAATCATCTTTATCAGTTCTTAATGGGTTTTTGGTTTCTTGAGAGTCAAACTCCTCTTCCTGGGGCCCAAAAGGGGTAGAAGCAATGGTGGGCTTGCGAGGTTCAATGGTTTGGTCATCCTTCTTTGAAGATCTCTCCTGATCCTCATCAGCCGCAGCAAGAACAGCCTCCCTGTCCTCTTTTTTACTGTTGGCATCGGATTCGAATTGGCGCGGCGATCCCTCCTCGGCATCATAGAACCCATGGTCATCTATCAAAGCATCTGCAGGCCACACAGGTTTATCAACAACAGGACTTTCCGCAAGCCCTTGAACTTTCCCAGTGAGGATTTCTCGCTTCTCAGGTTCCTGTTCTTTCTTGGGCGGTTCAGGTTCTGAGATTGATTCCCATGTTTCTTCTCGGTTCCGACTCTCCCGCTTAACCACTATGCTTATTTCCCGCTTTTCCTTTTCCAACAACATCACCATTTTTTCCACATTTTTTTCAGCCTTATCATCTTCAGCTATTGGAGTCAAACCATGAATACTCGCGTCGTCAGCTGACTTAAGAGACTCACGCACATCAACACCAAAATTCTCTGCTCTTGAATGGTAACTAACCCTAACAGACTCCTGAGCGAATTGCCCATAAGAAGGCCCCAGCTCCTCGTCTTCGACATACCCATACGTCCTCGACGGTATACTGGACACCAGGGGGGCTTCCACGACCTCGAAAAATAGCCTCCGCAACCGGCGAGGTAAAAACACCCTCCCCCTCAGAACCAGGCGGTGAGTCGCGTTGATGATACGTAGGATCCTCAGTGACAACAGCAGAATTGAACCCAGCGAGGGCAGCTCCAGCAGCAAGCGTGGCAGCGAATTCAAAGTCATTTCCGAACGCACCAGGAATATGTTTGTGAAGGGGTATCTCTTCGTCTATGTCGGCATCTTCAACCTCAGCAATGACAGGTTGTGGTGTTCTTGGCTCTTCGAGTAGGTGGGCAACTTTACCCAAAGGTTCTTCTACCTTGTGCGATTCCGTGACCGGCGTCGGCTCAGGCTCAGGCTTCTGCTCAGACTTCGTCTCCGCAACTTCAACTTCACCTTTAACTTCACGGACACGACCGATCTCATCAATATCAATGCCAGAATCACTCTTTCGCGATGGCGATATGTCCCGTTCCACATCCACAGTCACCTTCGGCGGGACAGGCGGTGGGGGTGGGTGTTCCTCTCCAATCACAGACCCTTCAGTACTATGGGGCGGAGTAGGATGTATCAAGTTAAGACGTGGAACGGGCCATGGGAGAACTCCCAGTGGCCTTACCTCCTCCGCCAACATCGCAGCCATTTCTCTCTCGAGTCTAACGCTCCTCGGCTCAATGAGAATGATATTAGGACTTGAAGAGCCCGGTGATCCCGCATCTGAGTGGGAGTGGATAGAAGTCTCATCTCCACCCGAGAGTACCTCTGCGGGAACGAAATAGTCTGCATAGTTATCATGAACAGGTGACGCCGCAACGCGACCAGCAGCTTTTCTCGCAAGGCGAATTTTCGTTGCGGGGATATCTTTAATGTCAAATTCCAATTCAGTCTCAGTAACTCTATCCTTCCCTGTCGGTCCAGCAGATGAATCATGGTCTCGCTTTTCTTCTTCCCGTTCCTCAGCTCCAGGCTCTCTCTCGTCGACATATCCTCGTCTCTCCTTTCTCCTCTGCTGGCGCCGTTCCTCTCGTCGTTTCCTTTCTTCCAATTCACTGATCAAGGACGCAATCGAAGCTGCGCCTGCAGCAGTTGCAACGGGAGTGATCCAGGAAGACCCAGTAGACACATCCCTACGCCCACCACCAGTATCTATGTCAAAAGTCTTCCTATCCAGAGGCTCATACTGGCGCTCAGTTTCACACTCCCAGTCAGCACCTCGGCCATCCTTCTCCTTCTTCCTCTCCCTCCTTTCCTCCTCCACATGTGAACGAAACTCCCTTTCCGTTCGCCTCGTCTCCCGCTCCTCCTCATCACGCAACTGCCGACGCTCTTTGTCCTCCTGCTCCTTCGTAAGATCGAACTGGACTTGCGAGGTAGTGTAGCGCCTGTTCTGCTTTGGTCTAGGACTTTCATCACGAGTGTGGGAAATCACAGGAGATGAGTCTCTTCTCCGCAGCTCACTCTCCCTCGCATTGGGAGAAGAATTAGAACGTTGGTTACTGTCACGATAGTACCTACTCCTCTCTGCTTTATCCACTAATGGAGCGATCCCGCATCCAACCCCAGATTGCAACTCAGTGACACAGCAATTATCAGACTCGCCTGAGGATCTTGGGAGAAATGGTGGACCACTTGGAGCATCGTAGGATTGCGCTAGTTCTGCTTGTGTTGTATATAGAGCCTGAGAGACAGGTACTACTGGCTGGGGATGTTGAATGTGCGCGGGTCCGGATGCTTGGCCAATTAGCAGAGAGGCTTGCGGTTGGACGTAGGGTTGAGAAGAAGAATAAGAACTTTTGTTCGTGACATCATACTGGGATGGATCCTGCGTTGGTATTGGATAGACATTCTGCATAGACAGGAGGCTGCCCACAGTGCTGAGTGGTTGTGGTGGGAATGAATATCCGGCTACAGGAGGCGGCTGAGCATGCTGTCGCGTGTCAGGGTACCTATGGTCTTGATACTTCGTAGTCTTTAGGCTCTTTTTCTTATTACCCCACCTCCAGCCCCATTTAGAAGTGCCTGAGTCCGAGGAGGAGAAAGATGTCGACGGGCCACCGTAAGCCAGTGCGGAATCTACGCTTGATGGGGAAGAATCATCAGATGCAGACACCCAGCCATCCTCCTCGGCCGGACCCGAGACGACAGGAGGCCGGGAATCATGTCTGTAGATCGAATATGGGCTTCGAGAACTGTGGCTGGAAGAACCATCTTGCCTACCCTTGCCGTAGTTGATATAGGAAGCAGAAGCTGCCAAGCGAACAGCGGTAGCTCCTAGTCCTAGTAGAGCTGCATCATCAACTTTATGATCTTCATTGCGTTCCGGTCGGGATTTCTCTTTCTCCGAATGTGGAGCTCCGATAAACCCAGTCCCAAAAGCCAGGTCAGCATCATCGGATGAGGACGTAAATGAAGACGCAGACGAACCCGCGGAAAAAGAAGAAGAAAGGCTAAAAATTCCTTTTCTCGCCTTTTCCTTCTTCTTCACCTCCTCATTAACTATAGGTACCTTTGGAGCTTTTGGCCGCTTTTCAGATGGCGCGGTAAAGAAGGATGTCAACCCCGAGAGGCCTGGCTTTCCATAGCTGCGAGAAATATCAATGGTGGATCCGTTCGACGACGAATATTGACCGCGGCTCAAATTTTTTGGAGATCTGCCACGGCTTCTACGCGACCCGGATGTTAATACAGATGCGGCTCCAAGAGCCCCAGCAGCCACGGTTGCTGCTTTCAAGCCGGAAGAGCTCCTCTCTCGAGATTTTGATTGGGAGCGGGAGCGGGAACGCGACCGTGATCGACGTCGACGATGATAACTATCGTCTCCATTCGAATATTTTCCACCCGAACCACTATAACGGCTTCTATCATCTCTACCGTATCCATGACTAACAATTCCCATCGGGGAACTAGTTCGATTTAAGTGTTTCGTAGTTCCCCTAGACGTACGGCTCTTCTTCCCCAAAGACGTGGTACTGGTGCTCATAGCATCCCTAGCAGGCTGTCCGGAACGAGCACTGTATGAACCATCAAATCCATCTTTTCCTTCAAGGAGAGATTTTGCAACGTAACCAGCAAGACCAGCGGCAAGCCAAGATTTTTTGTTAGATTTCTTGCGACGGCTCTCGTCTCCAGATGAAGATGGGTATCGACTCAGCTTGTCCACCCTAACCCGACTATCCAGGTGCTCATCGGAAGATCGACGACGTCTGGGTACATGCTTCCGAGGTGCATCCCTTGGAGAAGTACCTGGTTCAAAACAGAACTTGCAAACACCGATATATTCTGAATATTCTTCGAACTGGGCTACAGCCTCTGGATCCTTCCAAAAATTGACAAACCGTCTGAATGGTCCGTGATGGCGTTGATGGTAAGCCAGCGAGCCTGGTTGACCTGGCGGTCCTAGTTGGACAGATTGGCCTTGGTGATGGTGTGCGACACCAGAGAAAGTGTTGGGCCGCGGGAAAGTTGGTGTGTGGCTTGTCGCAGCGGCGTATCCTGCAACAGCCCCTGGCATGGCAGCACCCACTGCAGGCATAGAATTGTGCTTGTTTGGTTTTGGGGGGCGTGAACCATTTGTTGGAGGATAATATGGCTGCTGGGGCTGATGCTGGGGCTGATGCGGAGGCGGTGGGTGATAATTGGGACATGACGATGAAGTCATTGCAGTGTGTTCATTGGAGCCTCCTAGCATCGACCCAATACCATAAGTTGCTACTCCTGCCACTGCTGCCGCAGCAGGAATTGAGGGTTTTGAAGGCTTGGAGGGTTTGGGCGACAGCTCTTGTGAATAGTGGACTGATTCTCCGTAACCGTCATTATGTTGTTGATGAATTGTTGGTGAAGCACCACCGTAATAGTCTGCTGCTTGGCCCGCTTGTCCCATCGAAGATGGTTCAGTTGGGGGATTTGGCGTTGATGAAGCAGCCATCAAATGCGGCTCCGCTCCCACGATAAGTGAAGGGGGGTTGGGCCTAACACCAGGCTGTGATGCTACTGATTGCCCTTGATCTCCATAATACTCCGCCGCTTGGCCTGGAGACGGAGAAGGACAAAGAGAAATTTGTTGATGGGGAAATTGAGAAGGGTGTGAAACAGGTATTTGGTGAGAATCTAGTGAGGGCCCAGGTTCTGGCATTGCGCCCAGGGAAGTATTGTCGTATTGTATAGGAAACTGCGAGAATCCAGGCTGAGAGATTTCCCCCATAATTCCTTGATCTCCGGATGACATTGGCCCAGCCCGACTGCGAGAGTATTCAGAGGGATTGTTAATAATCACCTGAGACTTAGCTCGACGGCGTGGTTTCTCTTCTCTTTCCCTCTCCTTCTCCAGCTGATACCTCTTCTCATCTCGATCGCCACTCCTTGAGCGCTCATACCGAATCCTACGGCCATCCAGACCCCTCTCGTCATCGCGGGAATCAATTTCATCATTCCTATTTGCGGGCCTCTCCTCCCTGCGCGAACCCGGTATTGACCGATCATAATCCTCCTCGAAACTCGCTTTTGAGTCTGCCGTCGCATAGCTAGAAACAGTCGACCTACCCACATCATCGCGGTCATGTCTACTAGAGGAGTAATTTGAGGAAGCAGGGACGTAGTCATCATCTGCTATTCCACGACCGTCACCTCGGGAAGAAGTAGAGGGAGTAGACTTGCGCCCCGTGCCTGAAGTTGAGGAGCGGTGGCCATGCTCATCTTTGCGACGGCGGGACTTGGACGAGCTGGAGGAAGCAGGGCGTTCGTTTGCCTTTTTGAGCAGGTTGAACAGCATTATGAGAGGGTAGTAACAGATATCATATCAACATGAGCGTTATAGTAGAAGGGGTTACAGGCGATGAACGTTGACTGAATGCCCTTTAGGTATGGTAGTGAATAGAGATCGTAGAATTCGTTGCTTGTTTTGTTTACTTTGCTGAAGAATCTAGGGCGGTTAACTAGGTTTGTTGGTTGTTGGTTGGCTGTTTGACAGTTGACGATTCGGCTGGTAAACCTAAGATCGATCTGGGAGGGAGAGCTAACCACGGTAGAAGAAAACAAAAATGACCGGGTTGAGAGATTCATCAAACCGGATTTCCTGTATTATTACCAATAACTGTAGGTAGAATAGATATACCAACGCACGATGAAGGATGTTGGTAAAATGAAGTTTTCAAATCGACAGTTTTGAGCCCCAAGACGCTGTTCTTGGCTGGCGGCTCTTTTCTCAGCTGACACACCGCCGACAGCCTTGCTCCGGGAGAGGCAGTATTATTTTACGTATGGCTGCATATTTGCTGCATATTAATTCATCCATGAATAGTTGTACCTTGCTGTAGGTATGGGTGGAGATAAGATAACATCTGGAATTAAAAAAAAAAAAAATAGGAATATATAAACATCGTTGGATACCCTCTTTGGTTGGTCCCTTAGTTATCCTCCACGTTTCTATGAAGAGTGTATTATTTCTAACATGCGCCCTAATGTATAATTTCCATTACATCCTCTCGACCCAACATTATGGACAACAAAAAATGAGGAAAAGAAACAAGGCCTATGAATATTTCTACAAATTGACCGTCAGAACATCCATTCCCTAGAACTAACATACAAAAGAAGAAAATGAAGAGCCTAAAAAAAATTGAATTGAATTGAATTAAAACAGCGCCATAGACTGCATTGCTCACAATCATCCACAATCGCATTCCTTATCTCATACTTGGAGGCCTCATCAATTTTCTGACATTATCTCTCAACCGATTCTGAAAACCAATACGGGAAAACTCGCAAATTTCTCGCAAAAAAACCCGTCGACCCGGGTACCATGACATGCCCCCCCGTCAACGCCTGGTGCAACGAACATCTCCGCCACTGTCTTCGTCTCCAACAGTGGATTGAAAAACGTATTATCCACATTCAAATCCCTGGACAGATACGTCCTCACAAATCCCTGCGTAACAAGCACCGTCCGCACCTTTGGCGCCTGATACCTCGTCACCAACTCCGTCGTTCAATCCTTTATGAAACGTCACTGCAGCACTCTTCGTCGCTGAATAATCAACCACGTTTTCCCTGACAATACACCCCGCTTGTGACGCCACAGTGACAACCATCCCGTGATTCTGCTCAATCATCTTAGGCAAGAACTCCCGGGTAGTATTTGAACGGCTGGATGTCCAGCACAGACGGCAACCCGCTGCCACATGCCGTCGCTACCGCCGTCATGACGGCGATTTCTTGGTTCCGGTTGAACGTGTCGGATGTGCCGTGGTTGAGGGTATAGAGGTTGATCAAGCCATTGAGGGAGAGGATGAACCCGATGGCAACAAGATATTTGAGGATTTTGAACGCTAGTGGGTGGTGGGAAGAGAGCTCTTGGCCCCTAGTGGTGTACTGGGAGAGAATGTAGAGGGGGGGAGTGAGAGCTCTGCTAGACCCTCTTTTTTTCTTTTTTGAAGAGTCCTCCTACTACATCAGCGGTAAATATTATTTATTTTGGAAGTGTGGTTGTCAGTGGTAAATTGAACTATCTCAGGATATCTGGTGGATTATTGATACCTTCACGAGATTGCCAACGGCGAGATGACATTTTAAAGCAATTGATAACTTGAAAATTTGTCCAGAGTGGTAAAGGCACCACAACTGCTTTACCACAGATATAATGGAGATGGACACGAGACTAGGCAGGAAAGCGAACAGAATGTGGCCTAATTTCCAAGGGCGCTTCACCGCTTTCATTCTTCTCTAGCACAGCAATCATGTCTGAGGAACGGTTGCTGAGAAGTTCCAGGCATGTGCATCTTAATTCCGATGAAGAACAATGTGCTAGAGGCTTGTTGAGCTAACAGGAGCTTCGTGTGAAGAGGGAGAACTCTTTGGCAAGCCTCATATTAGGGGCGGTTTATGCTCATAATTCCGTAATCCCCCCAACCACCTCCATGACCTAAATGCAGGCCAGTAACAGTGCAGGCCAGTGGAGAACCGTCAATATCAAACGGCAACCACTAAATGAGTCCAGAAAGAATCTCGTCGTAATACTCAAAACTACACAATTGTGCGATTGGATGTGGAGCGCACTCATACAATGAAGTGAAGTCCCAAGCTCCCAGTTGCCTCGGTTAACTAACACATTCCATCCAAAACTCTCTAAACCAATACGTCTTAAAAACCCACCTAGTAAATAAATCACCATTGAGATAAAATGAAACCAGAAGAAAGGTATGAAACATGGGTATACCGTCAAAAGGAAGAAAGAGAAAACAAAGTTATCAAAAAGTACCATATACATCGCTTTCCTCCAAAATATTCTTTTTGAACATTCGGAAGCGGTTCGAAAATCAAAAAGAAAAATTGCTAATATAACATGAACACCACCCATACCAAAACCCCCCGATAAGAAACTACAATCACAAACTTGCCGCCCAAGCCAAAGTAAACTGATGGCACAAAAAACGGGGAAAAGAAGGATATAAACTAGATACTAATTATATATGAAAAAAGAAAAGTATGTATAATAAATATGAAAAGAGAAAAAGACAAATACAACTAAGATGAGGAGGGAGAGGGAGTGTTATTGTCAGCGGCACCATACAATTACGACCCGTTATACCCCCCCAGAGGATGTACTCTCAAATATCTTTAGACGAATCAACGTCAAGATATCAGCATCCCTTTTCAGACTGGGTGAGATATGCCGGCTTTGTGATAGGAATTTGATCGTGCGATCCAGAAGCCTTTTCAGAGTATCTCGATCTACGAGTTGCGATAGCGGCGACATGTACGTTGCTGATAAAACTAGCATGTTTCCAAATTGCCTGTTTCGTTATAACGTGGTCAGAATAAAGAAGAATAAATCATATTCAAAGAGGCCACTTAAAAAACAAACTTACGCATGCGCTGTTCCAAATATATTAGTGACAACCGGCCTCCCTTTAACCCCATCAAAAGCAACGGTGCTCTGAATCGCTGCATCAATACACGCCTGACACGCCTTGCGGATTTTTGGATCAAGCGAGTTAATCGACACCTGGGGAGGCATGTGCTGCACCCGCTGTGGCTGATTAGGTGCCAGGGTCACCGGTCTATTGGGTGGACCCATATCGTTCGCATACATTTCCGCCGGATTATTTGTCGAAAGTTGCCCCGGGTTGACCATGATCGATGGCGGCGAGATTCGCGCATGAGAAGTAGACATATTTGAGGAATTTTGGAATGCCACGGCTGTGTTAACTACTGCATCTGAAGAGAAGTTGGATGGGTGCAAGGCGTGGTGGAGTAACGGGCGATGAATGATGTAGCGGGCTCCATAGTATTTGGCGCGCATGCGGGCGATGATGATGTTGTCGGAGGGTGAGTCGGATTCTTCCCATCTCATGTTGTCTGGGAGTCCTGTTCTCCATGATTCAAGATTGTAGCTTAACGCTTCTTGGATTTTTGTTGACCAAGAGGCTTTTCGGCCTGGGGAGTCAAGTTCTGCAAGAGCTCGTTAGATTCGGATAATGCGGAAAATTTTTAAGAGGATTTAGGAATTTGTCAGGCAAGACAAAAATAGGTACATACTATCAGTCTTGTACAGCTCAGTATGAACCCGATTCAAGACCTTTCTCAAGTGAATCTGCGCAACGTAATAAATCATGATAAATGGGTCTGGCATCTGTCGTTCACTCGTGCTTAGAAAAAGGCCATCTTGGGAATAGAGCTGATCTTCAAACCGACTTATACCGCTTGCAGGAAGATCTAGTTCGGCGAGAATATCACTACATATAGAGACATAAGTTCAACTAATTAATAAAAGAAAAGAACTCAAAAGAACTACGAGATGGTTTACCTTTCAAGCTGTAGGCAAGTCCAGAAGGCAAAGTTGATAAGATCTTTCTGGCGGGTTCCTTTTGGGATGCGGTCAAATGTCCGGCTAATTCGAAAGAAGTCAGCAACTGAATCAATGCACAACATAGTTGTGCGGAAGTAGAGGCGAACTTGCTTACGGTCTCAGGAGAATCTGACAAGCCCTTGAAGCTTCGCATATCCAGGCATGACTAGAAAATGGACGCGCGAGTTGGCCCGTGT
This sequence comes from Paracoccidioides brasiliensis, assembly GCF_000150735.1. NCBI lineage: Eukaryota > Fungi > Ascomycota > Eurotiomycetes > Onygenales > Ajellomycetaceae > Paracoccidioides > Paracoccidioides brasiliensis. Next base: position 492,577 of record NW_011371363.1, read on the forward strand.
ATAAGGCCGCAAGAAGGCACGCTTGTGTATGTTTCAGACCACCACCACCCACTACATTGCCCAAAATATCCGAAGCTAAAGCAAAGTACGCTAGGCCAGGGATGACATCCATATTTCTCAGAATGGGACCATCCTGGTCCGTTAAGTTCTGACCATCGATCCCATGGCCAGTTCCAGATACTCTCTGGTTATGTCCTGCTGAAGTTGGATATAGCTCATCCTTTGATGGATGGAATCCCATTGCCGTACCAGAGTCTGCTAGGATTGGCGAGGGTGGAATGACAGCTTGATAAAATGAACTAGGATGCGTTTGTCCTACAACCACTGGTCCGGGAACATCTGTTTTCACAGAGCATATCGATCCCAGTGCAATTACTAGAAGCACAATTGCGTTGTCCAATGACTTATGAATGACGGGGCTCAAAGCGGCGGTCGTTTCCACATCTGCATCAGCGTTTACTTCAAATGTCCTTTCGGCAGGCCTCTTTCTTTTCCCTCTCGTAAACGCAGTCGATTGCTTGAGAGGAGTTTGTGGTAGTTGAGGAACGAAGGATGAGAAGGAAGGCTTGTGCGGACTGTACTGTTGTATGAAATTGAAAATAATGTAATTCAATGCCGTGGCGTCAAGGAACGGATGGAGAGCGTGCATATTCTCCAGGTAGCTATGATAATACGTCCGAATGACGTCTCTATCAAGATCCAGCTTACCAATTGGTGTTAACCCACCGGGGTGAGGCTGCATGGAGTATCTCGCGTGTTCAGACCCAGAGGGAAATCCAAAACCAGAACCCCATATGTCTCCTGAACATGTGGTTGCAATAGAACTATCATATTCTAAGGAGTTTGGTGATGTACCTGGTACGTCCGCAAGTATGTCACCTTCACCTTGGCCATATAACCTGAGGGGACCCCTGTTTTCTTCCAGGTGCATCACATAATCTTCATCTATCCTCTCCGGGAATAGCTTCTGAATAGATGGCCATAAAAGTAGCTTGTGAGCCGCAGTCGTGTGTTCTATTGGTATGGACAATTCCCGAGTATCAGTATCAGGATTTTCAATTTTCGGAGTGTCTTGGAGTCGAATTTCATCCCGGTGTATGACGTGGAGGGGGCGATGCATGGAAGCATCGAATGAATGCTCATTGGGGCAAAGGACCCCTGGTGGTGGTCTAGGATTTGCTGCCATCAAGTTCGCACTTTCTTCTATCTTGCTGAGGCTAGACGTCAAATCTGTCAGTCCCCTCGGAGGAACAGCACCAGTCATGGTATCCATTTGTGACTTGACCTCGAACAGAAGAGTGGTCATTTCATTCAACTTTGTCATTAGTTCTTCTCTCGTGTCTTTTCCCTGTCGGTCTATTCGTTCAAGGATGGTTTGTGTCGATCTTTCTTGCCTTTTGTAACCAAGCTCAGCTCAGGTTTATTTCAAAAATCAGGATAATTTAAGGTATTCAAAACTTACTTCTGAGGGGGTACATCCTTATAAACACACGGAACATTATTTTCTTTGCAGTGGCTGCAGGACGGACGACCTTCATCGCATTTTGCTTTTCGGGAGCGGCATTGGTCGCAAGCCTGGACATAGTTAGACGACAGAAGGTGTACAAACTGTAGTTAGTAAGAATTTACCTGCTGAGCTCGCGTTGTCCGCCGTTGGCGGTTAGATAGAGGCATTGCACCTTGGCTAAGGAAGTAGTTATTTGTATCATACACCCCAGGAGGAGGAGGTATAGCTGCGCCGTGGGTATAAGGTTGTGAGGCCGGTATTGATTGCATTGGATCCGAGTGAGAAAACATTGCTAATGCAGGGGTCTCACCTTTTGGATGACGGCCATGTGAGGGAAATCGCATACGCGGTTGGAAATTAGCATGTCCAGGTTGCTTCGGTAGTGGTTGAGGTTGCTGTTGTTGTGGGATGGGCGGTGGTTGTTCGTGTGAGCCATTCATGGACTGGTAGCTGGGAGGTGGCGGCGGATGGGTTTCTGGATGACTCGAAGATGACGCAGGTATACCACCAGGTCGTCCATAGGGCATTTCGGGAGGACTGTGAGGGTTCCCCCGTGTGGAGGCATTATACATCGGTGGTCCACGTGGAAGAGCGCCATGAGGGTCGGGGTTGGAAGCTTCATAGGTATTATTGGAACAGCGCCATCCATTTTCATAATAGCCTCGAGGAGGAGGCAAGCGTTGGCCAGAAGGAGAAACCTGAGATCTGGACTTGTCTTCTATTGCTATCTCCATTGCAGTTTATCCGCCAAATTCTAGGCCATCCACAACCTGATGTAGATCAACTTTGAGGGCAAGGAACCAGCATCAAAAACGCAAATTGCAGCAAGGTGATAGCATGTTGAATCACAGAGCCCGTTCATAAAATGAAAAAATAAATATAAAAATAATAAAAATAATTATTCAGCGGAAGGGGCCTTGAGAATCAAATTGACGCTGTCAGAGGCCTTAAGATGCTAAGAACGGTAAAAGTACATATACCGTACAGGCATACGCCGATATATGTTAATCTACTACTAGATAGATACAAGATAATCAGTCTCTACGCATATACACAACGAATGCAAACGGGAGGGGTAAAGTGGTCGGGGGGATAAAGGAGATGTTGTCTCTTTTACCTATGACAGTCTGTCTGACAGCAAAATAATGAAGAGCGGGCGCGGGTGCCGGACGAAAGATTTATAATAAGCACTTCGGTTCCTTGGTCAGGGCTCGGGAAGTCAACCAAAGAAACGCCGCAAGCGAAGCTTCCCGCTTCTTCCCACGGAACGGTGTAGCCGACAAACGGATGGGGCAGAAGGATAAACAACCCGACATGCAGAGACAGACGCCAGGTGGAAGATATTGGATATTTGTCGCAGAGCAGGAAAGAGAACAAATGGAGGTTAGCTGTGGGTACCCGACGAAATGGTGGGAATTGGTAGGGCGACAAGTCGAGGCAGGACAAGATGACCAGTGAATACGCAGTGAAAACAAGGCGAATGAGCCAGCTGATGTTCCTGAGCCTGTGAGCCTGATTATCACATAAAGTATTCAAGAACAGCAATGGCAGATACAGATGAGTTCTGTAGACAAGGTATTTACAACAGTCAAAGGGGGAGACTGGATGGGGAAGACGATTAAAGCTTAAAGAGTAATAGCGGCGGAAGAGGTTGGAGTCGGAGTGACAGGAAAGTGACAAGTGACAAACACAGCCCTTGTATTGTGCGGAACACTGTATCCATACATATATCTAATCGGTACCGGGGTATTTACAGTACATACATTTATACATACATACGTGTATGGTAGAATGAATAAATATATACGGAGTAGGGCACCAGCAATTTGCTGTTTACAACGAAGGTAATTATGGTATTATTCTCCTGGGCGTTCGACTGCCCCTTCCCCCCCCCCCCCCCCCCCCCCAAAAATACGTAATTACCAGCCTGTCGGGCTCAACTTTGACCGCTTGATACTGCCCAGGCTCTGGCTGGCCGTCCGACCCTGCAGGTGACTTTCCCCACTCCCCAGACTCGAGTGAAAAAGCCCAGCGTCCCGTGATTCATCGACGTTTCCCCAGGGGTAAAAAGAAGTTTAGCAAGGAACAAGAAACGGAATAATGGAAATTCCAAGAGCCAATGTGGTCCAATTTGGGACCCACGGACGATTCCCAGCACCCCCCGCCCTTCTCCACTTTTAAGGTATCTGCTACCTCTCGAGACTTTAGATTCAGTGTCTAGCAAAGCCTTATATGGTAGTGACTTCCACTAGGGAGCTGTGGTGGGGTTTGATGGCGTTGTGTTAATCTGCCTGAGGCTGCTGCTCGGAATAATACGATACTGAATATATACTTTCCATTCCATTCCCGTAGTTACAGTACAGTACACGCCAGAAGGTATTGCCTTTCAACCTTGGAATATTATGTAGTTAGTTAATGTTGTGTATCAAGAAGATGATTTTACTGACTACAATTTCAAAGAATAATTCTTATTTAGTCCTGATTTAATGCTTATTGAATAGGAATTTTTCTTCACATTCAAATTCACTAATATGAATTTATATGTAAGATTATGAATGAATAACTAACAACCCTTCAATCAGTGAATAAGAGTAGAGTATGAAATACCATAAGTCTCACTACTTCACAGATGGAGATGATTTCTTGATTATTTATGGTAATAGTTGTAATTCCAATTGTTACCTCTATTTTAGACAGTTTCTTATTTTATTTTTATTGCACATCGGTGGCATTCTGACAAGTCAAAGTAGGTAGTTACAGATAAATTAATTGGTTGCATGTTTCAATTTGATGATCTGCTCGGTTGGGAATTTCGTTAGTTATCTGATAGATAACATTTTCTTTTCCTATCTATTCATATACGGATCAACTTCTTATATATCAGCTCCTCTCTTCTTGCTGCAGCCTTTCAACTCAGAAAAGGCTCCTTCATTCATCGAGTGCATATCGACTGTCCGTATCACTAGTACAGCACCATTTCTCTGGACGATAACATGCCTCTAAATAATGAGAGGCTAGTAATATAATGACCCCCAGGATCCAAACACCAGCTGAACTGATTGTCACAACGCCTTGTTTTACTTCCAAAAACGTCGCTCAGGAGGCAGCACAAAACAGTCTCCCAAAATGATTGGCTTGGGAAATTGTGCTCTGTAGAAACTTGGAAACTACCGTTTCGGATACCTTTTTTTTTTTAGTTTACAGAAACTCTGCTTCCCGTTTCTGGAATTTTAATCATTCCGCCATCAGCGCTCACAAACTCGTTTAATTTATCACCATGCGCCTCTTCAAGAGACGGTTTTTTCGCTAAGCTTGCCATGTGGGGCTCCCACGAGTTATCTGCTACTCCAGTGTCCCACTGACCCCAAGCAGCGAGTGGCGAGCGGACGAACGAAGGGAGATAGTGGAAGTAAATCAAGAGCGCGCTAAATGGCCATAATTGCGACATCTGTAAACCATGGCGGGGAACTTGGACACTTAATGACCAGTGATATCGATGGGATAATCAGAAATCCTAGACCACTGCTGTTAGCATTGGCGAATCATTTAGCAGAATGGGTATTTTGGGAGCGATTGTTTTGGTTTTGACTTGATAGCAGCCAGTTAGAGTCTTAGAGACTGTCGATGATGCAGTAGAGGTGGGAATATTCGGAGGGCATCTGGACTTTGTTCTTCGAAGTCTGCCAACAACCATCCCTTGCAAGCGAAGAGGCCAATACCAGCTCTATGAGAGTTGATCTGGCTGTCGAATAGCTCGGAGCGAGTCTGCCGTTCCATCGTGATCACCGTCCCATCATGAGCTAGCAGAATGGCCAAGGGAACATCGCCGAAGCCAGAAATCCACATCGCAGTCTACAGCCTCCCGAAAGCCTGAGGATGAGTTTTGAGATCGACAGTGAAGTGTTAGACACTGGTTAAGCGAGTTAACGTTCTTGGGCCAACGTGGTAAGCTTGGAAACGGTTTTGAGCTCTCCACAGTGTCCTCCGTCTCCACCACTCCTTTTTTGGGGGGGGAATCGTTACGGGAGCCGAATAAAATAAAGCAGCACACTCTGTGGAAATTCTTGGTTCCAATCCAAGGTCCACTAAACAATCAATCCTCCCGAATCTTTCCAGAGAAGAGTGTGTCATCCCACCTTTCCCTTGCAAGCTCTTGGGAAAACTCAGGCCGATTAAAAGCTCTTCAGTCACGCTTGAACACCAACTACAGGCCACTTGATTGGATGGCCAGCCGGCAAACCTACTTTCTCCCTTCGCTAAACAGCTTCCAGCCCAAGTGCGTACAGGGATAACCCATGCTTCGATTAGATTCCTTTGCATAGTGTTAACTATTTGTCATAAAACCCACCCGCCGGAGCCGATACCCATTCCAGATATATCTCAGTGTCGATGCATCGAACATGATTGAATATGATAGTCTTGCGAATCCAATCAACAAACTTTCATACCCTAGTTTCTTCAGATTCATCCCTTGCATGTTTCTCCTGCCCTTTAAAAAATAAAAAATAAAAAAGAAAGAGACAAAAAAAGGGTGGGACCAATTCCTCCCGTAAGCTCTGGGGGAAATGATCCAGAGGTGGGAAACGACCACCGCAGTAAACTGATGACGTTCGGATTTCTGACACTCCAACCATCCGGGTTCCAAGGTTACTATGGTATGGCTTCTGCATACGAAGAGAAGGGAGGAATAACGGTCCGTGAAAATCCGATAGTTCTCACGGATTTTAAGCGCTGTATGAGATTGGGCGAACCGCGGGCTTTCAAATCCAGTAAAAACAAACAATAGGCATTCCAGGATTACATTTAAATCATGAAACTGGCCGGATTTCCCGCATCCAGGTTGTCGGGTTTGCCCTTGGGTAAATATTTCTTAGATTCTTGATCATGGCATCAATATATCTGTCGGATCTCATAAAATTTTGATAGGAGCGGGTGCATTCGAAGAAGACCCATGATGCTCATGAGAGGTCGGTGACAGCTTTTGCCTGCTCTTGCTTTCTTCCTTGCTTTTTCAAGCTGCGAACCACGAAGGAATCATGAAGGTGGTTCCTCTGCGAACGTTAGATTGCCTCATAGAAATTGGTCGAGGCTGAGGTTGCCTTGTCAGTGTGCAATGAGTGGTCTGCTCATCGTCCACACAGAATTCTATCATTTCTTACCTCAAAAGAAAGGAGCATACATCATACATACATACATACATAATACATACATACATACATACATACATACATACATACATGTATGTGTGTACCTGTACGGTATTCACCATTTGGGAGTATTCACCTCCAAAAAGTACCTTGCAGAGCGCAGGGCATCGTTTTGTAGTACGCACTACTCAGTTGCGACATTACGCTACATTACGCTTGTATGAACAACACCGCACCATTCAAATACAGCTACGGCACACCAGTACGTACCCCCACATGCTCTGTCAGTACAGGACAGCTGCAGTGGGGCCTGAATCCTGAGCTGCCGCTTCTAGGGCGCCTTGGAATAATGAGGATATGTGGATATCCACACTGCGTACCCTTTTACCTCCTCTCCTCTCGATTCCATTTGCTGATACTACTCCCTATTTGCATCAAATATAAACTTCTCGTATTCCTGACTGGCTTTCTCAGTTGCCAGTATAAAAAGACCAATGTTCTTCCCTCCATAAGCCATGACGCTTGCGTCTTATATATACTAGCTATCCTGGTGGACATCACTCACGAGGACAGCGGGCAATAATAACAATAATATCTTTCCACCCTACCATTCGTCCCCAAGGGTGATAGGGGCAAGGCTTGTCGAACGGGGATCAAAAATACGGGCTAATTCGCTTTGAGAAGGACAACGACGTGATCTTGAGCAATAATAAGAACAAATGATCACTCCACCGATAATATCGACGCTGATGCCCACGCCAGGATATCATTCCTGGTCGACCTGAGCATTTGCAGGCTGACGGAATTATGATGGTCCTCAAGCTCCGTGCAAGGGCGGTGCCGCCGTCAGTGTTCCAGGTTTCCAGCTTTTTGAGGAGAAAGCCACAGGGGGCCACCGTCATCCCAGGAACATGGAACGAGGATGCACGATTATTGTCATCATTTCCCCGATCCGGTTGCCTTCTTCTCAATAATAATTGTGAAAATAATACTTACTATCATCTCTGCTCCATTTGCTTTCGAATTAATGCTGGTACGGCAACCCCGGTGGTTTCTGGAGACGGGCGGGCCCGGCTGGGGCAGCTCCAGCGAAGCGTCTTCCGTCGCCATCTCTCTAGTGGGTTCGAGGCATTCCAATCAAGACCCACCAGGGACCAGGGTCATTTCTCATTCCCCTAATCTCATTTCTCGTTGAATGGAATAAAGGTCCCGATAAATGATCCTCTCCCCACTGTGTAACCGTGTAATCGAGACATGGTATGGCGCTCTGGATTGACAGACAGAAAAGCACGCTTGCAGACTACCCCTGATACGAAACGCTGGCCATCAGCGCATCGTATCATGGTCGGCGACAAGTGAAAACTTACCAAAACTTGAACTCAGCGCCATCGTTATAACTTCTCTGTATAGTGTATCAAAAAGTGAGGAATCAAGTGAATGAAAAAAAAAAAAAAAGCAAAACAAAATCATCACTGGATATCTCCAGCAGATCATCCTGTTCCTCCATCGGAACCTCTGGAGCTCCAGATTTTCAAAAAGTTCACCACACCTCGGCTTTCACTAGTGGATTCAAGGGATTCTCATCGCTTTCTCAATTTCCCTCTCTTGTCTTCAGCTCTCCCTGGCGACCTCTTCGGATACAACCCGGTCGAAAAATATCGCACTAACCAGGTTCTAGGTCTGTATGCACGTAAGGATAGGTGTAAAGGAATACTGCTGCCATACAGATCCGTACACCCTTCATACACACAATTACCTAACATCACTCCACCAAATCCTCAGGTTCTACGATTGATTCATTTCATTTTCCATCCTCCGCTGTTTTCAGTGTGTTGTTCTATTTTCCTCCAGCGTCCAAACTTGACGACAGGAAAATCGCCATCACGACTGTCATCTTCCAAGTATCTTGCAACCTTGAATTAGACATTTCCGAGGAGCTGGGTCCTTGCCCTGCCTCTTAACTGTGGGCCAATCATTTCTTACTAACCATCTTCTATCATACCCAGCACCACGGTTGGTGGCATTCTAGGATAACCCTACTGCAATTTTCATCAAACTCTTGTTTTGGTGATTATTATCCCACTTGGCAATAATAATGGTTATCCCAACCTGTATACTCATCACATTCATGGTTTCTCCTTGATTTGAGAGGAAGGACTGTTACAAGTATTATCAGGTACACTTTACCTCCACCGCCATACTGAAGAGGCTCGAGACAGTATCAGGATACCATAAATTTAATTGGGTGGGCGCACTGACCGCTAAAGTGAAAAGGGTCCTTGCACCAATATCGATATATTGGACGCGTGATGCAACGTGGTTTGAAGTTGTGATTTCTCTCCTCTCCATACCCGATCCTATCTAAATGAACTGTTCCGGGGAATCTTTTACGGCTGCGCAATGTTTGACATGTGTTTCAACAGCAATGGCCCGAGCCGCCCGTCCAGATCCTGTCGGGTAATATCATGGATGAACCGGCTGAAGATAGCTAAAAACCAAAGAGAGAAGATCTTTCAAAATATGATCAGTCTTGTGCAATGGACAAATCCGGTCCACAGCCCCCTTCTTTCTCATTGGATGCATCCTGGATATTGTTTGAGAAGGCCAAGCCTGGGCAAGATCTGGAACCCCTGGCCACAAGCCTGCAAGATCCTCCGTCCCAAAGTTTCCGCTGAACGACATGATATACTGGATGGTATTTTGCTGGTAACGTCACTGAGCGCGGACATCAGGGTTTCAATCCGGACTGACTCTTCTCCAGGTCTGTGATCACACATCCTTCAAATCGACAGCAGCCTTGGCAAAAATCGACAGGGAGTAAAATTCTACTATCTAGTGATTGGTCGGACGGTCATGTACATCCTGAAAGTTTGTCTCGACATTTGGCAAATTTTTCGACGGTCAAGTCAACACAACGAAGCATAAATCATGTCTTCTTCTAGAAAGAGGGCAAAAGGGCGAAAATAAACTCCGACTTTTTTTTTAGAGGACGCGATCTCGGCAGTATCTTGACATAATTTGTTGAAGAGGTACATTGAGGTGTCCATGACCCTGTGGAATTAAATCAATCTAAAGGATCGGCGCTGAGAACCTCGGGGTATTGTCATAACTCACAAGAAGTACCAGTATCAGGAAGTAACACGAAGTAACACGAAGTAACACACGAAGTATGTTTCAGAAACCGAAATTGTCCTTTTATTTCCCTGGTATTAATTGTCCCTCTTCACAACCGCTAACTATTAGTACTGTTATGTTAAAGCACAATTGACGGAGGATGTTGTGTTGGGATGTAGCCAATAAATAATAGTGTGGAACCCCACACTAGCTTTGCAACCCATCTAACCGAACGCAGCACAATTCCAAGACCAATCTCTAGGGTCCTTGCAGGGAGCTCAAGGATGGAACCTCGTTCGGAACATACGTATTGAAGATCTTTACAGCAATAATCGTGCTGAACAAAGGAAACCCCCGTTACATTTTCAGCCGCTGCCTTTGGAAAAGTTGGCTCTCCCTTCCAGATTCCCCCCTCAACTCGTTGGGTCTGACCCCCACGCGAACATCTTCCATGGAATGAGTGTTTTCTCTATCACATATCAACAACACCATTGCATCCAGAAAAAGGGGCAGGGGGTGGCAGCAGGTTCAGGTCGTATTACACTGCCCCTCCTATGCAGGATCTAGATAACAATGACATCTTGACCGAAGACGTAAAAAATGCCTCCAAGTCTCCAGGATAAATTTGACTCCCGTCTTTCTTGAAATCATTTAGCGAAACAGCTACATTGAGCTGTCAACTCTCTCTCCACGGAAGAAACGCTCTGCTTGTAATATAGGAACCTTTGAGTGGTTAATTGGTAATTGCTTGATATGATGATTCCTCAATTTCCCCCCTATTACCCCTGTTATCCACAGATAAATGCCACTCAGGTTGATTGATATGACACTCTCTCCTGAATCCATCTTGAGATCATGCAAAATGGGAGACAGGCATTGCTGATTGTTATATCCAGATTAATAAACAGTTGCCTCTGATGAAGATGGCTTGTAAAGTTCATCCGAGGTAGTTGCGTGCCAGAGCCTTTAGGAATGAAGTAAATCATGTGTTCCATGTTAAAGTATAACAAATCCAACAGGATGGATCGATGATGTCGCAAGTTGTCCCTCATACCTGGGGTATACAGAGCCGAAGCCCTCATGATATCTTAAAGTCAAGGATAACTACCCCAGCGTCAACTCCAAGACGCACGTATATAAACCACCTGGACGGAGATTCCGATCGTCACTGCCACAAACATTCCTCTCTTCCGCGTCAACTGTTCCCCTATAGAATATCTATTGGGAGAAGAAGCTGAATCACTGCGCACCTCCCAAAGGGATAAGAAGTTGATCTATTGAGTTTGTCCTATCCCTGAGTCATAGCACCTTTGGTCGCCGAAAAATATACAAGTAGATGGACGATTTCGAATCCCACAACAAATAATTAACGGCCTGGTTGTTCTGGAACGCTTAGTTCTCTGCATCTAAAGTTGCACATTAAACCAACAGAGAGTCCCCGAGATCTCTCCGATGCCCGAGAAGCAACAAAGCAAAGCACAGCATATATGCCGTTTTTAACGGCGTCATACAGCATCGTCACCACGCACCTCACACACCGGACCGTGTGTTCCCATAGGCAAAAAATGGATGACTCATTTCCTTCATAAAAATCCCCGATTGGCCAACTACCTGGCATCATTGAAGAAGACAATGAACGGGAATAGGAGATCAAAGAAAGCCTCCAGCGCGACGACGTTTGGATGTCGTACGATGCGCATAAGAGTCTAACAGCCGGCGTAAAGGTACCTGTATCGTGAGCATTTAGGAATAAGCCTCCCTACCATCTCTATCCATAAACCCCCCCCCCCCCCCCCCCCCCCCCACCCCCCCCCCCCCCCCCCCCCCCCCCCCGCGCCGTAGGTAGAAGAAAACCGCGGAAAAATTCCAGATCACCATCGAAACCTTCTAGGCGAGTGACTTTGGCACGTCTTAAAAAGCTATTGGTAACTCGCAATCTTCCTAACTATCTGCAGCTGAGTTGGCACAATCCCAACTTACAAACATTGATCTGGCCGTGCAGTTACTATGGCTCCATCATTAATGCCAATACCGGAGAATCTGTATGCATGGCCGTGGCTCGAATTGCAACTCTCATCGTCAACATAGGTCTTGTGAAGGCCTATACCATTGGAGTTCGTACTAGAAAAGTAAAACCAGGCACTGACTTTCTACAAAGACGGGATTGGCGTGCTCACATTCGATTCTCCATTTACCTTCGATGTGGCAGAAACACTCGGATATTTGTGCTTACTCGACTTCCGTACGCTTGGTGGAAAGAACCAATACATGAGCAATAGGGAATCTTGGTTGAAATTGAAAAAAAAAAAAAAACCCGGGGTAAACTTGCGAACTATGCCATGGAGACGTGGCGACCTATATACCATTAACCCCAACATCCAAAAACCAAGTCACAGAAGAAATAGGGGCAGGGGAAGGAGTGTTGTCCGATGGAATACGCTGACCACCAGATTGTTTCTGCAATATCCATCCATATTATACGGTCTGAAGATCTGAAATGCTCGCTCTTTAAGGGTATCAATCAAGTCGCTCACCATGGTGCCATGTGGCAACTCTTTGTTAAAAACCGTACAAGTGAGTCCCCTTCGCGGGGGAAAATTACATTGGTTTCCTACGGCGGAGTTCAAGATAGCCTTTTTGCAATTGTCGGGGAAATCCGTTTGTGGATAAACATCCATTACTCGCCATACAGCATCGCTGCTGTTCCCAACCATTTTACAACCTAGAGATTTGCGAACGGTGGTACTTTGGGGCGCCGTCAAAGCCCTTTTTCACTGCACATGTTAGTATATGGAAACAAGAAAGGGAGAAAGTCTGGAGACGACTTAATGTAGAGAATACAGGAAAAAGTCTCACCAATACATATTTCGCATGAAATACCTCCTCTGCTCCATTTTTATCAGTCACTCTCACCTCGACAGGATACGCATCGGGATCGTTCGTGGCAGCACTATCGACCTCGACGACCCCTTGGGCCTGATAGTTGTAGATTCCCTTCCCAAGCGCCGTATACTTATCGATAAAAATCTCGTTCGTCCGCGCTTGATTCATGATAAAATCCTGTACGAAAATATCATATAGAGCAAGCCATACGGCACTGCACTGCACAGTCCTGCAGAACCGCTGACACAAATCAACCCATCAACTTTCCCTTTTGCCGTTTACGTTGTCAGTCGATAATTAATTGGATATATCCGTTGAAGACAAATCTGGAATGCCTTCGGCTTTGCCTTCTCGAACATGCTGAGGCAATGCAGAATATAGCTTCCGGTGTCTCCACCATCGCGGTCAAACTAGGCCACTCCAACGCATCGATGACCCGTCGGGTAACGTCCCTAAGATGAGGAGGGCAAGAGCAAGGCCATAGGAGAATCGGGCTCATGCTTAGTGATATGTCAATGGTGAATCGAAGATCTGCGGCATGTACTGTAGAGTTTAGCTCGGGTTTGTGTTTGCCGAACAAGCTGAGGTGTGTAGCCGAGATGGAAGTTAAATCTTGTCGTTAACTGTAGAGCGTTAACTAACCTCTGGATAAGAAGGTGTAATATCTTACATTCATGTGCAGTATCGCTTTGATCGACTGCCCCTAGGCTCAATATGAATACCCACCGGCCACAATGAAGCAGATTGCATCTGGCACAAGTTGTAGGATATATATATATATATTACTCAAGGGTAATGTTAATACCAAGCTGACGGAATTAGAACCCATTGTAAAATATATGTCGCTAATATCTTCATTATCGTACATGGTTTTAGCGGGAACTGTCTCGGAGAATGTCCAAGAAATTAATGCATAAATAGCAGAAAACATATAACTATGATGAAATGTTTATTTGCTCTAAATCCCCCCTCAAAGATCCCTCGGACCACGAATGCAGAGCACTTCCTGTATTTTTACTCGCCCTTAACAGCCATGTCATTAAATCATGAGATGGTACCGACACATAAATGCTACAGAGAGATATGTCCCCGAGGCGTCCATTCTCTCCACAGCTTGAAAATAACTGTCCCACATGTCCAGTATTATTCTGTGTTCAACTTTATACATCCCAAATGGGTCCCCAACCTCATCGTCAGATTTCTCGATAAACATGTGATTCATATGCCGTAAGTAAAACTTCCTGTGTTGCCATTTGTAGTATAATCGAAAGAGCCATGCAAAATTTTATCTCATAAGCCAGGAGAATAGCGCCCAAAGCCCATTCAGGCCTTCTAACCTGTCATTTGCATCAAGGAGATCGAGCCATCTGGTTCGGCGCAACTGGAGGGCGTACCATGGAGTTCCACAGCTGTCTCCTGTCTCGTCCTCGACGTTGACCTTACCAGTTGTCAACCATTCCAGGTATTTCGAGTGGACGCGGAGATGAAGAATTGAAAAGTGGTGGTTGATCGAGGATACCATGAATATCTAAGTATTCTTTAGTTCGAAAAGCTCACATTAAATCACTGATGTATAACGGCAGTATTGAAGAGAGTTTCCACAGGCTTACATCATCAAATGAAGAGACCCTGTCTGTCCCAATCTGTGTATACCTCATTTTCCTATCCCACATGCTTGGACCAGGTTGTAATATTTTCCATCTCTCGGCGACGCTCAATTTTTTTGAGCCGCTTGAACCATGTCGTCTAAATGGGAGTGAAGTTCTGTCACATTTGGATCTTTTATTTGCTAATCGATCTTCAGAATCCTGGGTTGCTTCTTTGGGCTTATCGATATTTGATTTATCGGCTTCAGGACCAGAGTTATCAGCTCCACCCCACCGTGGCGTTGTGGTCCACCATTTTCCATCACCAGGTCGTGTTTCTGTTGCACCATCCCTGGCCCTCTCTTGTGCAAACAGGAGCATTGCAGCAACCTCACGTAAAAGATCACATATCTCCCTACATCTGTCCCCCGCCGTGTTGTTCTTGTCGTGGAATGAGGTTTCACCTCTGCATTGCACGAATATCATAGGGCCCTCAAGTATGCCTTTTCTTGCAATTTGTCTGTCTTGAGGTGATCGAGCAACAACAAAATTTTGGCGGACTGGGAAAAGCATTCCTTTCAACTGGAGGCGAGGGGGTAGAGTGGGAATGCTGGCCTGGCATCCAAATGGCCATGCAATCATTTCCATAAAGCCACGCAGCGTCTCCTCGCGTACATCTTCTGGGCATTCATGACCTGTGCCAATTCTTCGACCAATATACGTCGATTTTGTGTTGGGGGTTTTGCACGGTTCATTACTTATTTCAGTGGGTTGGGCTCCGCATACAGTACGATTCCTACTTACTTGCCCAACATCAATGTGTCGTTTAGGAGCCGGTGAATCATCAACATGCATTTTACCCGAAGCTTCGTTTCCATCTTTGGAAGGGCCATCATCTGGGGGACGCTCAATATATTGATCTAGAGTCGTGTCCCAATACTGTGCTATCTGATCAAGACCAGCCCAGAACTTTCTGCTCTGAGTGAGCTTGATCTTCTCACGGCCAGGCCGAAAGGCTAGCCGAGAGACTGTTCGAAAGGCGTCATCGTTATCATAGAGGGTTTCTTCTTTTAGAAGGTCATATCTCTCCTTGGTTGGGAACGGACAACCGTTACTCATTAACACTGGAATTGGAATTTCGACTGTTTCTGACGCGTTCGTGGTTGGGGGTTGCTCCGTCCATTGATATGGTGGCAAAGTCTTTAGGACACCTGAGGGAACAATATCTGATATAGGGATATCGGATTCAGCAGTCAGATTGAGAGCTTCCAGGTGAGCGGGGGAAACATCCTGCGGTTTCCTTATTGCGGCCAGGAGCCGATGTAACTCGTTGCAGCTTTCCTCATTTAGCGGTTTTGGAGGTAAGTTGGGGGAGTAGTTGGGGAAATCAAGAGGCGTCGGGGGGAGTGGAGGAATTCTCTCCTCATCAGGGTTAAAGTTAGTGGTCGGTACAGCTGTTGAGTTGTTAGTTCTGTAGTGATAATAATAGCTAGATGCACCCAGGGGTGTAGAGCATGGTTCAGTATGAGGTATCTCTTCACCGGGGAAGCAGCAGCAGCAGTAGCAGCAGTCAATGAGGAATAATGATACTAGGAATAACAGGAGCCAAAGATTGAAAAGGATAGATGATTAGGGAACGCTTTGTGAATAGCAGGAAGTATAGAATTGCCAGCCCCTCCCACAAAATTGATAACTTCGTGGCGAGGACAGAACGGAGGCGAGGAAATTTTTTCTAAGAAGATTTGCTCTGGAGTATAAGGGTGGAACAGTGCATCAAATCTAAACAAACAGCAAAATTGGAATCGAGATATGCTTGTATCAAAAGACTTTTGTGGTTATTGGATTGCAAGGATGAAACGTGGATGCCACGGGTTAAACAGGAGGAAAAAGGAACAGAAGGGACAGGAGACTGGTCTTTCTCACATAGGCTGCCTCCCCAAGAAAACATGATGATACTGTATCGATATTGATGAAGACCTTGGCTGGTGGACCAGGCGATGGGAGGACGATTGACTTGAAAACAAGATTTACATGCTCTTCTTAGCAGCAAAAGGATTCAGATGGTGTAGGAGACGTATTCGTCTAGCAGCCAAAGCCCTCAAGGGACGATGATGCGGAGAACGAATTCGGGGGTTGAAAGCGAGAAACGGGTACGCTTGGTGATGGCGGAAATATAGGGTTTGAGTCCGTTTTCGGAACAGAAGAGGGAGTTCTTGAGACCAAGGACAGTCCTTTTTTGCTGGGACATGAATATTGGATATTCACCACAATATTGCACACTGGCTTTACTCGCGGTTTTCTTACCGGTGCGGCGATATCTCCCTGTAGGTGTCGGCTGTGGGTGCGCTGGCAAGAATGGCTGCCGTTGGATTGATTGCATCTGCAGCTACGGGGGGAAGCACTGCAGGATGAGGGCAAATCCGACCAGTCATTAGCAGTCAAGGACTCAAGGGAGAAAACTGGAGTAGCTAGAGCAGAATATCACCACGGAAGTGCGGGTAAGAAGCCTGTTTGGCTAGTCTGCATCCGTAGCGGCAGAAAGGACCTATCATGCTGTATGTTAAATTAACAGGAGAATCACTAGCTCATAAAAAGCAAATGGTTTGTATCCAATCATCAGCCACTGCTGGGGGGTTCAGGTAATCCTAGAACTTGGACTTAAGCCCAAGGTTCATGGGAAAGCAGCCTACTCCACACAAAGAAATACACTTGGATTTCAAACAGCGGAACAAGGTCTAAAGAATTGTAAACCTTAGTTCAGACCGTGCAGACGCCTGAATAATTGCGAAAGTGTGTTCAATAGTTAACAAAATCTAAGTGACTAATTGGAAACCTGGAACTTCGGAATTTGTTCTCTTTCACTTTCTGCGGTGCGGGTAATCGGACTCGGAGAGGGGCGAAATGAGCGGCTATTTTTTCAGATATTTCCGTGCCGTATTTACCATCGCCTTCTGCAAGGAGATGACTGCTTGAGCTAGCGGTCGACGACTGCACATACACGAGATGCACACATCCCATCCATGAATGGATTCGACCATTTATATCCAGGGCGCCAGTCCAATTTCCGCGTTAGGAGGGATAGAAGTCCCTTTTCACTAGAGTTCAGAATCACAACTCACCTGAAATAAATACTGGATAGACACATTGCTGAACGCATCACTGCCCCTGTAGCCTCGATTGTGAGAGCAAACATAGGTCTTTGAAAACCGTACAGGTGTACTCCTTTATGGCATCTTGATGCTAACTCTCCCATCCTTCACTGATCTTCCTGGGCTGAAAAAGACCGTTGGGCTTGCTCTCAAAAGTTGCTAAACCCCTTAAATATCCTATTCCGAACTTGTCACATTCAGATTCCCATGCATCAAAACCAAACCTGCGCTGCTCACTCTCTCCTCCCGTTTTTGGATAAAGGTCGCGTTCATAAAGCATGGGCCATGGGTGATATTCCTCGCTTTGGACTCAAAATCAGGCGTCTACAAACTTAATATGCAGCTAATGGGCTGCGTGCAAAATCCAAAGAGCTACGGTCCAGTTCAATTGCTTGCATACTTTGGACTGCTTTTCCATGGAATTTTTCCAGGTCACATCAATAGTTTGTCCAGGTTTGTCCGGAAGGACCTTCAAGGGAAAGGGACCCAGTCGGTGTCAACACCACTGAGTTCCTGAACTACCCTTGTGGCAAGGCTTTTGGGTTTTGCGGGATAATCCATGGATGGTTAATCATGCATGGGGTGGCTTGACGACCTTCATCGACCTTTTCAAGCTGGTTGGCTCATCCTGCGATTAGCTTTGCAGCAAAGCCGTGATCGTATCCCAAGTCGGAACCAAGCCTTTGAAAGCAATCTGAACCGCAATTGAACCTGCAACAAATAAAGGTGGGGTAGTTGTGTGGTAGCAGGGCCAAATGCTCTACAACTCAAATCATCCCTTTTTTTTTTATTTTCGCCTCACGGAGTTGGCGCTATGCCGTTTCGAGCTCTCCGTCCCAAACAGGAAACAGCCTAAATGGACGTCAGACTCTCATATGAAACTTCGACTTTTAAGCCCGGTTTCATCTTCATCTTCCTCTTCTTCTTCTTCATCTTCTTCTTCATCCTCTTCATCTTCTTCATCTTCTTCATCTTCTTCTTCCTCTTCAGCTGGGACTTCGAACTTCACCATCTATTATACCTTCACTCCAGCTGTTGTTCATTTGCTTGCTTTGTATTCTTCCGTTGTCTCCTGGAATTCCAAAAATTCCTCGGTCTCCGGAATCTTGTGTCCCCTTTTCTGGCAATGCTCAACCCAAATCAGCTTGTCAATTGTGACAAATTCCAGACTTGCTCAAAGCGGTTACAGGATCTCCAGGTTCTCTTGTCTCATTGCCTAATCAAGACCGATGCTGTCTCATCTAATCGCTACCCGTTTCCACTGTAGAAGAAGCCTTAGGCCCTGAACCCGTTCTTCTTTCCGCGTTGTGCCCCTCGAATCTTTCATGGGTCACTACCGTGTTCTCTTCATCTCCAGTATGTGTAAACACGTAGGGCTACCCAGTATGTGCCAGTATATATGAGAATACATATTGCCCTGGATGCGCAAGACTCGAGAGCCCTATAAAAAGACATTTGCCATGCACAGGCTCCAACTCTTGCAATATCGCCTCCACTGCTATGTTAAGGCTTTAGACCATCATGGTTTTCCTTGCGATAGCTTTTGCCGGCCAAAATTCTGAACTTGATGTGGTATACATTCTAGCTTTGGCACTGGTATAATCACAATCAATCCCAATTTTGCTTAAAGGACAGCAGAGTATCCTGTCATACGGGCGAGGTACTTGACCAGGTTGATCTGGGCATCAGAGTCACTATTTCTATGCTGGGATCACCTCTCTTATGGACAAAGCTCAAATTACCCCACAAGAGTGCCAGCTCCTGTTCTGTTGCTAGTTCGTCGAGGATGTTGTGTTTTGCAGCAGCGCACTAGGGGATGTGGCATACGGTTATTGTTCCAGCATTGCTGGACCACTCTCATTCTGAAACCATGACCTTCCTCTATCATCTGCGTTGATCATTATTGGTCGATGAATTTGAAAGATATTCTCTTTATCCTGATATATTCCAAATGGGTGGGACAGAGAATCAAGGTTCTTCCCACATTTGTTCCAAATTTCTCATCATTCACACCATCGAGCTCTTCCAGTTTTCCTCCTCTTCAGAGGCCTGTTAAGTCACCTTATTTGACATGTTCACCATGCTCTTCGTTAGCTTCTTCTATTTTATTCCCATCTTACTCTCTGATGGCTTTCCTACCCGGTATCTGCACCAAGAAATCACGGTGAAAGACTGTAGATATTTCCTTACCATTGGAACCTCTCCATGAATTCCTCATTACCCTCATTGGCTCTTGCAATCAAACTTTTTTTCTTCTCTCGATTCCCTAAGATTGTGGACGGTTCCAATAAAGTTTACACCGCACTGGTATTAATGTCATTGCTCCGTATTATCATTTTCGACCGGAACTTGACACCCCACAACCACAATGTCAGAATCGGTTACAACCTTCAATGGGACACGATGTACCAAAGTCAGAAGAACTCATCATTCCAATCTCAGCTCTCTACGCGTAACTAAATCTTCATTGCCTTCTCAAACCGCCTTCAAACATCACGGTGCTTCCGCTGCGGCACCGTCATTCCATACCAGCTCTCCAGGAAATCCGTTACCGAGTATATCATTCTCTTCTAATCAAGTGAATTTGAGTTCCGCTTCCATGTCTTCTTCACACTTTAATTTCACCCGAATCAGTAGTAGTTCGTCCCTCTCCATGGAAGCCTCAACATTGGCATCGAGGACATCGATGGCGACAGGAGCAGATATGTCTGCTCATAATTATCAAGATCCATCCAACGATGAAATCGTTCCTTTAAAACGAGGTGCGATTATTGGAGGAACTGTTGGTGTAGTCGTTATTTTCTTGATAGCCCTGGTGCCTTTTCACATTCTTCGACGACGCAGACGGAGGCGACGTCATATGAAACTGCCTGTCCTACTGAACCTTGAAAAGAGAAGCCCACTTGATGAACATACCTACCGCTCCTCCCGCCATCTTGAGCGAGAATCGGGATATTCAACCAGAAGCATGAGTGTCTACTCAGAAACCGGTGACTTAAATCGCGGAGAACCGTTGTCACCCAAGTTGAGGAGGCCACATACTCGTAGCTTATCTAACTTTTTGGGACATGAAAATGAATCAACTGATCCGATCCTCATGCAGTTGGAATGGATGGCAAGCCAAGATGTCAGGCGCATGGGTGGGGAAGATACTCGTGGACATTCAAGGCAACCTCAGAAGAATAAGAAGGATAAATGGAACCTTTTCCCTCCCTCAACAACCCGGGAGGTGGTAACTCGAAATCCCTTCAACGGGAGGCCAATGGATGTTCCAAATCCGTTTCTGGATCCACCACCCGTTTGGGAACCTGGAAATACGTTGCAACGTCCTGCAACTCCTCTCTACGGCTTTGCCCAAGATTCATCGAGAAACTCCAGAGGGTCCACGAGCTTTCCACCGATGCCCGACGTGAACAGAAGAATCGAAAACTCTATACCGAATCCATCTAGATTTGTGCCCTTAAATTTCGAATTTGGGATGCAAGCAGCTCAGGGAGCCCACGGACTTGTTCCATTGCCCTTGCGCTCTGTGGCTGAACCCGTCCCCAATCCCTCTACCATTCGACGAAACGACTCGATGTCGTCTCAAGCACACACCAACTCTACCAGCAGCGGCAGTGTCATCATACTTCCTGGAAGAACCAGCACATCGTTGTCTGCCGTTCTTGTGATGACGGCATCCGACATTTCCTGGTGGCGAAGGAACCGTTCTGCCAATGAACTTGGATTTCCTAGTCGAAGGAGTTATCTATTTGACTTTGAAAGGCGTCATTCCGGGCTTACAGATGACAATTCCACGTTTGGAGATACGGAGACGTCGTCATTCTCAGAAGGTGTTGCGGAAGCTGTTGCCATTGCTCCCTCGCGTTCCTGATTGATTTTTTCATAAGACCTACGTCGAACAACCCCAACAATATTTGTGTTTGTAAATGTGATGAAAAACGGAATCCCTTTATTTATTATCTACTTTTATGGCAGGGTAGTTTTCTCCAATACCTCATTCTCTTCCTGGGATTCTGACCCCTACCTTATTAACAAGCCGCTCCTTTTGGGCTCTATTTGTATTCCCCCTTCTTCTGGCTTCAATGATGCGCTGGGTGATTCTGTCTCTCCAGCGTGCTTGTAGTTTGTCTTTTTTTCCCATTTTACTAATTTCCCCCCTGTTTACATGGGTTTCTGGAATCTCACGGTTTTATGATTGAATGTCTTTACCCACGTCTCTTTTTCGTACAGTTGAGCTTATGGATTCTTTGTTTCGGTCTCTCTACACCATCTCTCATCGACGGACTGGAGGTCGATGTGATATAATCGCGTCCTTCTTGTATGTATGTACAATGCTAATGTTGTGCTTAACTTGATTAATGGATAGCTGCTGGATACTACGCGCAGGGGCGCTAGCAGTGGCATAAATATGCAACAAATGTTCCTTGCAATCAGATTAACTAATTCAATGATCTCCAAAGTCGTCCTCACCCTATATCGTTGTCTCCTATACGGGCGATTATTAAAGGTTTCAACCCAATTCAATTTCAAAACAAAATAGGGGGAAAAACAAGAAAAGAAAAAAAAAAAACAACATCTTACTCCAGTCACTAAATCTAAATTGCTATACCGGAGTCTTGATCGGGCTTTATTGTAGTTTGGATCACCGACATTTCATTGGGCAGTGACTCAACGAAGTATCCACCTAGTGACTTGACTGTCTGCTTGATCTGTTTTGCTTAAAGGGAGATGATATCGGTTAGATATCTCTACTTCTACGAAATGGGATTTGATGATATTCCCAGCATGAGATGTTATCAGCGTTAATTCGAAGAGGTGAGTGATTATGGGGCCAGTTTCGAGGGGTAATTGAGCATGAGACAAAAGGTTAAAAGTTTTTTAAAAAAAAAACAATCAAGTAACATGTTGATTAATTAATAAAATGAAATGAATCTATATGTTGACCCAAAGCTCTTCTGATTTACTATAGGGAGATAGGTAACAACAGCAATGCATGCATGAATAAGATTTGGGAGGCCGGAGATGGTTTTCTTATGGTTTAAAAAAAAAAAAAAATTTTTTTAAGGTAATTTATATTTCTTTTCTGTTCGTTTCAATCGTACTTGGAAGATTATAATGGCTTTTGTCTTCTATCCGTCATGAGGTCAACCACCCCACCCGCCTTTATATCCCATCAATTGACTCCCAATTTGGTGGGATTAAGAGGATTTTTCTTTTTCTGCTTTCCATCAATGCAAGTAGGACAACAGCAGTTCAGAAAGACAAAACACGAAAACAACCTTGAAAAATGAGGATTGTCAATGAGATTTTGCCTTCTAGTATTGCACAAAAATATGAAAAAACAAAACCCATGGTCATCTCTCACACAATCAGGGAAAATAAACACCTCCCGAGTGGGCCCCATGAAAAAGGAATTACAAAATAGGCATTTACACCTACTCCTCCTCGACCTCCGCCAGGTGGGCGTTTCTCTTGGCAAGTATACGTTCTTGTCGTCGTTCCCGGGCAGCCTTGACCTTGGCACGTTTGGCATCCATCTCCTCCTTGATAGTACGCTCACGTTGCTTCTCAGCCTTGGCTTTGTGAATCTGATTTGGTAAGGTCAGGTTAGTTTAGATCTCAGCGTCAATCATAGTAGGCCGAACAACTAATTCAACAAATTATCGTAGTCCTGTCCTCTAATCCGGGAGAGGGGGAGGGATGTGGGGTATTTGATGGGGGAATTTGTGTATTGGGGACGGGAAATGCCTACATGCTCAACCAGCGCACGCTTGTGCTTGAAAGTGTTACCCTTAGTCAAGTGGTACAGCTCGTGGTAAAGGTGCTTGTCAATTTTCCCAGAGGCACGATACTTGGCGAGAAGACGGCGAAGAATTCGGAGACGACGCATCCACAGGACCTGGCTGTAAAGTTGAAAAGAAAACGAGTCAGAGATCTGAGCAATTCCAAGCAGTCCTCCTGCCTATATTCGAAATATTCACGCAATTCACATATCAAGTCCATTTGGCCATCACAGGCCTCTCGAAATATAGAGCTTCATTCCAATACCAGTGTCCATGAAAGGGGTAACGTACCTTGGCATTCTGGCGTCTTTGGTACCCTTTCTCTTACCGAAACCCCGATGTCGTCCGATTTTTCTAGCTTCTGCGAGCTCCCGGGCTCTGGAACGCGAGTGCATGGTGACGGGCTTGTGGATGATGAGGCCATCGCTCAACAGCTTGCGGATGGTCTGGCGCGAGTTGGCGGTGGAGATTTCGTTGACTTCATTGGGGTCAAGCCAAATCTTGCGTTGGCCGCAGCCGACCACCGAGGCCGCCAGGCGCTTCTGGGTGCGAAGGTTGACCCTGTTATTTCCAAAACGGCGTTTCTGTCAGCCAGGAATTCTCTTCACAAGTACTCATTGTGTATGTAAATATTTGTGTATGCGCGCGATCCGGGAGGGTGGAAGCGAAGACAACTAGGAAGATTCTCGTCGCTATCCGGCACAAACAGGCTCCACAAGACGGACGCAAAAGAGGGCCTGGAAAACGAGAGGGGTCACAGGGCTACCACTGGCGATGCAGGGGAAACTTACATCTTGATGCCGTGTACTGTAGATGGTCGGTCGTTGAATGGATGGATGTTCGAATTCCCACAATCAGCCTTTGGAATATTGACAAGGTCAAGTTTGGGGTTCGTGGAAGAAGGAGGATTAGTAAGCAGCCGGGAGGCTAAGCGAGAACAAACCCACAAACTTAGGGCTTGACTGCGCTTGACCCGATTGGTACAGCCAGCGCTATACCTGAGAAAGCCAGCCACGTGACCTTGAGAAAATGCGCGGGATGGGATGGATACAACTATTGAAAATACCCCGTCTACGTGGTGGAAGAAAGGCCCGTGCAAATCCATTGTATTACATCTTGGCTCTAGGTATGACTTGGTTCTCTCCTTGGTGAAGGGTTATATTTGACATACAAAAAGCTCCGCCCAACTGGATATTATATCACGTGATGAGATTCGGGGAGGTCCAAGGATGATCATCAAGCAGATTTTGATTTCTATATACAAGCATACATGAGAACCGAAAAAAAAAGGGAGGAGGGGGGGGGGGGGAAGGGTCTCTAAGATTCGTATTAACAAAAAATATAAATTAGTCGACATCATTGCCACATAATTCGCACTAGTCGTCACCTATCGGCTCGTCTAGGTCGATTTTCCCCACGCTCCAAACCTCCTTTTCGTCTTCAAGTTCGTCGCTTGACAGACCGAGCCCCCCTTGTCCACCTTCGGCTTCTCGTCTTTCTCGTGCTTGATTGGCTAGCCGTAAGGCAACGCGCTTGAAGTAATCTTGCATGCTCCGTTTCGTGGCAGAAGGTAACTCCGCCCCTGGACCATTAATGTACTTTTCAAAGACTGTGGCTTCGGAATCCACCACTGAAAACAGCGACAGAAACGCTGCCTCTGCTGCTAGTTTGACTGGGATGACAACGTCGCGCACACTGGCAAAGACGGGCGGTACGAGAATTGGAAGATGAGGACGGACAAGTTCAGGATGCAGACGGCTGATGGTTCGAACTACAACCAATGCTAGCCGTCGAGTATCTGTGGGCCCACCAGGCTTGATTGCTGGTGAGAGAGCTTCAATCAATGGCTTGTCTATCTCGAAGTTGCGGGTTATGTCTTCTGACAACAGGTATTTGCCTGCTGCAAGCACGCTGTTGTCCGATATAAATGGCTACCTAATATTAGCTTCCAGATCTCTGACAGGGGGAGGTTGGTGTTATATTTCTTACATCTTTGTTCGAAATGCCATTGCATATAATGGACGGCGTCTCGGAAGGAAATTTTGCCGCGAGAAATTCTGCAGATTCTAACAAGACTGCATTAAGGCTGAGAATCGAGGAATGGGTCAAGAGAGGAGTGAGAACTCGGTTCCTATAAATAGATAGTCAGCTTCATAAGGCTCAGGGATTTAATTCGATATTTCTTCAGTGGGTAACTATACTTTATCAGCGGAGCGGCAGTGTCCGGAAGAGTTTTGACAAGACCACCAAGGAGTCGAGCAATTGTAATATCCATTGCATCTACCGTACGTTAGTATTTAAAATACGGCTGGAACCCGGAAGCGCATTGACATACCATCACGCCCAGTACCATCATCATCAATAAGGTTGAGGATGGCTTGTCTAGATGTATCGCTCATATTTTTACCAGCTTTGCTTACAACTTCATAGAGTGCTTGAAGCATGGCATTCCTGACACCTGTATCGGAGGTTTTGGATCCGGTGACGAGTTCTGGCGGACAATGTTAACGACTTTGTCACTTGTAACTAGTGAGTACATTACTTACCTGCTACGAGAGGATCAATTCTTGGTGTTAATGTGATCAATATGCCTAAGCCCTTAGCTGATCTCTTTCGCAATACATCACTTGAAGTGTCTGCCAGCCCTCTGGCAAATGTTCTTTGTAGTTGCGGCAGGAAAGGTTTCACAAATAGGGGTATCTTTTCCAAAAGCCTGTTAAGAGCCAAGAAAACGGCACCTAGAGATATATCGTTAGCATAGGGACCACTAGCTCATCGAGTTTTTGTCCCGATAACCTACATTTGATGTCTACGGATCGTTCCGAGACAACTCTGATCAATGGGCCGGTGATTTGGGTAACATATGGTCGTAATGCCTCCGGGATTGTCCGATCGATGATATCAGCAATTGCAAGAGCAGATTGTACACGTTGATCGACGGTTCCATTGAGGAGCCCTTGAAGGAATATCGGGAATATCGATGCAATTCCTTTTGGCAGGGAAAATCCTGGAAGGTTTGAACCTGGGACACCAACTTGCCGTAGAACTTGACGTGTTGGAATGACCAAAACTTCCATTTCCTCCTTTCGCATGTGTGTGGTAAGCTGTGTTAGAGCGTCCCACGCCGCCTTAACGACACCTGCATCGCGGTCATCAAACGAGATAAGCAATACGCGAATTAAATCTGGGTGATAACGAGAAATGTCAAGTTCTGTACGAGAGAAGAATCTCCCTAGGCGAATAGCTCCGTTTTCCCGTTTTCGATGGTCTTCATGCTTCATCAAAGCCAGCATTACACTCATGGAAGCATTCAATCCGTCGAATTCATCCACCGATTCTAAGATGGTATCAAATGCGTCTCCGATCTCCTCTCTGAGGTCACCGTCCTCGCAAGTGACGATTGTATCCATAAATGCGTTTAATAGTGTGGGCAGCCTGCGAGTCATCGAAGAACTGGCCACTTGGGCCAGTGATGCTAAGGCCTTTGCATTGAATCCAGAAATAGGTGAAGTTAACAATGTTGGAATAAGGTTGGGGAGGATTATATTGGCTCTCGTCGTTTCCGTGAGTAGAGTCAAAAGGGCAGATAACGCTTGCTCTGCATCGGCCTCGCTTCTCAGAAGATGGAGTAAGTCCGGAAGAACCTGATCTACAACTCGTTTGTCCAATACTTGCTGCAGGGAATCAAAGGCTTCGGCTGCAGCTTCTCGAACCGCCTCGTCATGATCCACTAAAGCAGTTCGCACAATAGATATAAGAACCTTCTCATAATCTTGGAGCGATTCGGCTGAAGCAGAGATGACAAGCTCTCGCAAAGCAATACAAATACCCTGCCTCGAATCCACATCTGTAGACGCATTGAGACCGGCCTCCAGCGATGGAAGCAAGGATGACAAGACCCCATCTCCTGCTTTCTTGATGAGTTCGCCAAGGGCATTTCCGGCGATCACCTTCTGTTCCATGTTGGGACTCGCAAGACGACGGATGATGAGATGCGATAAGGTGGGTATTAGCTCCTTCAATGTCCGTGGGGTGGCTACAAGGGCTTTCCAAACAGCAATTGCTGCACTTCTAACCAAACCAGAAGTATCGCAGCGACAAATGTAGAGCAAAGAGAGAACTTTGTTCCGTTTTTCTTCTCCCAACACTTCAAGAAGAGATTGGCCAGCTTGGGCAGTGGTGTCTTCTTCATCCTCTTCTCCTTTATTTTGAATACCAGTGAGATTGAAAATTAGGTCCCCAACCAACTCGACGGAACTGAGTCTAATGCGGTAGTTATCATCTGCTAAGCCTCGCTCAAGTTCTGGTAGTAAGAGGTCAATGGACTTTGTTGCGAAGTTTTTCACGAGTAATCGTCCAGCACGAAGTGAAGTCTCGCGAATAGCCTCTATATCATCTGCCAAACCGGCCAAGATAGGAGGAATAATTTTGCTGAGATATGACGAGAAGCTGTTTCCAAAGCAGGCAGGAAGGAAGACAAAAAGAGACATAAACCCTTCTCTAACTGACGCTTTCGCGCTGGCAACGTTTTGCAGGATTGTCGGCAAAATTTCTTCGAGGCGAGAAGTACCCAAACCCGCAAGTACTTCGGAGAGAGCTTGAGCAGACCCCAGTCGATCGCCTGCACCAGCATCGGATTTAAGGGTGTTCATAAGGCTTGGGATCAGGTCTGGGAGTGCATCTTCACCGAGTTTCTCGATGAGGGACCCGAGCGCCTTGGAGGCGGTCGCACGAGTGGTAGGAACAGGATCGATTATGGCAAGCTTCAATCCAGCGACCAATATCGGCAAATGACTAATAACGTCTTTGCGTTCCGTGAGATGGGCCAAGCTGCCGATGATTTGGGCTGCTTTCTTTTTGGTTGCCGATCGGCTCCCAAGACCGCGTTCCAGGATTCGAACAACCAAAGCAAGGGATGGCGCATCTAAATAATGAATAAATGACACCTTTATCAATGCATCCAAGGCTTCGTCGGTGTATACCATAGGGTCGCTGAGGGCCTTCAGAAGAACACCAACTAGACTCTTCACCTCAGGGTTACTAATCACCTCTCCGAACCGCTGGAGACTGCGGTTGGCAGAGTTACGCACTTCTTTATGGCTATCATTCAGGACAACCGTAAGGGGAGGGATGATGTCCGGGAGACTAGCAGCAAGTTGTTGAGGGTCAAGGTATGCCATAGCGCCTAGAAGGTCGCATGCTCCCTTCTTGCTACGCCACTGCTGATCGTCAAGTCCTTCGAGAAGGGTTGGAAGAATTTGCTTTACACCGTAGGAACTCAAACTTGAAAAGCATGTTTTCGCAGCATCCAGGCAGGCGCTGCGTACGTCGGTACTGGGATCGCCGAAACTACTCAGCAGCTGGGGCACAATTTGTATAACGTATGGCTCAAAGATCCGGCCTAGAATCAAGGAGAATAACTCGAAAGCCATAATAGCACCTTGTCTTTGATTGGGATCATTCTTGTTCTCTAACGCATCGGTGAGATGTGCCATAATGCGGTATTCTCGGAATGCCGATACCCCCTTCCCACTAACAATGCCGCCTAACCCATATGCTGCACCACGTCTTGCTGCGTATTGTTTCGAGTGAAAGAGTTGGTCAAGTATTTCTTTAATGTAGGTCGCCGCATCAGCGCTTGAAAGCCTGATAGCG
The DNA here is from genome assembly GCF_000150735.1 of Paracoccidioides brasiliensis. Lineage (NCBI taxonomy): Eukaryota > Fungi > Ascomycota > Eurotiomycetes > Onygenales > Ajellomycetaceae > Paracoccidioides > Paracoccidioides brasiliensis. Next base: position 521,404 of record NW_011371363.1, read on the forward strand.
GGAGGAAGGCACTCGGCGACTGCGAATTGAACTGTCTCGGATGGCGTGGACAAAGCAGCAAGGAGCTTTCGGATAACAGTGTCCACCCGCTTGTCTCCGGACTTCAGATGACGAGCAAGGGAACCGTATAGAACTATCACTGCCTCATTGAGCCAATCTGATTCCTTGCTGGCTTTATCTGATGTTTCCAAAGTATTTTCGAACAGCTGCATCAGTTGCTCTACCTTTTCGTGGCCTTTCAGAGAAATAACTGTGCTCCCACTTTCGGCCATTTGGCGTCGAACCAAATCGTTCTTGTCAATTAAAGGACCCTCGTCAATCAAGAATTGAAGCAGCATGACAATTTGGTCTCCTTGGAAGCCCTTTGCCATAGCCCCAAATGCCAATGCAATTCCACTACGAGGTTCCCATTTATCTTTGTTGTCAACCTTCTTGGGCATGCCGTAAGCGTCCTTTTCAGGAGCCTTGGGCATAACTTCCTCTCTGTATTTCAATTTCAGTATTTGAAGAGTATCAGCAAATACTGCTGCACTAACTTCACAAGCGTGGGCCAGGGCTCGAGACGCTGCTCCTCGGAGTTGCGAGTCTGTACTCTCGAGATATTTTATGAGGAGACTCGCGGACTTTTCATTAATACCGAGAGCATTTTGTTCCCAGATAGCTTCAGCTGTTTCGCGATTCTCCGCTACATGTTCGTGACACGCTAGCCAGATGTACTCGGAAAAGTCAAGGTCTGTAAGATCCATCTCCGACAAAATTACCTGGAGCAAACAGCTCCGAACCGGTATTTCAGGGACAATAGAGGCTTGAAGAATAACTTCAAGTTCATCTTTTTCAAAGTTATGTGCTATACACCTGCAAAGATTAAATAAAGCGTCTCGAATGATCTTATGGTGCTGAGTATATCTCTGCATGGAGGATATCAAAGTTTGAAGGGCGGTAACACGGGGGAGCCTGTTGTCGGAAACTATAAAAATTTTTGTAAATCAACCAACATTAAACTCAAAAGATTTGTGACACTTACATGAACTCGTATGAAGAGAGAGAAACTCGAGAGCTAGTAGAACTTGTTCTCCTTTGCTGTCTTTAGATTCTTGAATGCCATCCTTCTCAAGAATAACAAAAATCAAAGGCAGGATATATGAGAGGGTAGCAAAGTCGAAAGGTCGCTGCTCCGAGCCTAAGCGAAGACGGTAAAGAATTCTTGTAACAAGCTCTATAGAAATTGATCAGCCAAACCATTTTCAACACGAGCTTTAGTTAATTATGTCTTTTACAAAAACATACCACCAAGAGGTTCATCTTCTAATTGTGGGTATAGGTACGTTTTCCCCAGAGCTCGGAGCGTAGCAATACCAACAAATGGCCGCACCAGTCCAAGTCTGGTAGATATTCGATCTGAACAGGAGACATATGCTGATGAAACTGCATCACCGACCAGGGCACCGGCTCCAGCCCTCGCAAGGTCGGTAAGACATTTGACCACGGGATTTATCCACGCTTCAACATCCGTTGGCGGTCCCCGCGCAAGGCTTTCTACAATCCCAGCCCCCCTTTTGATTATTTCTTCCTCCGATTGCACATTTTGCCGAATTAGAGCTTCCTTAGCCAGTTGGGCATTGACTTTGGCTTGTTCATCAGTAGTCAATTTCTTCTGCGGTTGGCCGCGTTTTTGAGCAACTTGGGCGCGAAGTTCCTCCTCCCATTTCAGGGTGTCGGAATCCCTGCCCTTGCTAATCACCGGCGTGGATTTGGAGCTGAGAACTTCTATAAACGTTGTTCCTTCGGGAGTTCGGGCAATGGCAATGTCGGTTGGCTCGAATTTTAGTACTCGTTTTGGGTCTAAATCTTCATGGAGTTGTTTTATCAGGCGCGGAATCATGATGTCGGGTGCAACGAATGCCAGATCAGCTGCCGCTTCCCACGCTGCAGCTCTCCCCTTGCTGATCTGGCTCCGTGTTAGGTCCTATCAAAATATATGTTAAGATACGGTATCACCCCTAGTGAAATGGTAAAACTCTGAGAAGACTCACATCAACAGCCCTCAGGATTTGTGCCATACATTCCTCATATTTTTCACTGACCAGTTCCCCTGGGTCTATGCCAGTTTTCAAAACCACATCGATCCATTGTGTTCCTGGGATCAACTGCGGGCGGCAGAGAACCAGCAATTCAACCAGTTGAGCTTTAAGAATCTCGCTGGAGATGATGTGATTATGTGCTCGTTCGGGGGGCGAAATGCTGATAGCTTTGATTACACGGTAGAGTCTTTCGTTTCCAGTCCCAGCATTCACCGAAGCGGAGTCTTTATTTGCAGTGTCTAGAGCATGAAGCCACTCCCATATTCCAGTGATCGCTGCCATCCCAACTTGGGCTGGATTTGCACAATAGCTCTGTTTTAGGGCATTCACTGCATGTTCTCTAACCTTTGGTGGCGTACCAAATGAACATATCACATACATGAACGCTTGTGCCCAATATTTTTGTGCCAACAGATCTCCTGTCTGAAACACCGCCGATCTGGAGACCGTAGATAAGGCACGTGTTTTCCATAGGAAATCTTCAGTAGAGTTCAACTTCGTGTAGACTTTCGGGTTGAGGAGGAATGACGGTTTCGGTGATATGGATAATGTCTGTTGCATAACTTTATCATAGGCCAATAAAGTGGCTCCATTCTTGTCTTTCTGTTCTTTGAGTCTGTTTAATAGAGCAACAAAGACGAAAGCTATTGTAATTGCCCCATTCTGAACCGAAGGCAAAAGGTTAGCAACGATGTCATCAAAAGACTCATGAAACTTGGCAACCACTGGATGAAGGAAATCCGTTGTAAAGTTAGAATGAAGCAAGTCATCATCTTTTGTATTCCACAAAAGCTCCCCGACGTTCATCAGCCACAGTTTGCGGAAGGCGACTCGTTTTTCACTGCAGCCTTTAGTTGCAGCATCTAATATTTCCTTTCCAATAGGTGCTGCAGTGTGAATGAGGAAGGCGAGATGATAGCAGAATGACTTGAGCTCAATATCCAACGCTACTTCACTAGCTTCACGAGATAAAACGGCTACGAGACCTCCCAGTATAGATTGTGACACATCAGTGGAGCACGGAATAGAGGAGAGCACTTGGGCTTGAAGACCTCGCTGTTCAGCGTTTGTAATTTTCTGGGTTTTCAGGGGCGCGATAACTTCTTCTACAACCTTGAGAAGCCCCTGTTCAGACTTGCATCTAAGAACCAGACTTTCAAAAGCTTTGACAGCACCATTTCTGATGGATGCATTTGCAGATTTGATATTCGTTAGGAGCAGTTTGCAGAAATGAGTGTAGAAAATCTCTGAAATCTCGACTTCAATAGGTATCGAGGCCGCCAGTGAGGGTATCAGTCCACTGAAGACAATTTCAGGAGCTCTAAGAATGGCCTTTTCAAGGAATGGCCAGACAGTAGTTTGAAGATCTTCAGCAGTCGCGAACGAAATAAAGAAGTCGTGCAATCCTCCTACGATATGGGAAGGGAGGGCTGTGCGGGATCCAATAATTTCTTTCGCATAGAATTGCAGGATACCAGCCTTCACATCGTCCAGAACCGGCTTTCTGTTAGGAATCCGAGCGCTGACCCCAGCTACAATTCCGAGAAAGGGAGAATTTCTTGAGCCAGAGGCGCCATCGCTTGTTAACATCGAAATTGTCCGCCGTAAAATCTCCTCGCCAGTTGCCTCAGAAGAGAGAACAGCTCGCAACGCCCGCCTGGTCACAATAATGGCCGAGTGCTTTATGGTTCTTTTCGTTTTAGCCCGCAGGCAAATCTCCACAACCTTGGCGTCTGAAGATAAGAGATTTAATACGGACTGTGTGGAGTCAGGCAGCCCACTCAGCTGTTGTAACAGCAGCGAACACCATTCTGCCAAAACAAACGCATTCGCAGCAGCTATCCCCGGTTTAGAGCACTCCTTGCTTAATTCTTGTATGAAATATTGGCGGTCCTGGTTTGCGGCGGGAATTCGAAAGAGGGCACTCAGGCATTTCTGGGCTGCTTGACGAGATGCGCGGTCAACGTAAATCGGATACGTCCTGAACAAAAGCTGGGCAACCGGCCGACATATGTCCTGTGCGATTTGGGATCCTTCGAGCAGTTAGTTCACATGTCGCAGCACTACGTGGTAGATAGGGCGCTGTTATTTACCAGACAGTTTTTCATGGAGCTCATGCAGTCCGTGGCGTCGGCAAGCAGTTGAACCCGAGAGCACAACCGACTCCAGACTCTCGAGAGAGCCCTCGCTCACTTTGTTCCACTCGATTGCGTCCATATCGCATGGCTTTTGCGCATGTCGGAACTTCGGAATTTGAATCTGGAGATTATTTATTGCTCCCGAACTACGGTGCTCCGTGGTCGTCGGTATTAAAGAAATACGATAAAGTTGTTGACCATTGAAATAACTCACTTGGGATTTTTTGTTTGTGGGGGGGAATTGTTGTGGCAGCTAAATAAATAGTCAGCAACGCTGGTTTGAGGCCTTGGAGATATTTAAAATCAAATTTCACCTCCACAACGACAACCAAACAACAATAGGGTGAAATCAGGCACAAATGACAGTACGTGGTTCTCGCCATGAGGTTTGGATTTGGCTCTTTGAATTGCTATTTCTTTGACGGGTTTCCTTACGATAACCAAATACACCACTATTTACCCATACGGATCTTTGAGCTCTGACATCATCTTTAATTGAAAAGCAGAATTTCCCTAAGATGGCCCCGAACAGGAAGAAGAAGAAACCCTCTTCGAACCCATCCAGAGGATTCACAACAGTCTCTGTCCCGTCAAAGTCAAAGGCGACTGGATCTACAACATCACTGTCCTCGACTGCGCCAGTGGGACACCAGGAAGCGTCAGAAACCCCGACTGAACCACCATCACAAGCTTCCATTGGGTCACAGCCTCAGCCTTCGCTTCAGGAATTGTCTCTAGAGGAGCTCCAAAAACATCTTGAGGATGCTGAACTTCAATTTCTGGTTGAAAAATATGGCGTCAAGTGCAAGAATGATGCTTCTCGCCAAGTTCTTAAGTTGGAGACTGAGAAGCGTATCCTGCGACCCCAAGCATCCATTCTAAATGTGACCGACTGGTTGTCCCCTTCCATTTTGAATAAAATCAATGAGATGGAGAAAATGGAGGTAAAGAAGTCCGTCGAGCAGGCTTCCAGACCCGAAACAGAGGAGGGCCAGATACTCTCTTCGGGGGAGGACCTCTGTATAAAACTTTGGACCCTTCGACACACTCTTCTAGGTTTGAATTTTGCGCCGGAGGATGTTGAAAAAACTCTGAAAAACTGCCTACAGTTTTGCTTCAACGATCCAGCAGCTAGGAAGGATCTTATATGGGGCTTAGATCAATCTATTGAATGGCTTGCCAGGCATTGCGACGAGAAGAACCTACCCCAATATGACGAGCCTAAGCCCAACCACTCAAATATCAGGAGGGAAGCGTCCTCATTTGAGAAGGGTGAGAAACATGGTCTGCTGTAGTTATTTCCAAAGCGTATGCTGACAGATTGGATAGGTAAACTGGGTTCAAATCCCTCAAGCACGGGTTATAACACCCCTAGCGATACTCGTTCAAGTCTAAGGAAAATGGAAAGGGAAACACCCCTGAATCAGTCAAGCTACAACTCTGATGAGTCTGATACCAACCCAGACTCTCTGGTTCCTAAATATATTAATCTCCATACACAGCTCTACATGCAACAACCAGATTTGTTTAATCGGACGAAGAAGGGAAAAACAAAAGTAATTTCGTCATCCACTTCAGGGGATGACAGAACCCAGCACCTTACAGCCGCGTTGAAAAGAAATTTAGCAAAAATCGAAAACGACATTCTATTCGATCACGATCGGGCTGAAGAGCTATGGGGGGAAAAGCTAAATGAGCTAAGGGAAGATACTGCGAAACACTTACGGAACGCAGCTAAAGAGCGTCCACTAGTGACTCCTCTTACCAAGCCACAGGAGCCTAAAGTTCTAGACGTTTCTGATACGTTGATAGAGCCAATACTGCCTGATTCGAACGATAACGATGATATTTTTGGAAACTTATTTAGCACTGATGCAGACGGTTCTTCTGCAGTGGTTTCGAATTCTAATTGGAATGGCAATTCATCAATTAGAAGCAGAGACTTTGGCAAACAAGCAGGATTGAATCCGCGACGGATTCTCGAAGAAGCTTGCCGGGCAAGGTTTGGAGATTCCCTTTCCTGCATTTTTTTGTTCACGACTAACTTCTGTCTAAAAAAGGGACTCTGCATGGAACATAGTGTATAGAGATGTTTCCTCAACATCCTTTTCTCATCGCAAGGAAGTTGAAATTAGATGGTCAAAAGCACAAGACCCGCCACCTCCAGTGCGCTTGGACGACATATCGTACAGAGGTGGCTCACATTCAGTATGTGTGTCAATGGTGTCAATTTCAACTCCTACCGCCCTGCAGGCTGAGTCGTACATTTCAACGGTGGCTCTTTTCATCTTATTTTCCCATTCTCAGAAAGAGGGAAAGGTTTACATGAGACTGCCTGCTGTATGGCGAGATCTGTGGGATGAATTCGTTACTGTTAAGAAGAATCAGGAAGATGAAGCCGACAAGGATGTTCTGAGAGCCCTTCAAAAAGTAGTCCAAGAAAAAATGGAAACATTAGAGGATGATATTGTGCTTTTGGATAATTTCCGAAAACGGAACAGTGGAATCAACCCCCCCCTCCTGCAAGGGGCCAGTCAGCCAAATCAAGCTACGAAGCCTGCAGAACAGCTCCGAAAGCTCTGGACGGATAGATCCTCAACCTCCTCTTTCGCAGCTATGGAGTCTTCAAGAAAAACGCTACCTATATGGAAGTTCAAAGACCAGATCTTAGAAACCCTTTCTACCAACCAAGCCATAATTATCTGCAGTGAAACAGGGAGCGGGAAGAGTACCCAAATTCCTTCATTTTTGCTGGAGAATGAGCTGTTGTCAGGCCGAAACTGCAAAATTTACGTTACAGAGCCGCGACGCATTTCAGCCATATCATTAGCCAAGCGAGTGAGCGAAGAGCTTGGAGAGGATAACAAAGCAGTAGGAACCAGTCGCTCGCTCGTTGGATATGCCATTAGATTAGAGAGTAAAATTTCAAGCTCAACACGACTAATATTTGCGTACGTATTCTATCCCCTTCACTTTATTATATAGTCCTCACTGACATGTATTCCAGGACAACAGGGGTAGTTGTAAGGATGTTGAAACGACCTAACGATTTCCAGGATATTACCCATCTAGTATTGGACGAGGTGCATGAACGTACAATCGACAATGATTTTCTTTTAATTATCCTTCGCAGGTTAATGCAAGACAGGCCAGATCTGAAGCTTGTGTTGATGTCGGCCACCGTTGACGTGGAAAGATTTTCCAAATATTTCCATGGTGCCCCTGTCTTGAATATCCCCGGTCGGATGTTTCCTGTGGAGGTTAAGTACCTTGAGGACGCAATTGAAGCTACAGGGCACCATCCAACCGACGATCAGCTCTCTGCACCCGTATATGACAGCGATGACCCATTAAACGAGAATGCCGAAAATCCTACGGTAGATTTTGCATCCTCTCTGGCAGGTTACAGCAGACAAACCCGAGACACTGTACTTGGATTTGACGAATACCGACTAGACTATAAACTGATAGTAAACCTCCTTTTGGCGATTGCAACCAAGAAAGAATTTGAGCGGTATAGCAAGGCCATTCTCGTATTCATGCCGGGGATGGCAGAGATAAGGCGGCTCAATGACGAAATCTTATCTGAACCGCTGTTCAACAACCGAAAGTGGATTATTCACGCTCTACACTCTTCCATGGCTAGCGAGGATCAAGAGAGCGCTTTTCTCACCCCTCCAAAGGGCCTAAGAAAGATCGTAATTGCCACTAATATCGCTGAAACAGGTGAGGCTTAGATCTTTGTCGTCTCTCCCTCCTTCAACTAACATTTATTAGGCATTACAATTCCAGATATTACAGCAGTCATTGATACAGGCAAAAACAAGGTTATGCGGTGGGTCACAATTTTATACCCAGCTAGCTAAATATGATAAGGTGCTAATAGAAACAGATTCAACGAGAAGAGTCAGCTATCCAAATTAGTAGAATCTTTCATATCGCGGGCGAATGCCAAACAACGTCGAGGCCGCGCCGGTCGAGTACAGAGTGGACTTTGCTTTCATTTATTCACGAAGTATCGCCATGATCGATTGGTTCGTTTAAACCCCCAAGATTCTTCCTATAAATCATGCCCATGTATGTATTAACGATCAGCAATAGCTTGCCGAACAGCAAACACCAGAAATGCTCCGGCTTTCGTTACAAGAACTCGTCCTTTGGGTGAAAATATGTAATCTAGGAGACGTCGAACAGACACTTTCAGAAGCCATCGACCCCCCATCGTCCAAGAACATACGCCGTGCCATTGAGGCACTTAAAGAGGTCAAAGCATTGACGAGTAATGAGAATTTGACTGTGCTTGGGAGACAACTTGCGAAGTTACCTTTAGATGTCCTTCTCGGAAAACTTATTATCTATGGGGCTTTTTTTAAATGTCTAGATAGCGCAGTCAGCATCGCCGCGATCCTATCATCGAAATCTCCATTCGTCAACACTGTCGGTTCTAACTCCCAAAGGGAACTTGCGAAGTTGTCATTTAAACGGGGTGCGCTTTTTTCCGCTCAATAGCATACATTCGTTTTAATGTTTACACTAATTCCCGACATAGGAAACTCGGATCTTCTTACCATTTACAATGTGTATTTAGCATGGAAACGCCACAGAAGTACTCCAGGGATGAGCGAATACGCGTTTTGCAGGAAAAACTTCCTGAGCCCACAGACGTTGCTCAACATCGAAGACATAAAATTGCAACTCTTAGTATTGATTGTTGATGCTGGACTAATCATACTAGATTCTGCTGAACAGGAATCTCTGAAAAGGTCTGTCTCCAACGCTACATGCGCTCGCATGATGTTTGTTCTTCGGTCCCAAAGTTTCTAACGTCATTCTCACACAGAGCCCGCTTTACTGACCGCCAACGCCACTTCTTTACCGTGCCCAAATGGGCAGATATCAACAGTGCGAATGACATAATCATAAATTCAGTGATTGCATGGAGCTTTTATCCCAAACTACTCAGTCGCGACGGGAAAGGCTGGAGAAATGTGGCCAATAATCAAACGGTGTCGCTCCACGTATCCTCCGTGAACCAACGGCTCGATGCCCCCTTGGAATGGCTTTCCTTTTATCACATCATGCAGTCTCGCAGTCGATGTTTAAATGCCCGTGAAACGAGCCCGGTGGAGGACTTTGCAATTTCATTGCTGTGTGGAGATGTCGAGTTCAAGGTATTTACCTATTCACCCTTTTCATCTAGTTGCGAATTTAACTTCCTGGATTGCCATACCAAGAGCACTCTCGATGTAAATAAAACTGCTCGTGAACTCTACTAACACAAAACGAACAAGCTATTCGCTGGCATCATCGCCTTGGACGGCGCCCGCATCAGGTTCTCCGTCAAGGATTGGAAATCAATGCTAGCTATAAAGGCACTCAGCACTCGAATACGAAATATTCTATCCACCAATATTCGTAACCCGCAAAAGGAATTGGCACCCAACGAACAGCGTTGGATTGATTTGTGGCAACAGGTATTTTCAGAAGCGTGGGAACGGGAGCTTGCGAAGTAGTTAGAATCGTCCCAACTCTACCTCTTTCTAGCTCTTTTTCCTTTTTTTTTTTCATTTTTCATCCATTCCGAAGCAGAGGGAGGCTAAGGATAGAATGCGGTTTAACGGAGTGTGAAGGGTAGCATGGGTTTTCTTGACATCTTCACATTTTCAGTCAGTGTGTTTGAAGATCATTTCGGATGATTTTCGTGTTTCTCTTTTCATTTCTTTTCGAGGAACTAGATCTCATGTTTTCTAGTTGTTTGGCGTCGAGGCAACTTAAACTCTCCGGATAGATTGGATAAAAGTGAATATGAATATTGTACACTACTACGCGTCTAACACAGGTTATTGCACAGGATCTCTAGAGTACGGGAGAGTAACTCGGGGCTTGTTAGACAAACAGCCGATAATAAACGTGCGTTCCCAGAAGCCTTCGGACATAGGTAGATAGTCTGCGTTCATGACGACATACCCAGCCCCTCTTTACGTTTTTATTTATGTTTCATGACAAATTGAGTATGTCGCGGGATGAGCGGATGGTGGACGTACGGCTGTGGAGACTTTCAAATCTGCGGCCTTTGCTATCCACAAATGGGTTGCAGCAATGGTCTGTCCCACGACTGCTTTCACCCATCAGAATACCGCAGCATAAAAGGGTGGTTTCCAACGGCAGGGCGGGTCAAAACTAACAGTCGAGCCGAATGGATGTTAGTTTTTCTGTTGCCTACAATAGTAAGGTTGGGTCCGAAATAAGGGTGGAGCGGACCATAAAACTCTCTGATCTTAACTGCGAATATTTTATGGAAACAAACCATAGTAAAAAACCTATGGAACGAACACTCTAGGAATGTTCTTATAGTTGTAACATGCGGGGGTGAAAAGCAGAGCTTGCATTTCTCAAACCAAGAACAGGGCTGGGCTACAACGACAAACGCCAACAGAGCTTAGACATTAAAGAGATTTTGCAGAACAGCAATGATACTGGCCTTTTGCATGTCCCTTTTATGGCTAGTGGAAGAGATTGAATTTTCTTAATACTAAATTCTATCCTATCTCTACAGGAGTGGCGGTACATAACTACCTAGGAACTTACACATCGCCCCATTCCCGTCCCCCCATTCGAAGCTTCCAACTACCACATCTTTCTCAAGTGACGTCGGGTAACATGGATAAATGAGATCAAGACCGAGATACCGCTAATCTGTCAAGGTCGAGGTAAAAGGCATGTGTGACAAGTATTTCAAACAAAACTGTTGAGAATGGGAACACAGTCACTACCAGAGCCAGAGAGGTTTCACGACCAACCCGCACCGGTACACATATTTGGGATATATCCCGAAATAATCAAATGGGAAGATGATGTGGAAAAGAGGAGATCAAAATAGGAAATGAATGTAAACTGGATAACACTGAATAGAGAGAGCATGTTGAAAATGCCTTCGTCTGGGGCACTAATTGGAGAGGTATGGGAGAGGGGTGAAAATAAGAAACATATTTCTATTGAAATAATATATCCTGTAAGAGTTTTAGAAAACATGGCATGCCAATAGCATGCTTCCTTTTAGTGAATCGGCGTTAGTCAATTCGTTTTTTCATCCCTATCCAGTCGTAGGGTGAGAGGCAGGTAAACTCAAGAGTAAATCTTAAGTTGAGAGAGTACTGTAAAAAGTATTGAAGATAGGATAGGATGTCTCTAATATGACTGTATTATTTAATAATAATAAATCAACCTGCACACGTGGAAATTCATATAACAGTTAAAAACTAGCATTTAAATTTCCAAAGGAGATTCGTGTCATAACAGTCGTCAAGAATAAATAGTAAGTTTTTCGAGAAAACAGAGGAAAACACCAATTAGCAAAAGGCCACAGCAACCAAAAAATAAAAAATAAAATAAAATAAAAGGAAAAGAAGGAAATGGAAAAATCGATAATTGAGAGGCGGTGTGTTTTTTTAAAAGAGGCATGGGAGAAGGAAGGGAAAATAGCAAATCCAAAAAAGTTCAAATAGGCCAACACTGGAAAAGCGGAGGTAAATTGGGCCAACCCAATCAAGATACGCGAACAAGAAAAAGTGCAGATAGCCTAAATCGTTCGTAGATAAAAGAAAAATAATAATAAATGGGCTGAATCCGTCGAAGAGGCTTTGCAGATGTCATTATAAAAGCACAGTTTCAAGCTGCTGCAAGGCATATACGGTAGGGAAAAGAAGAAAGAAAAAGTTTTTGTTTGAATAGACTGAAGCTGAAGGCGAAGGCGAGGCAACGAAAGAAAAACAAGGAATAAAACCTGATGAAGGGGCAACAGAAAGACGAAGGAATATAGAAAAAGGAAAGCAAAGTTGAAGCTGGATGTGTCCGTTGACGATTCATATCGGCCAGGAGGGGGAAAGCGGTTGAGACAACCGTGAACCGGTGAGGATTTAAATTTGGGAGGCAATTCGATTCCGCACAAGGACACTCAAAATGCAACTGGCAAAAAGCAAAAGGCGAGGCACAAAAAACAATGATCGCTCGCTGCGTTAAGTGTCGTAATCTTTTTTAAAGCCCATATTTCATGATAGATATTCATTGGCGGTCAGGTGAAGCATGACTCGTATACAGGGACAAAATCAATAATGGTAGTAGTAGTAGAGACTCATTGCGCTTTAGCCTAGTGAGAATAATAATAAAGAAGAGAAGAAGAAAATAGAAATGAAAAAAGAACTGCAAGATACAGATTGGGTTATCTGCATAGGTTGTCGATGGAAAAGTTTTCATCAACAAAGAAGAGAAGATTCGTGTTTTTTGGTTCGTTTATTTGTCATCCCCATGGAAGGAGAGAAGCTCTATTTTCCATCCATGTCTCATCGGAAACGTACTAATCATTAGAGGGCTTCTAGAGGAAAGAAAGAAGGAGACTATCGACGGCGAGGAACAACGGCTGCTTTCACGTTGGGCATACCAAGCGCTGTGCCCCCCACAGGTCCACCAACGTTATCGACCAAGGGTTTCCGACGTTTATGGTCATAGGTGCTGTCGCCATTCTGGGTTTCGGAGAGAGGTGTTTGATCTTGCTCGTCGTCATCGCGCATGCGTTTTCCAGAACCATTTAATGACGGGTAGGCTGATGGGCCGTTTGAGGAGGTGGAGTATGAGTCTCCTGTTGTTCCATTGGTAGCAGCACCACGGGTATCACTCATTACATTGTATAGATTACTGGAAGGTGGCGCGGGTCGTGGTGGAGTATGGTATCCCTGTTGCCAGTGTGATTGGCTGCTGGTGCGTGATGTGATCCTGCTGTCGGAGCCATTTTGGTGAGATGTGGAATCCGTCAGCTCAGGAGAGAGGTGAGGGTGCTCTCCCGAGAGGCTTGTTGCACTCGGATTTGTGGTGTATGTATATGAGCCACGGTTGGCACTGTAAGCAGTATTGTTGTCGTTGATATAGTCGGATTCATTGTCATGATCTGCCTCTCCCTCACCCGGTCCATGGCTCACCTGTCCGTTTCCCTGGCTGTGAGAGTATTGGTCAGCCCTGGTTTCATTGGGAATTGGCTCGCTTGTCACTTCCGTCCGTCCCGACGGAGGTCCCATTGAATGTTTGATATAAGGGTTCGCGGATATTGACTGTCCATACCTCGACATATTACTCTGTTGGGTTAGGGCGTGGTGTGATGCATACTGCGCTTGCGATGTAGGGGTTGTAGAATAGTAGGATTTAGAACTGTCATAGCTCGGCTGACCTTGATGATAAGACTGCATGCTCTGCAGGTTAGCACCCGGGGGTGTCGTCGCCGGTGTCGTCGGTATCGATCTTGCATTCGTCAAACCCGTGTCGATTGAAAGAGCTTGTGAGCTCTGGACGCTGCTCCCCATACTTTGTGCCGGCCATTCATAGGAGCCGCCGTGGTTTCCAATGCCGATTAAACTGGATGCGCTGGTTGGGGGAGTGGGGAATGTATGAGAACGATCTAACCCCGGACGAGCCGAGCCAGAATGGGAGCCAATGGAATGAGGAGGCTGGGATAGATGGGATGTAAGCGGAGCGTGCATTGAATGATGATGATGCAAAGGTGAGGGTTGTCCTCCGTGGGATGATCGAGAAGCCTGGCTTGCTTCAAAACGTCTCTGATCATTCCTAGTTGTAAGAGCGCCACCTCTGCTGGGCGGATTGGTAGGTTGGGGGTAAAGTAGCGCTGAGATTTCATGTACAAACAATGGGTAAAGATCCTCTGTTATCTTTTCTTTATTTGCAAATTCTAAAGCACGTTCAAACGGGATCCTAGTGAGTATGTTAGCCGAAATATCTTTACCAGTGGATGAATCATAGATTGAAGTTTATATATATACCAAACGCCCTTTAGATGCATTGGTCCGATCTTCACCACGTTGCGGACCTTCTCGCTCTTCAAAATACCATCTCGTCTTCCTCTTGTCATGCCAGCAACATTGAGCAACTTCGTTCCGTTGATCATTTGGTTGTCTAAAGAAAATATATTTGTCAGCCATAAAAAGAAAAAGGGGAGGACATAGTCGATATTTTGTGCATACGAACCTTCTCTCCGGGCAACGCAAACGCCCTTGGCCTCCACTTGAAAACACAGGCTTCCCTCGTCTTCCCATAACGTTGCTGTAACCCTGGGTTTGGCACCAGGAGGTGGTATTTGACCGGTAGTATCAAACGTATGAGTCAAATATGACTGACCATGGCTGCTTGGACCTGGCATATATGCGTGAGAGCTGGGAGTATTTGCAGTCATTGCTTTAGACATCAATTAGCCAAATAAGTTGGGTTTGAAGTCCCGGGACAATTCGCCTCCCCTTGGAGTGGGCAAGATAAGACTATTTCAGGGACAAATCTTACCAGGTAAGGGTAGAATTTGAGCGGGTACATGGGCTGTCAGGGCATTTGTGACCGCCTGCGTAGCCGATTGTGGAGAGGTAACGCCATTAGAATACCCATATGAAGGATAGGATGAACTGCCAGTCGAGGAGTAGGAGGAACCAGATTGCAGAACTGGAGGCTGGGAATACTGGTAAGGCGGTATCCCTGTTGCGGGAGTTCCGTGGGATGAGTATGGTTGTGCGGACGACAAATGTGATGTATGAACATCCAGGTAAGGCTGTGTTTGATTCATACTTCCAAGGGATGTTTGGCTGTGGCTATATCCGTCACTCACAGTCCCTCCAGCGAGGTAATCCGGCTGGCTAGTAGACTCCAGGGAATATCGGGAAGGAACCCCACCCGCTCCGTCGGAGGACGAAGGAGGAGGGTTCTTGGCCTCGCCCGTAGGGCCCTGAGGAAAATAGCTGACCACAGCACCGGCGCTATTTGAGCCACTCGACGACGTTGTCGATATCAACGAGTCTTGAGAGCCCGTTCGACCCGAGGCGGAGAGCGGCTGTGTGTGAGGAAAAGTAAGAGCAGGTAATTTGTCGCTGCCTAACAACGGCCGTTCTGCAGCGTGATGATTGTACCAAGGGACGTCAATAGGGAATCGAGTTTGAACCTGGGATATCGACGGCAGCTCCAGCTTTTCGGTATTCGATCACACCGGCTAGAACAGGACGAGTTGATCCTGTAGGAGAATTGGATTGTCGCGTTGTTTGGCGACAAGACCACCGCAGACAATATAGGGTATTTTGGGGGAATTAATTAATACCCGTTGCAATAGCGCAATGACTCAATTTCGATGGCAATCCTGTGAAGAGAACACACGGCTGCGGCATATATATATCAGATCTTGGCCGCTGTTCTGGGTACTTCAGAGGCCGAGTGGTGGTTCCAATCAGGTGTTAAAACTGGAGAGGGAATCACTTCACCAAATGTAAACACGCAATGGAACGTATCTGAGGACTATATGACAGTAACAGATAACTCTCAGGACAGCGTGCTGGGTTCGTTGAATCTTGAAATCGTTAAGGGCTTTTGTTTATTAAAAAAAAAAAAAAAAAAAAAAAAAAAGGAAATATAGAAGAAACGAGGCGTCTAGGATTACGAAAATGACAGAAGACAAAAGGCTATCACAAGTCACCAAAGAGCATCAAAAACAATCCACTGAAAAATGGCTTGTTCTGGTTCGTCTTGTCGTTATTCTGCGCTTCTCACGTTAGCGCAAACAGTAGAAAGCACAGACGAAATGGGCATCGGTTGGATATCTGAAGCGAAGATATGACGAAATCGAAACCGAAATTGCAGGTTCAAAATCGAAACGCGCAAATGGAGGTCGAGGTTCGTTTCAAACACGGTATCAGAGCACGTTGGAGGATACTCGCTGCTCTGCATAAACGGGAAGATAAAGATCAAAACGGGACGATCGCGACAGCGGTGTACTTGAGCATTAGGCTCAGGCGAAGTATTAACGGTCTGGGAGTATCGGGCGACGGTGGCAAGATTTTGAAATCGTTTGTACAACCGAATGTGCGAGCGTCTTAGCGGGTACAGACGGCAGATGCTCAAAGGGAAAACTGGCAGAAAATAGGACGAGCGAGCAGGCGCAAAAGAAGACAGAACGTAAGAGTGTGAAATTGGTTGTTCTCGTGGCTATCGTAACAGTCGTTGCGGGTCGTAGATGGAGTTTAGTATCCCTTTTCTTGATATTCTTTTGTTTTCTCCTTCTTCTTTTATTAAAAAAAATAAAAATATATTTTTATTATTATGCTTTTTTAGTTTTTTTTTTTTTTTTTTTTGGGGGGGGGGGGGAATGGCCTATTGCGTCCCTCGTCTTTTTCTTTCACTTTGAAGTGAGGAGGGTGGAATATGGAGGGAGTTTGTGTGTGCGTGCACGCTGTGAGAGATGCAGCAAAGACACGATCAGTAAACCAATCCGTGAAGGGCTGGAGGATCATTAATAACAGCTTGGGTACGACTGGACTGCCGGGATGATCGGAGAGGTATTCACCTAGAGAGCAGAAAATGATGGGCGAGAGAAGAATAAAATGAAAGGTGGCTGGGAATCAAAAGAGGAAGAGGACAAGAGGAGAGACGGAAGTGTGAGAGAGAAGGAGAAAGACACCGGAGCGTGAGGAGTAGCAGAGAGTCGGGCAGGATGGGGAAGCACAGTGAGTGAGTGGTTGGGGAGGCTTGATAAGGGGGCGAGGGAGCAAGAAGGACGTGGAACAGAGAGAAAACGGAGAGAAATACAGGGAGAGTAGAGTGGAGACGGCCTTACCTCACTTGCTCCCAGTCCAACCTAGCAGAAGATCATATATGAAAAAAGTGGAGGCTGGTGGGGGGGGAGGGGGAAGAGAGAGAAGAGGGGGGGGGGGGGTGAAGGAAGTCAGTGAAGACCGATTTGTGTTGTAGCAAACGCTAGAGAGCGACGGGAGCTGGGCCAAGCCGTGGTGGATACTGAGCCTGGAAAAGGCGGAGCTTTGTAATGGTGGTTGATGCTGGTAGGTAATGGCTGATGCTGCCAAACTGGAGGTGAAGGAGGTGAATTATTATTATTATTATTATAATTATTATTGATTGCTTTCTTGCTTGCTTGCTGATGGCTGCCTGACTTTGATAACAACAATGGGCCAGCACTCCCCCGAGTGAGAGCGAGAAGGACCTCACGCTCCAAAAATCAGATATTCCAACGGTCAGCTAAGACTATTATTGACCAGACAAGCCAGGCTAGCTAGAGAGCGGAGGAGGAACCTAGGATATTATTATTATCTTTAAAATGCGCAAAAGTCGGATGAAAGAGAAAGGAAGATGAGGGAAAAAGGAAGATGAGGATATACTCTGCCAGATACAACCAATTCGCTAGTAGGAGAAGTTTCTCTTTTTTTTTTTTTTTTTTTTAATTATTATTATTATTATTATTATTATTATTATTATTTTATTTTCAAGAGAGGAAAGGAAAAAGCAAAAAAACCAAAAACCAAAAAGGAAAAAAAGGAAAAAATAAAAAGGAAAAAGCAAAAAAAAAAAAACCAAAATACCAACCTCCGTGATTTTAGTGTGAGCCGGAACGCCAGAAGGCGAAACTTGAGAGGAGGAGGAAGATGAGGAGGTTGGGATCGGATGAGGCTTGGAGATCGGCTGCGGGATTGGCCCAGCGGGGGATAACAAGAATTGTCTTCCCAACGCACAAGATAATCTTCCAAGGAAATGAAGAAAAATAGGTGAGGGATGAATGAAGAAGAGGAGAGAGTTCTACATAAAAGGGAAAAAGAAAGAGAGATGATAGATAGGGCATGATTGTTCTCCTCCCTCATTTCTGAGTTTGGCTCGTTCGACTTTCTTTCTGGGCAAGTTGAATATTAATTTAGTATTTTGAAATGCGTCTGCTGCCTCTTCTGTGTTGTCGTATCATACTATCCGTACCGCACCTAGGTGTTTTTATGGTCTATCTCGAATGTTTTCTTTTTCCCTCTTTTTCTTTGCTCTTTTCGTTTGCGTATTATCCGGTTGGTACCATACGTAATACAGTACAAACAGTATAAATACAATACCATACGGCGATAATGATTATTTAGAGCCAACAGATGCTGGTTTTTTGTGCGACCTCAACAAAACTCTCAAACAACCTCGTTCTCAGCTCTTCTGTCCCTTGCCAAAAACGCAGGCCAAGGCTCATCTAAAGAAAACTCATCTAAAGAAAAATAAACTCATTGAAACAGCAGTTGAAACCTTACCTCATTCTTCTTATTTCTCCGTTCTCTTCCTCATCTTCAATTGTGTTGAACTGTGGATCAGCGTTGTCAAAGGCGTGGCCCAGCAAGCCAGGCAGGCTGATCTCACTTTTACCATTCATTAGTCTACGGAAAGTTCCGAGGTTTCGATGAGGCTGTTTCCAAGGGTTCCTTTATATCATTGCACTGTGCCAGATGCTGTATCTACAACCTCAAGAATCCGTCATCTTCTCACATTGCTGTCTGGATAATCTACACACTCGCAACGGATATATATCCTACTCCGTTCTTGCATAAAATACCATATATGCTCATGTGTACTCCGAACAGTTCATGCATGATCCGTGCCATGTAGTGTCCTACATCCTTCTGAAGGGACATATCAAAGGCTTAATTTAACTCTATCATCAATGTCAGTCATTGTCCTCTCTCAAGAATGGAAATGACAGACAGCCCTTGAATAATGGGTATCAAGCATTGCACCATACCAATCCGTGTGCCGGTTAACTCTGCGGAAATACGAACAACAATTTCTCTCTCTCTATGGCTCTGTTTAGCCATCTGAGCTGATAGAAATCACCCCTTTCCCGTCATGAAGGTGAAAGATCAGTTGTATGATGCCCAATCCCCACAGAGAGAATTAGCGAAGTTTAACAAATATTCATTCTTCCCCTCTTCCCTTAGAGAGTAAAATAAAGGGAAGAAATGATATATGCACCGCACCAATGAGAAAGTCAAAAATAAGAATGACCCAATACCAAGGTAGATTCCCGCTTTCACCTTTTTCTTTTTCATGCAGAGAGAGAGAGTGGACTCACCCAAACCAACCCTCCGGTTCTTCTTCCAGATGAGTTATGTCGTGTATTTTCCTAGTTGAGATAAGATCCTCGTAGAATGAGGGGAAAGGACAGTTTTACATCAACAGGCATAAAAATAAGACCATACCAGCCATGCTCCGGGGAGAAGAGGAGCGGGAACCCGAGGAGGCGGGATGAGGAAAATGAGCTTTTTCATTTTCATTTTTTTTTCTTTTGAAGATGAGCCAATGGGCTGGGAATTAGAAGTTTTGGTTATGCAATTTGTGCTTAGGGTTCCAATTCTCCTTCGTCTTGATCCAAAGACAACAGGAGCCGGGTGACACAAGGGGGAAATTGGGAAATTTTACCCATCAGCCACCAGTTAAACCTGGTATTCTAGATATTAAATGTCCGGTATCTAGATGCATTACATACAAGAATCAGCCACATATATATAAAAAGAGAAAGAAAAGAGTTAGAGAACCAAAATTTTGCTTGAGCGAGAAAAAGAAACAAAGCAAGATAAAACCTAGAACTGGAAAGGAAAAGAAAGGAAAAGAATGAACAGGTTGTGGGTACGTACTCCGGCCTCCGGAGTATGTACGGCAACGGTCCCAAGGGACGAGGAGATGGTGGCGGTGAAAGTCATGCCAATAAGTGCTCAATGAAGAAATCAATAATGCAGGCACCTGCCCGGGAAGAAAAGAGAAGGGAGGAGGATCAAACATTCTGTACCAAGATAGCTAATGCTGTGCCAGCAAAGATTCCACAGCGGCATTCACTCTTTGAACGACGTCTAAAATGTTGAAGTGAATAGAGATCCATCTAAGAAAAAAAGGTGTGGGGGAGGACGAAGATGATATCACCCAAGGAAACAAATAGCAGTCAAGGAGTGATCATTTCTATCTCTCACAAAAAAGGGAAAATATAAAATAAAAATAAAAATTGGATAGAAATCACACTTTCCCGCCATCCTTGTGGAAGGTCATCCAAGGATAGGATTACCCAACATTTGCGAATGTACCGTACATAGTTCATACATGGTGGGTCTACATACCTGGTATCTAATGGAGAGACTCCAGCATCTATACTAGATCGTGGGTAAGAGGGTAAAGCCATAGTTGACAAGGGGATTCGCCTTCAAATTGAAGATGTCAACATCAGACACCACGGCGGCTGGGAGGGGGGTTGCACTCGGAGAATTTCAGAGGAGAAAAATAGGAAAAGGAAATGCAAAATAATAAGGTGGAAAAATCCCTGATTCAACGATATTTCTCCTTGCTCTCTTTTCCAATTTCTTTTTCAGATGGTAATCCCAAGGTTAGATTTTCTTTTATCTTCTTGGTTGCACCAAACCCAAGGGGAAAGATTCTTCCTAGTCAGGATGGAAAATATTTTTGATGTAAACGAAGCTATTAATTTATTTCACTGAACTTGCCAGGCTTTCTATTTCAGGGAAGGTTGGTGAGCACCCGATTACGATGTGAATAACCTTGGAATACCATTTTCAGAATGATTGAGATTGCCTTGCCCAGCAAGAAGATTAGTCGCGTCCACTATGCTTCCTCGAAGAATTATACCTGGAGTGGCGGGCACATGAAATATGAAGGCCAGAAGGGTCCGGACTTTTCTTTCTTTCCAAGATGCATAGAAGCTGCTAGGAAGCCCTCGAGAGGCTAGGACACAGCGCAATGCCTAGGTATGAGTTAGGCTCAACCCATTGGATGGAAAAGGCTACAAAGTGGGTAGCGAAAGCAATCGACGTAGCCTCCAGCCGCCTATCCAATAGGACGTCGACAAGATAAGTGTTTTATATGATGCAGTTGGAGCGACAGGGGAGAGACACGTAGGTCCTCTCCCAGGTTGACTTCCGGGGGTAAATGTGTAACTCATTCTCACATGACTAGAGAGTACGGAGACTGAAGATGGACGAAGAGAACTTGCTGTGGCTTTCGATTCTCCTCCTCCAATTAGTCAGTGAGAAAACGGCAGAGAGCTTGAATCCACCTGAAGATAAACAAATGGCATAGATTGAGCTAAGAATAGCTCTTCTGTTTGGCTCCGTTGGGTGAAACTTCAAATTAGGGCTTCGGGTCGATCAGAACAGATCCGCTTGTTCCACCCGTACCAGAAAAACAGCTCCGTGGTCTGTAATATGGAATACTTATTTTCGGGTTTAATTACCTACAGATAGATACTGTCACAGTACGATAATACATACGCATATCGAAACAGCTTGTCGGTCAATGTCATCATGACCAGGGTCCAATCCCATAAGATAACTTCCCAATTCCCGGCCAGGTCAAAGGTCCAGGAACTCAGTATCATCAAGCTCGAAGCGAAGGGGCAGAAGCTAAAGAGAATAACTCAACCCTTGGGAAAGCACTAGTACAGGGATTACCCCATTGCCATCCAGGAATTTGAAAAAAGAGGGGTAAACCGCTCTGAACGCTACCTAGGTACTTTAGCACTGTAACTAGAAGAAAGGGACAACGCATCATTAATCTGATCAGATGTCATAAAAAGTTTCCCTGATAAGTTTTAAAATCTATACATTATGTTGAACATCAAGCTTTTTGCAGACGGAACCAGGCAGCATCAATCTCCTTAATTCTGCCTAAAATTTAAGATGGCGAGAAACAGAAAAGGGGCAAAGCATTCAGATCTTTAGTGTTAGTGGGTCACTTGACTTTGCTACTTCTGTGCCCGTTCTGCGCTTCAACAATGAAGTGGCACTGTGCAGTGGGGCTGTGAACCCAAGGCTTTTTTGAGTGGGGACAATTCCCAGCAACCAGCTTCATACCTGACGTTTGTTGGTTATCATTACCTGGTAGCAGCTACGTAGTCACTAAAAAATCAATCATCATCTCCATCAATATTAATTATCCCATCATCAAATCATGAGGTTCTCGAATAAAGCAGAACCAGAGAAGGCGACCTCGCTTTCGAGCCGAGGCAAAGGCTTTCCCCCGTCGGTCTCCCGCAGCGGGCAAACTGCCACAGCATTTTCGTGCAGCTACGTGCAGCTATATACACAGAAAGTACCGTACATAGATTATAAATAGAAATAAATTCTTTCAAGTTTTGCGATTAATTGGAATAACGAGGAGAAAACTAGCAAAGGATGTTGAATCGGTACTGGAGTTAAATTGACTCGGCGCAAAAAAAGCAGGGGTTGTTTGTACCGATATATATATATATATATATATATATTTTAGAGATGTGAGGCAACGGTGAAGAGGTTGAGAAATCATGAGATAAGAGTAATCCACGTAAAGCGGAAGGACAAAGGGACTGGTTGGGGAAAACTTGGAGGGGGCAGTCTGACGATCAATGCATGAGACTAAAGGGGTTGATATCGTCGTTCAACAGGGCTCTGCTCGAATAGTGGTTCGTAACTGCTAGCGAGGAGGCTTCTGAGCAATGAACCAGTGGCAGAGCTTGACTGATGTGGTTGGTTTTGTATTTTCCTCATCGAGCACTCCATTCCGGTACTTTCTGCGGTAACATTGTTGACATATGGGTGTAAAACATCGTTCTCGTGTTCAAATCAATCACCAGATATCATGAATTTGTTTGATATCCGAAACATTCAAACTCAGAAAACTAAATACCCCAACCAGCCACGACCGCCGCGGAATGACAAGACGTATCGGAGATAGAGTGGAAATCCCCCACGGAGAGAAATAACAACCTTAGCATATTTGGCCCGTCCCTCGAGTTGAACTCCAGAGATGACCCCGTTTAGCCATGTGGATTGCACCCTCACCTGCTTCCTCTCCTACATATCCGTGTCTTAATGCAGGACAAGCAGAACCGGGGAGCCCTAGGGTGGAGTTAAAAATTTTAGAAGGTTAGCAAGCTTCCTACTTAGATGTCGTGGGGTCAATGCACTGCAAGTTGCTTGAGAAGGAGAGAGGACCAAAATAGCATGTTCCTTAACGTCATGTTCCTGTCGCCCCCATTTGAGCCATGAAGGTAAGTTAATAAGAGCCTTTAATAAGAGATTTCCTTCACGGCTCGCGAGTTTCAGTTTGCCAACAGAGCAGACCCAGAGCAACGAACAAACTCTCTTCCAGTTCTTGAAAGTTCAGCGTATCACACCAATGGATCCAACCGCGGGCGTCACGGGGAGTTGAGGTGACCGCCTTTTCGACCAGCCACCTGCTCTCCTGACAAACAAATGGAACCACGAGAGCGATCTGACCGAGGAGATTTTTCCAGCCTTGCCAGTAACAAATGTCCAATGACTTTTTTTTATATTTTCTGTTTGTTTCTGGTTTTGAAAAGATTTTTTATTTTCTTTTTTAGATTTTCAAGAATCATCTGATTGTCACGTCCAACATACGTTCACCGATTGATTGCCAATCGAGATAAATAACAAATGAGCCCTACAAGGCACGGAGGTATAATAAACGTAGAGTTATTGTCATCCAGAAAGAATTTTTTCCTTTCCCAAAGGTAACGCTATTTGGAAAATTATTTAACAAAGTTCTGATATGCCATCATCCTCCCCAAACTAAAGAAAATAGAAGAGAGAGCCATTGCCGCTTATTAGCAGCTTCAACTTACTTGGTGCTGGCGGTCCGTCTAACTTGAAACTCTCTGATATCACTATCAAGCTTTTAAGGGTCGAGGAACACCGAAGCAAGCTGAGGACAATGAAGGACTGTTTGTCCAAAGGATCATTTGAATTTCTCTATCCTCTGGCCTTATCAGCAGCGGCAGCTTGAAGCTCCTAAACCAACAAGAATCCAGAATCAACTCAAGAGACTTGGATACCTTGCATTCCCCATGACTGGGGTTAAGGATATCGCCGATAATTGCACCATACAACAAGGAGCCATGGACATTGTGGGGCGATTGAGAGGAAGTATCAAGTTCAGTTCTTCCACTCTTCTTATCAGCATTTGGGGGGGGTTGCTTTGCGTTGGAGCATTTTTATTAAAGATGAGATACCTGGTACTTACTCCTGCTCTTACGTGCAAACACCTTTACATACTGTTACGGAGATATTCATGACACCAATACAGTATGAATTGTACAGTACGATACCTATCATGCGTTACAGAACGAATACAATTACTTACCGATTTTTTACCTCATGCCAGGAACGAGCTATAAAATATAAGCACCCGCCCCAACGCATATCAAACGGACGAGGGTACAAATGGCACTGCTATTGCTTGATCGCACGCACGCCGTGCATGATATTACATGTCTTGTAAATCTGGGGTATCCAAACCCAATCTAGCGCAAACCTAAATCTCGAGGCAAAAATGAGAAATGAAAAGAGTAAAGCCAAAGAACGAACGATTCTAAAATTGCGCCCACCAGGTCAACTTACAACTTGAAGGTACTCTTGAACCAAGATAGCATGGACATGCCTTATCAATAACTGTGTTTCGGTGCCTTCTAAACTACCATCTCGCTTTGTTCCTCAACAGCCACATGGCTGACCAGATTGTTGGTCCAAGTAAAACCGGACTAATATGGCAGCCATCCATGGTTTGACGTCAAAAACTCTTTCCACGCTCACAAAGAAGCAAACGGAAGTATTGAAATGGAATATATACCTTGCATGGTTCATATTTGAGTACGTAAACATTGGCAAACGTATGTCAAGGGGAATTAGCAGCTGGTAACTGCAGTGCCAACGGAGCGGTTCCATAGTTCATTCAGTAGAAGCAGGCCCCCGCCTCTAAGTCGCGACAACGACCATATCACCGTTGATTTTTTTTTTTTTAATAGGGCAGCTGTTGCTTAAGAGACCATCTTGATGACATTAAGTTCAATAAGTTGGAGAATCGCACTTCTCTTACAGGGAATGGGATCGTTTTAATGTATTTACTCCCCATTACCACTATATCTGGTTGAGCCCCTTTTCCGTCACGGGATTTGCTGGTACCACATCCTTTACTTATATCCAGCTTTATTATCATTGTCGGGTTCAGTGTGAAGTTTTTGAAAGAGTTTTAATGTGCATCATGGTGTAAGAGCAGGAGGTGTACACATTGTTACCTGCTGTATATGTGAATCAGAATTTGCTGAGCCAGAACCCAACTATCAAAGGGTCATTCTTCAAGAGACTCAAATACCGTGTTTAGTAGATGGACTACTCTGATTCAATCATTTTATTTCTATCTTGACGAAAGATATCTCACAAGAGTCTAAAGCTCGAATTAATTAAACAATGAACCGTTAAAATATCAAGATCTTTATTTGATCTACTCTTGAATGGATCTCTTTGTAACCTCCACCCCATTGCGAACACTTACCCACATCCACACACACACACATTTCAATGAAATCTTCAGCTGAGAGAAAGCTATCAAGGAATAGCGGAAAAAGAAAACGACATCCAAAAAGAAGGGTTTTCATATACAGGGACCTCGTAAATGCGAGACATGCACACAACATAGCTGCAGGAAGCACGAAACAAATGAACTCTTCTTCCCCGCATACTCCCCCATGCAGGAGTTGAACCACATGCCATGTGCCTGTCAGGCGATCCTCTCGGGGGGGGGGGGGGGGGGATGAATATGTACAGACTGTGAGAATACTCGAAAGATCTGCTCGAGAGATCTGCTCGAGTAGTTGCTATTATTGAAAAGTTATATGTTTATTTTGTGAGGAGACATGAGAAGAGCTCTTCTTGGAGGAATAACTGACGTTGTTGTTTGTGTCCAACCAACAGCTCTTTGCCCCGCTTTTATTGCTGTGGATACGGCACATGAACATCATATTGTATTGCATATCAAATATTATCATGTCGTAGTCAATATATGTCAATGAATTAATCGTATTCAATGCAACGAGAGATATCCGGTTATTTTTAGCTGAACGCTAGTTAATGCTCGGCTAACTACCGGTAGGTAGGTAAAGGTGAATCACCAATCCCCGCTTGTGTGCAGCATCGTCAGTGATAAAAATCTCCTTAACTGCAAGGGCAGTTAGGAAGGCTTCGTCATAGGCTTGTACACGACTTGTCAGCTGCAAGAGCAGAATTAACCTTGCATTGCATTCTTCCATGAAGACTTCTGCTTAAGATAGTTTTCAAAAACATGCAGGTATCAGATCATGTATGCACAGCGGAAGTTAAGGCTTCAGCAAATGTCTGCCTCGATCTCCTGCTTTTTAAGTTACATCCATTTCCTGTCCACTTTCTGCAGAAGAGCATTGTAGTCCGAAGTTTGCCACCTAGGGAGCCTCTAACACACGCTTGGTTAATGCTTTAGTGAGACTGAAAGAGGTTTTATTTAAGACGCCCTGTCTATATCGTATTGAGTATCCCGAGGTCATCGGCTGAGGTAATAATAACTCTGTACGGGCAGCCGTAGCCAAATGCGGATACAAGTAATCTCCTGGCAGAAAGTAGACTCTGTTTCAAGCTTAAGAATAGCATACCAGGGGGATATGGATGCGATTACTTTTACATCTCGCCAGAAACGAAAGTAGATAGATATGTGTCTCGATCCTTCACTTCACTTTTTGTTTCTCCATGATAACAACATTTATAATAGGGCGCACGGGTCTGGACGATAATGTGTGGAGTAATCGGAGTGTATTATTCTTAGGTCACTGGCACATGAAAGCGGAGATAGTTCCCTGATCAATAGGGTATAAAATATGCCTTGTATTGCCTTGGCTATAGCATCCTTCACAAGTAATCAATGGTTGTGATGTTTGCCGTAAGCATTTCTTGAAAAACTGGAAAGAAAAGAAGTGCCCCCACCTTTTTTATACTCAACCATATGCTATTATTTGCAACCCCACCGTTGCAACCCTGCCGAGCACCTCTCACTAAGTGCTTTCATGAGCAATAATGAAGATATAGAAACAACGAACTGAGGTTGACGCGCCCTGTGTCTCTCATCAACAGGCCTACCCCCTTCAATGGCTTCTCAAACCCCATAACAGAGAACTGCAGTTCCCTGGTAAAGGTTTTTTTCTTCCAGAGGTTTTAAACGGGCAAAGGAACCCTAAAATGGGGAGAACCACAAAAAATGCAAAGATGATCTGCAACAATGGATACGGTACGTACGGAGCAATTTTACTAGCGTATGTTAGACGGGGTGGTATTGGTGACCGCCATAACGTGAAACGACAACGGTCATTTGAAGATACCCACTTCGTCCAGTATAGCTCCGATTGAAGCCCGGCTTGGACTGAGGTTTAAAGGTCCAACGCGGAATATTGATGGGACATGCGATTTAATACTGGTGTTGCCTCTACACAGTAGATCAGGAATCACGAATACCCTGTTCGTGAAATTGGATGCTTGTGCGGGGCGGAGAAAATGACCCCTGGGGGTTTCCTTGCGCACCAACACGCTGGCAGCCCAGTCCATCCGTCCCACTCTTGACCAGATAAGAATGTACTCCGTATGCACTAGGATTTTCCGTCGCTTTTCAGAGCCTTGTTTGTCAAATGAGTTGGTGGATTTCACGCAGCTGCTCTTCTCATATTGGATGAGCAAATACCGAAGCCCAATATCCGATGTTGGCCGGTTTTGATACCAACCAGGTCAATTACTCGTGTGACGGACATACAGTGTCTCTATTTGCCTCGAATTCTTTATCGAAGGTTTTGTTTGACCTGGCGTTTAGTTCGGGTGGAGTATGCGTGGAAAGGTGATAGTGGGTCAAGGAAGAAATGAATGGAATAAAAGTGGAGGAACACAGATCAAGAGAAGAAAAGAAAAGAAAGCAATGAAATGATGCGAGATTCTGTCCCTGCACGAATACAACATTTTGCCCTCAAAAATCCATGATAATTGGCCAGGGAGAACAGCCTGAACAGCACACCAACAACAGTCCAGGCATCGTCAGAGACTCACCAGATTGAATTACAATAACTATTTGCACAGCAACGAGCGTCGAGCGGTTCGATCAAACAGGGAAGGGAAAGGAAAGGAAAAATCAAAAATTAAAAATTAAAAATTAAAAATTAAAAATTAAAAAAAAAAAAAATGATGGATCAACAGACGTGAAAGCGACGATGACGCTGCCTCCAATTAGTTACGGCAGAAGCAAATCGAGAGCAAAGGCGCGGAACGAGGATGGATGATCTTTGGCTTCGTTGATCGCCAGCGAACAGAATCTTGAATTGGGATAGCGCCGAGGCTGAGCTTGTCAATCGCAGGACGTGGTGCTGATCGACTGGCGGTGGAAGCGACCACGTATGTGACACGCTGACCATCGAGGAAATATCCATGAAATCCTCCCGTCAAGCGTGACTTGTTGGTTATGTTAGTCGAGAACGCTGCCAGGGAGGAGGGATAACTATTCTTAGTTGATATGACGAAAGGCCGATTCAGCGTCCAAACTCTGAGCTACTGACAAGCTGCCTCCTCATGGCTCTAGAAAAAAAAAAATTGGTGTTCACAGTATCTCCACTGGCAGCTTGGTTAATTCCGTTTCGTGCAGCTGGTTTTCATTCGATTCGCCAAAGTCTCTGTATTTGTGGGCTTCGGATTCTACTGTGGTAAGCATTGGCTACCCATCATCTGACGCGAAACGGGTTCAAGGCTCCATTTTTTTTCTTTTCTTTTCTTTTCTTTTCTTTTCTATACAATTCTCAACTCACATATCCACCCCCTGTGAGACCAACCAGATGATTTGGGTTCAACAACTACAACAGCGCTGACCCAAAAATTGAAGGAATGACAGCGACTGCTCATCGCCAGCGTGGATATTACCTATTTCCGATATCGCGCGGGTCAATTATGCTGTGACCATTATAGTCCTCTGGGATGAATCTACGTCGCGCTTTGGAGATCTTATAAATGACTACTTTTGAGATTACCTACCATTCGTTCTCTCGTAGTGGGACTTGATCATCAACTTTTTGTGGGTCTCATCATGCCTAGATAGTTTACCCATCCCCTTACTCAATGCTGTCAAGAAAAATTGACGAAGCGATCCCGGTCGTGGTGGAAGCACTGACATTGAGGCAAGAGATAATATCGAGTGGCAGTTTCGGATGTTATTAACTGTTTAGGGTCAGATCAGTCCCCCCCCCCCCCCGGGGTTCACATAACGAATTGCTGACTCTCACCCGCTGCGGGATTGAGTGGTTTTTATTCGATTTTTGCTAGACCTATCCTTGTCATGCCCCTCAACCATCCTAGTAAAAGATCTTGACGCTCCCCACCACAGCCTACAGCATACCCTACTGCCCTTGCTTCCCGACGTCGCACAGAGTTTAGCCCCCTTTTCAACTGGCCTAAGACTTGAAGAACAAGCGAAATCATAGCATTCATGTGGATGGCCTGCCCCGTTTCAGCTGCATCGACCCGTTAATGCATATGCAAGTATGCAAGACAGCAACAGACCGATCCACGCCACGGATCTTATCTTGGAACTAGCAGCAACACCAAACTATCCCTAGCCTAGTTCTCTGGCCCTGAGCCTGACTGTGGACTCATCTATTCCCTTCAACATCATCTATCTCTCAACGACGATGATGGCATAAAGATAGAAATAATCTCGATATCCCCCCCCCCACCCACCCACCCACCATCTTCCTCCCCGAAGTTTGGCCGTTTTATGGGAGGATTATGGAGATGAACAACATAGAAAGTCCGCGTGCAACACGACTACTTTTAGAAACTGGAATCACATCCAGCGCATTCGTCAGGTAACTCTGCGCTCAGAGTGTGTGCTCACTGGGGTTGGACTGGGTTTTGTGAATCGTGTCTTCCTCGGGACATGGTCCCTTGTTTCGTGCCAAGTGGCTCCACCCATATGTCTCTTCGGAAGAGGCTGGCTGATCGACTCTCGTCAAAGTGTTCATGAACTTCCTCAAGTCGAGAAGTGTCCATTTAGGGCTCTCTGCTTCCACTCTGAATAATGAGGAGTTTCGTGCTCCCCTGGGTTGGCCTACCGGTTGCTCAAAGTGACAGAAGTCATGACGAGTCGTTACAGAAATTTCGGCTTTTGGCAAAGGGTGTCCAAGCTTGTGCAACGCCAGCAGTACTTTGGGAAAGTACAGAGAATATGTGGAGGTACGCATGAGTTGGACAGAAAGATCAGAGGTGCAAGGGCAAGTTGCTTTGCTGTGCAACTTCTTGACCGCCAGGCACAAGTCCCAGCAAACAGGCAAGCCCAAGGAAATGGGCTGAGAAAATATGCTAATGTGGCACATATGTGGTGTCAACGGGAGCTTTCTTTCGACCAACGCCTTTTTTTTTTATTATTTTAGTTCAAGATGCATTTTGTACGCCCCCGTTGGAGGTTGGAAGCGCCGAATAATCAAATCCAGATCCAAGACATCCGAAATTGTTCATCATATTGCCCTATTTTTATTCTTTCCTGTCTCCTGACGTCTTCTACCCCCAAACCCTGGGCAATGCAAGTTGCCGCCCAGGTTGGATTCTTGGACATAGCATGCTCCTAGGTGCTCTAACTATACTATTTTCACCTCGGCTGAGGAAAGAATTTTATGCGATATGAGCCCAACTTGCCATGTATTTGGAGAGTACCCCTTTCCATTCTATACTACTTTCTTGACCTATCCCCCTCGTTGCACTATTCTGATATGGCACCCGCGTAATCCTTTGAGTGGAGATGCATTGAGGAGGCTCCATGGGAATAAAGACGACGATTAGCATTTAATGCTTGCTCTCCGTGCCGTCTTTGGATGAACTTACCTCGCGGGGTATCCTCACTACGTTCATGGTCCGCAGGTGCGGAGTGTCAAATCATCCAATATACGTTTTAGGGTCTATTGTACGCACATACGGCCCGTAGCATTTTGGACACAGGCGCTTTTATTCCGATGTTGAGATCTTCCTCGTGGCGTTGCGTCACGTGCAGGGAACCTCAGAAGCGCATGACGGCATGAGAGGGAGAGGGAGATGCAAGATCTTCTTCTGTATGCATGAAATGCTTTTGTTTTTATTTTATTTTATTTTATTTCATTCTATTTTTATTTATTTTTTTGCGGGTCAGCATTTGATATGATATTGCTTCGACGCTGTTGATAAACATATTTCCCACGTTGCTTTTTCTTGCTTCGAGCATAATCAATGTTCAGAGTTTATTTTTTTTTTAACGAATAAAGACGAATTTTTTAGAAAACAAAATAAAATATTGTCTCATCGGATAATTTTACTTGTTTATCTCTGCTCCGCACCTACAATGTTAGCCAATTCAGTGATTGGATCAGGGGTGGCAGTTTTGTATTTGTAGTCATTGAAGCAGGAGTAAAATGGTCTGTATCAAGGGGTTATTATTATACCCATTAGAGAGAGAATGGACATATTCCCTCCAAGTTGACCAGATCTATGTCCTCTTTATTGTGAAATTCAGAATATATTGCTCAATTTCCCAACATATACAGTGGCGACTGGTATCACTAAAACCCCGAGACTTTTCAAGTCTTGCTGTTTTTAGTGAGCAAACATGAACATGCGCTTCAACAAAACCAGCAACCAGTGTAAACCTGATAAGAAAACTTAAGCAATTATTACGATTACCAATAGGCAAAAATATGACGATGGAGGGGGACAAAGTAATGAAAAGAATCACCTTAGAGGATATCAGCAGCACACGGGCAAATGAAGACCGACTGTAAGATAAAACCAAATTAAAAAAAAAAAATAAATGGCGATCCACCTTTGCTCTTGACTCTTGAGGGAACGGCAAATTGATAACATGCTAACAAAATTCTTCAAGTTATCAAGAAACACGGAAGTGGATGGACCTGATTGATCGTGACTGAAAGAAAAAAGGTTTTTGGGATAGTAATTTCAACGGGGGGTGTTTATGGTATATCTCCAGATCCGGATTAGAACAACCTCACCTAGGCACCGAATCATGCTTTGAGTTGGAAAGTCCTAGATCGAGATTGGAGAGTCATTCTATTACCTGACTGAGCGCGCAGCCTGTCAGGGAAGTGGGCAGCAACATACGTGGGTTGCACATTACATGCACTGTACTCTCACACAAAACCATGATCCCTTTTCCCTCCCCACCACCACATGGAAGTAATGTCTTGTCACACCACATTTGCCGGTTGGTTAACCCACTGGAGCCACATACTGAGCGCACGGCCAACTGGAAGCCTGGTCAAAATGCCCGCAACTCACAGGTGCCACGTAGCTGTTTCCCACCCACTAAGGGAAAGGAAGAAGACTTCGTAATTGGGAGGGAGAATTTGGAATCAATGGTACAGACAACGCCACTCGTGTTGCATTGTTGCAGTTTTCATTATCCCTCTGGGGCGATGGGTCCATTCCGAATGGGAAACAGAATGAGGAAATAGTAAATGTTTGTTCTATCCTTTGAAGCAGGTCAAGTGCAAATCTTTCCATGGATCGATGATGTTCTGTTTGTCCGCTACTGCACGGATTTGCAGTGCATGAGTACCAGACATGTATCATGGGAGCAGGGCCGCTGGTGCTCGCAAAGTCGGAATGGGATATTTAGTCCGATAAGCTTCGCAGCAGAGGAAGAAAGTATGAGAAGCAGAAAACTTGGTAAATGACAGCTGAAGAGATCAGCCACATCTGAAAAAAGGATGATAAGAGAGAATGTGGTGGTATCTGGATTCTTGTGAATTTCTTTCAATAAGGAATAACACAATGAGTACTTGGACTGTCGGAAAGCTCTCATGACCACATATCGCGGTTGCGAACTGCTAATGAGAATCATTTCCGGAGTGTCGATCACGATTCACGAATGAATGATATTTTCTTTCTTGTTAAGAACAAGGAAGGGTCATATGCAATTTTGGCATATGTCAAGATTTCAACTTAATTTCAGGAGCCGCATTTTTCAGTTAGTCTCCAGGGCTTGAGGGACGGAATCCTGGTTTGTTTCCCCCTTGGGTCAAGAATCAACGATACACAAGGGTACAGCTGGTATAGCCTGGTTCCTGATATGTACAGAAATTTTTAGCCCACCAGGCCATGGTCAATATATAAAGAGGCGTAAATAAAGAACTATTCACACCTAACAACATTGCGCGCAAAAGTACCTGGGGAAGGGGTTTCGGATTGATATACTTATTGTGTTCTTTGCCCCAAAATCAAAAGTTCCCTCTTTCATCATAGTAAGTCAAGCTGTGTCTTCGCGGTTCCTTGGAAAAAAGAGCATGTACCAAGTTCAATCAATTTACATCTGTTCTCTTTCAACTGTACGTACTGTCTCCAGGTGCATCCCACAGTTCAAGTCTGGTGAACCCCGCAGGTCTTATCTTATACCCGCTGCTCACCAGAAGTATCCAGCATGAGCATTCCAGAAAATCCTCCCTCCAAATTATTTTTCGTAGATTGACGCCGGCTGAGGAGGGTGTGTAGCATGCAATAGGAGAGATTGCACAACAGCACGCGAGTCTCAGAAAGAGATAAAGCATTCCCATAACAGCACCGGATGGCATTCGTCCAGGGCGCCAAAAATGTGCAGCTAAAAAGAACATTAAAGCAGGTACGACGCACACCTCACAAAACAATTTGACTGTGGTGTTGATGTCTGAAACCCCGCAATGTCAACGTTGACGTTGAGGTTGATCTGAAGCAGAGCAGGATAGTTTGGTAGTTTAACATAGTTAACTAAGTTTAACAGTTTGACTGCAGACATCTGACTAAGCATTTCAATGGCATTCACGTGATCTGAAAGTAGTCGTGGGAAGCGTCAATCCGCTAAACCCGTTTTGGGTAAATGACAACACACCGTCGATCTATGGGTCGCTTCGGGGCAAAATAACCTTTTCGTCGCGGGGAACAGTAGAAAAACTTCGCTTCTTGATAATATGATTATACGCAATGCTGAGCGAGGGGAGCCCATGTGAGCTACACATAACTCTCTTCCTCAGTGTGGTGAGGTTGTCTCCATTATTTCTCCTCTCTAGCCCCTCCATAAACAAGCCAATGTGTTAGTACGGGTGCCTATCTCCATGTTAGAAACTGCGCTTCTGGAACGAAATAGGTTCACCCAATACACATGGGTACCTGAATAATACTATCTACGTGTCCAGCAAGAGGCATTTTTGTCATCCCGTTCTGAAGTTGAAAAAAAAAAAAAAAAAGAAAAGAAAAGAAAAGAAAAGAAAAAAGGGTACGCGGATATGTCCCGCAATAAACACCCTCTCCCGGCCTCTCTCCGCGATATCTTAACCAATTCCGCGGCGGCAACCCTTGAAACATTTGACCCCTGGAACTCAGCATCAACTGGCCATCAACGAGCGGAAAAATTCCATGTTGGTGGCCCTCGCTGGTGACAGGTGTTGTCTCAAAAACTTGGGAGACAGTTTGGGGATGACACAGGTCGTGGTGGTGGAGTTGGCGACGGTGAGTGGGGTTGGGTGTCTTCAGCGCAGTGTGGAGAGGCTAGAAGGAGAGAAGGAGGATCCGGAGATATCAGATCTTTAATGGGTGGTGTTAAAAAGAGGAGATTACACGGAGGGAGAGTGGACATGAAGCAAGTCATTGCGAAGGACAGCATCGATGGCGGCATTACCGAAGGAAACGGAGCGTTCGCTCTTGATGATTCGGGAACTGGAAGTGACAGGAATGACAGATGGCTAGAATGAAACGGGTTTTACGGCACACCGTATGTCAAGACAGATCCAAAGGGAAGAGAAGGAAATATCAAGAGCCCTACACAGCAACGCGATGCGAGTCGAAAACCATCATTCCTAGTTCTCCTCCAAAGCCCCCTCAAGGTAGCCTTCATCCTGATTCGCAACTAATGCCCTTAGCATCTACAACCAAAGGAATATTTACCAATTTGACGATATACGTCAATGGCTCTACTTACCCACTTATATTAGACCATAAGCTCGAACATCTTCTCGTTTCAAACGACGCAAACGTCACCCCTGCTTTCGCTCGACTCACAGTCACCCATGTAATTCTTGGCAGGCCGAACAAGAATAAAACTGGTAACTGGTAACGGTGCTGGTGGAGGGCTCGCGGTGACAAAGCTTCAGAGGGAGATCCAGCGGAAGGGTGGAAAAGGGGTGAAGTTCGTTGGGGTAGAATGGTTTGTACATGCCATGTTTTCCCCTGGCTTTCGTGTTGTCATTGATATTCATCTGTATTTAGTCTCCTCCCGGCCCCTTGTCTCTAACTAAAGCCGTCTCATCCATTTCTACCCCTTCCATGTCAAAACCATGGAAACTGACGACGGTTCTCGTTGTTGGGTTTTAGAAAGCATCAAAGTAGGATGTCGCCTTCCAGAAGCGAGATTCGCAACTTTGCACATGGCTCCAGATAAACAGAGAAGTGTGATGAGCATGTTCCAAAGGGCATCATAACTGGGGGTATAGAGGAGCGTTGTCTATTTCCACGCCTTTTTTAATTGCGCTAATTTTATGCCTCATGTCTAAACGTTTCAAGACACGCGACCGAAAGTAACTAGAGTAGTACTCTGGATCGACCTATCGTCTAAGATTTTTTCCTTTATATATAACCCGCGATACGTTTATATCCCGGCTTTCAGATGCATGCAGCTGAAAGGAACTGGGAGTCCCTTTTGATTTTGAACCGATGAAGTCAATTCTGTGCGTTCCGTTCAGCATTTGTATCAGATACTTAAGTGGTGTAAACATGAACACGTTCTGTACAAGAATGATATATATACATATATATATATATATATATATATAACCACCAATACCGCGAAGAAAAAGATAACTATCATCCAGTTCTGCCGAAATGATCAAAGAACATGCGAGTAATCCTCCCTTCTTCTATACATGCTCCCGCAAAAACACCCAACGATGCAGGAAAAGACAATGCGAAAAAAGATATATAAAAAAAAAAACCCAGTATAAGCACTGTAACAGCGGAAATAGTCCCATTCATAGAATAAAACACAACATATCTAGAAAGGAAGAGGCGGGAGAGTCAGCTCCACGGAAAAAACACAATCCTACAAAAACGATCCACCTCTCCCACCACCCCCCTTCCGCTTATCACCATCATCATAGCCCTGCTTCAACACCAGATCCCCTCCGTTCCTGCTGCATCCTCCTCTCGCGCCTTTCCCTCCTCTCTTTCTTCGTACTAAGGCCTGAAGCAAGAGATGTCGATGAGGACGCTGGCAGTGGAATCTGCGGAGGCGGTGGAAGTGAAGAGATTGAGGCGGCAGAATGGTGGGAGACAGCTGTTTCAGGCGTGCCTTGTAATATGTACGGGTGTTGATAGTGGGACTCTGTGGGGACAGCAGGAAGTGAGTGTCTTGGTGTTGGTGGGAGGGCGAAAGTTGAACGTCTGTTTGGATGAGAAGGTAGTTGTGGGGAGGAGCGGGAATGGGGTAGTGGTGGGGGTGAATATATTTCTTCGGTTGGGGTGGAGTTGGCTGTAGCGGATTCGCTGTACTTGGGTGGTTGGGGAGGCGAGGGAGTGAAGTTTTGATGTTTCGAAACTTCTGCAGCCTCTTCATCTTTGTTGTGTGAAGGAATATTTGTGTGGTGTAGTTTGTATTTCGTGCTCGATTCCGTAGAGGAATCGCTTGATATCGACTGAGAGCGGCTTGGGCCTTGATGGCTCGCTGTGACTATTCCGCTTATAACAGCTTCCTTGTCCATGGTTGGAGTTGTAGGCGACAGTGACGGTGACGGTGTATATTCCTGGGGTTTCTGCTGCTCCATTGATTGGGATTTATCTCCAATCACAAGACCAAGGGTTTCTTCTTCTGTGCCGTCCCTCATGTCACGTTTCTGCTCATGGTGAAGAGTCCGAGATGGAAGATGGCCAAGCCCAAAGAGCCGCTTTCCAGGTGAAGGATTTTCAGTCATTCCGGCACCACTAGACAGTGGTTCTTTAGAAGAACGA
This sequence comes from Paracoccidioides brasiliensis, assembly GCF_000150735.1. Lineage (NCBI taxonomy): Eukaryota > Fungi > Ascomycota > Eurotiomycetes > Onygenales > Ajellomycetaceae > Paracoccidioides > Paracoccidioides brasiliensis. The sequence continues at coordinate 558,304 of NW_011371363.1, forward strand.
CGGTTAAAAATGTTGTGGAATGAAAATTGGCGGTGCGGCGGTGGAGTTGGTGGAATAGAAGTGCTACGGGTGGGCGAGAACTGGTTGGAAGAATCAGCAGATTTGACACTATTTGCCCATTGAATGGTCTGTACAGTTCCGCTCCGGTTCCGGCGGTGTTGTCCATTGTTATGTTGGAAAGCTTCCCCTAGGGCCCCAGAAGACTCGATGCCAGCAGTATCAGCATTGAAAGCGCTCCTTTCATCTGCCTCACTCGGGATCGCCGTTAGCACCGGGGCCATTGGACCGTGAGGTTCCTGGGAAGAATGTATTGGTCTCCAATGCGGATGCAGCGCGCTGGACGTACGGCTTCGGGCGAAAAACGAACTCTTGTTGCTTCCCTTAGTGCTAGGCCTGTGCTGGGGAAGCTCATCGTCCACAAAATCGGGGAATTTTGACATTCCTAGAGGTGGATGACGGCCTGTTGATCGACGGGAGGGGGTTCTAAAGGGGCTCTCTCCAACAATCGTCCTGCGTCTCCTCAAGCCGTCCCATTCAATGATTTCCCCTTCCTGTGGTGGTTCCAATTCATCCAATTTCCTCTCCTCGTAATACCTCCTGGCCTCTTCTGCTTCCATCTTCTGCCTTGCAGCTGATATCCGTCGAATGATCGCAGCCGTACCGCGAATAGCGTCTGCTTTTGGTTCCGTCTCGGGCTCCTCTTGCTCCGCCACTTCTCGTACCTGATCTAAATCTCCCTTGAAAATAGCAGCATCTGGAACATCCTTGGCGGACTTTGAGAGCTGTAACAAAACAACGCCAGAACAAATCTGAAGAAAGCCCATGACAACAGTCGTAATGCTAATCGCAGTTCCCTTGAATCCCTGAAACAGAATTGCGGAGGTGATGATCGTGGCACTCGTAAAAAAGACATAGTACGTGGGGGTAACCAATGCCGCATTAAAAATGTTCAGCGCTTTCTGTGGACGATATCAGAAACTTGCAATTGAATCAGAGAAAAGGTAGAAGATGGTAGGGGGAAGGGGAGGTGGGGTTATCCACTCACATTTAAATAAATAATCTCTGTCAATAAAGTCGCAATAACAAAAACAAACAGAACATACAGAAACCACTCCTTAAATTGCGACACCCCTTGGATCTGAGATATTATCGCCGCCCCCAGGCCCTGGGTAGCGACAACACTCAGGCCACCAACGAGACTGCAGATACTGATATAGACAAACATGCTCTTGTTGCCGTATCGGGGTCCCCCCCACAGAGCAATGAACGCAGATCCCGCAATGATGAGACCAGCCCAAGTGAGGAAACCAGGGGCGATGACGAAACGTCTCATATCTTGGATGGTTGCGACGGACGACTGGGTGGGAGCGTTCATCGCGATGATCACGGAACCGATGATGCAGTTGAAACAGCCAACCTTGCCAACGAAACTGAGGCGTTCTTTGAGAAAGATGGCGGAGAGAATGGTGGTGACGACGACGGAAAGGGCGCCAAGGGGTGTCACTAGAATTGCGTCGACGAAGGCATATGCAACAAAGTTGAAGATTTCTCCAATGATCATCCTATTTGTTTTAAAGAAAGAAGAAGAGGAGGAGGTGGGGGGGGTGATGGACGATTAGTTTTCTGAAGAGTCTAGATAGGGCTTGCAGAAGTATAATGGGTGCACAGAGAGAACTCACAGCGTCATCCCAGCCCACCACCACCACATCTTCAGATACCCCATTCCCTCCCCAGGATCTTCATTATACTTGACATTTGCCTTGAGGAGACCGATCTTCTTCACAACAAAGGACACGCCAATGAAGAGTCCCGAGCCGATGGCCAGGGAAATACCCACGGCCTTGAAGACGGGTGGTCGACCCTCTGGGCCACCCAGCCCGCCACCACCAGACCGCGCATGGATTGACTGGATTTCAGCGAGGTCGAACATGGTAGGCGACTTGGGATTTGGGATGGTTTAGTCGTTCAACGGTCGGGAGGGCGGCGCCGTTGAGGTTGAGATGATTAGATATGTCTTGTCCCCAACTCTTTGTTTAAACTCCGGGGACGAGCCGTGGTTCGTTGGTTCGGGTAGAAAACAAGCTTAACTTAATTTTTCCCCCCCTACGGCAGCCTATCCAAACCTGGGTTGAATCGTGGCTAGTTGAGCCGATACGATATGGAGAGCGATTCAGACCATTGTAACAGGTGATGTATATCCTGCAGTGGGTGGTCGAAGTTGCGACTATATAGGAAGGCAAAAAGAGATGAGATTCCGTCAGAAACAGGGTCGCAAGTACGTAGGTTGCACCAGGATTCTGTCAGTCGGGCAGTAAGCAAGTCATCATCATTGGGAATTCGGTCAGAAAGTGATCAATCAACGGATGCCTGTCTGAAAAAAGTTGGAAACCAGTAACGAAGTAAGTAAGCGAACGTTGGAAGGGGGTACCTGCAGCATACTTGGATAAATGATGGGGTTGGAGGCGCGAATCTAAGTACCTCCGAGGTAGTGGCCGAAATTGGGAGGAAGAAAATGAAACCGATAACTGGAGAATATATATATATATATATATATGCTAGGAATGGAGAGAATCCAAACCAGAGGAACAGAACAGATAATAATAATAAAGGGAGAGGAAGGCGAAATACGAAATCCACGGCGCGATCCCCGGAATTATTGTTTATTATTTAGTTCAAAGGGTGGTGGTGCGAAGTATTTTTATTTTTATTTTTATTTTTATTTTTATTTTTATATTTACTAATTACTTGGCCGGATGAAAGCAAGTAAATATGGATCCATTGTGTGTCCTGTGTGGATGGGCGCTCAGCTAAACATATCATCGTGCCGGCGCAGTTAATGACAGCTGAGAACAGATTTTCAACGTCAAAACACTGTCAGAAGGGTTAAAATTTTTAGGTATTTGTCATGCTCACTTCTCGCAAAATATGATGTCTTAATCCACTGATTTCATACTGATGAGATTGTACATCTTCTTCAAGAATAACCAGCTAATCTCAAATCTAATGAAATAAAATATATACAATTTCGAAACTGTCAGAGCTCTCTGAGCAGCAAGAAGACAGAGCTCATATGTGAAATATTAGAATCGAAGAACGGTCCTACTGTAGAGTTGGATATTCATCTGTCTGTATGCAACGAAGCGCCGTCAACAAACCATTCGGATCCTGTCCGTAGGTGAAGAGTTGCTATGGGGATGGCTTGCTTAGTCATCAGCTTCTTATCCTGAAACTTTGCAAAGACTTTATATTCAGCCCTGTCTGTCTCTAAAAAAACAATCAGCATACGAAGAAATACAAATGAAAGAGCAAGTCAGATTGCTAGATAACAAAAATGTTTCCACTGTTCAGGAAGTAGTTAACTAATGTGACTTACCACTAAATGAGCCATATCACTAAATAAGCTACTCTTAGCAAAACTGCCTCAACTTGCTAAAATCTAATTAATTCCACAACAATGAAATATATATTAATTAGATTATTAAATAGTAATGAGAGTATTCTCTAGTTCCATACAAAATAGATGGTTTAATATAATAGATGTGTGCTTGACTGAAGAACATAGCCATGACAAGAGATCTGGCATAGAGTAAGAAGATTGATCAAAAAAGTATCAACTTTTGAATTAGTAGTAGAAGCAGCAGTAAGCTGCTCCAGGAAATTGAGATTGACCTCATTTCCTAGACTGGAAGGTCAGATAGAGCTTAAAGAATTAGAATCTGCTGTAGACATCTGCTTCTGCTGTTGCTTTGAAGCAGCTATAGTTGAACTAATCAATTTTCACTTTGCAGTATAAGTACAAGTCTGTTCTTGCTTCTCAGCTTCAAGCTGAGTCTTTTTAGCATCTCTAGCAAGTCACTAAGCTTCATGCTGCTCTGTCTTTCTAGTCTTCTCTTTCTCACAGACTTTGTGAGCTGCTGTCTGAGCTGCTTATCATTCAATTTATTTTTACTAAGTCTCTTTAATTTTATATGTTTTTCAGAGATCATATTGAAGTTGCTCTTGAACTTGTTGAGCAGCTTTCTTCTCTTTTTTGTGATCTGCTTTCTGAATTCTCTCACAAGCTTGTTGAATCTTAAATGATGAGAAGAATTAAGTCTGGTCAAACTGCTGCTTCAGATTTAATAGATTTAAGAACTTTTCACATTATCATTGCTTTTTTTCATTGCATAAAGCTTTAATTAAAGCTTTATTCTCATGCACAAGCACATGCACAAGCATCTTCTTTTCAAAGACAAGCTTCTCACTAGCATATATGATTTTTTTTCATATCTTTAGAGACCAAGCTCTGCTGAATTCAAATTCTCTTAATATTACATCAAAGAGCATAAGTAGTTGTAGATATAGCAATCTCAGTTGAAGCTGAATTGACTAAAGATATAGACTATTTTGTAAATCAGTGAAGAACATACTCAGAAGTAAAAGAATGAATATCAGTGACAGTAAATGTGAATTGAATATTCTTAGCTATTAAAGACTGATTTTATACAGAATTGAAGACTGATAAAAAGCTTTTTTTTGTCATTTAAATGAATTCAAATTCACTGTAAAAAAAATTATTGACATTACAAGAGTATGTTTCTGCTAGAGAACTAAAGATATTGACATTCAAAGATTGCAATCAATAAGTTGAATGTGAAGACAGTACTGCAAGAAGAATTCAATTTTAATCTATAAAATCAATAAATCTCATATTAACATGAGAAGAGTGCTCATCTAGAATAAGAAGACATCTTTTATAATCTGCTTTAATCTTGATATGCTCATCAAAAATCCACTTCAGTCAGTTAAACTCATAATCATCATTACTTCAATTTTTTTCAGAAACTGCAAAATAAGCTGTATTATTCTTATTCAAATTCTCTAGTCATGTATTCAACATATCACAAGACTCTTCTCAATAAATAAAAGTGAATAGAAAAGCTGTTCTGTCTGCATATATTGCTTTGAGTAGAGAGATGAATTCATAGCTGCCATCTTGAACTGCAGTAATTCACTTTGTCCTCAGAGCTTCAACTGGAATGATTCACTTAGTAGTCTGACTGATGTTAATTAAAAAGCTCTTTTCATCAAAATTGTAGATATTTGATAACTTAATATTGTATTTTTCAATCTTCTCATTCAACTATGTAGTCACATAGTAAAATAGTTAGCAAGAGTCTCTAGAGAACTTAGTGCAAGAAAACAAGCAAAAGATCAAAATACTAGCTGGAAATAATGCTTAAAATGAGTAGAATTATCTGCTATCTTGTGTTTTTGATCAATGCCATGGACATGAATTCTTTGAATTTGAGTCTTATAGCACTCAGTAAAGTGCCTCACTTAGTGAATTTCAACAGATTCTTTGTTGATTTCTGCAATGAGATTTCAAATAATTTGAGGTGTAGAAGCAAAGCTGTGAGCTGTAAGCTTTTCTATATAAAGCAGAAGCATTTGTTCTTGCTGATTTAAGAGCTTCTTATGTTGAGAGGCTGCTTCATCCTGCACAAGTTGCAAGCTGTTATAACACTGGTGCAGTGTTTCCTTATTAATTGAGTGCTTCCTAGCAGTTGCAGTGTAATTTTTGACCTTTTGAGCTCTTAAATCCTTAATTGTAAGTTGAATAGCTTCTTCATTTGGCATCTCAAAGCAGTGGAAGTTGAAGAATTAAATTGCAGCGCGTTGCAAAAACACAGCTCATTTAGTGGTACAGCTCATTTAGTGGTACAGCTCATTTAGTGGTACAGCTCATTTAGTGGTACAGCTCATTTAGTGGTAAGTCACGTTAACGTAGAACTCCGTCGATTATCAATCATTCAAATTTGAGTCATTTCCATTCCTGTTTTGCCCGTCGTTTTGCCTCTACGAACAGCATATCACATCATCGCCAGTCATGCCATGATTACTTCCCCAACATCATTCATCATTAGCATTAAAGGGGGAAAGAAAAGGATAAACGAAAAAGAAAAGAAAAGGGAAAAGGGAAAAGAGGAAAGGGAAGGAAAAGGAAGCAGGAAAGAAAAACTCAGATATAAACGGAGTATAATGTAGATAAAAAAGCCACCCGCCAACCCATATCCCGATCCCATATGCAAACACCACATAAAAGTCATCATCATGCACATATATACCCTCCAAGGAGAAAATCCCCGGATATAGGCAAATATACAACAAGGCAGGAAAAAGCAAAAGCCAAAAAGAGCCCCCCCCCCCCCCCCCCCTTATATACATCTACCTACCTACTCCGCCGACTGAAAACCGGCTTCCGGCCCTTATTCACCAACGGCGGCGGCCCATCACTCGGATACGGCAACTTCACCACCACCACTCCACTCCCATTTCGCAAATCCCCACCACTCCCATAATAACTGCTGCTCGGCCTATTCACCTCCCGCGGCGAGATGGGCATCATCAAGGGCCCATTGACACTTCCATTGCCCGTTTCATCGGGGTAAGGGATGGGTGTCTTTGGTGGTAGTGGTGGCGGGGGCTGAGGCTGGGTGGATAGGGGGCTTAGAGGGGGGGTGTGCGAGCGGTTGTATTGGTAGGGTTGAAGGGCTGGGCCGGGCTGGGTTTGGTTTATGAACATTTCTGAGCTGCGGCGGGGGGAGGGTTTTGTGTGGCTGCTATCTGGGCGGTTGGGCGGCGGCGGTTGGTTGTCGCGGTCTGCATTGAGGCGGCATTGCGGGGAGAAAGGTGGGGTTGGGGCGTGTGTCTGGGTGGGTGTGCTGGGGTTGGCGTTGGTGCTGTGGATAGCTGGTTTGCGGTTAAAGTTGAGCTGGTGTGGGTATTCGTCTGAGGTGGGGATTGTAAATTTATCCTGTGATGTTGTGCTGCTTAGCTGTCGGAAGCGCGGGAGCAGGTTGGGTGGTGGTAGTGGTTGTGGGTTATTATTAGTATTATTCACAGATGATACGGGGATAAAGTCTTCACCGGGAAGTTCGACGGCGTCGGGCAATTCGATGGTGGAAGGTTGGCGCGGGCGTGCTTGCAGCGATGGAGGGACGGGCGGCACAGGCCGATATTGCCGTTGAAACATCTCCCCGTCTTCCCGACCTTCTTCAAAACTGGACGAATCGGCTATAGGTCCTAGTCCTTCTTCACCTGACCCTCCCTGCCTTCGATGCATAAAATGAACCTTGGCCAACTTCACTGCTGCGTCCTGGTTCATCTTCTGCACGTCGCTTCGGGAGAGGTAGGTCCGCGTGCTGGTGCTGATTTCAGCCAGTCGATGCCACTCGTTCATGCCAAACTCACCAACACCAACTTCGACATTTAGACGAACATAATTCTCTCTGGGTACGTTGCGCTTCGCGAGATGCTCCTTGAGCATGTACTGGTGCGTCTTTTCGCAACCTTCTATTTTAGCGATCAACCGCCTGCGTGCTTCGGCAAAAGTGCCTAAGGAATCGGAGACATCCTCCCACCACTCGTGCGGGATATGGCTTGTTCCTGCAGGCTGTTTGCCGGTTCCGACGCTGACGAAAATACCCACTTCTCTGCCCGGCCACTCGTTGACGACGGCTTCGTCGAGGACTAGTGGCGAGGGATTATATTTGCCAGCACCTTCGTCCACGAAAACATGTTGGCCCACCTGGATAGGCTTGAATGCGAGACCGGTTGCACAGGTTGCCCGTCCTGCTTGCCAAATTGTGCAGTTGAATTCCGGCGCAGGCTCCTTTCGCGAATCGTATGATCGTAGCAAAGTCGCACTTCCATCCCATGGGGTTCCCTTATAGACTGCCGCAACCGCACTGATCACAAGTTAGATTTAGGTATACATATACACATGATATATATATATATATATATAAACCTAAATGATGATAGAACTTACGTCTTCGTTCGATTTTCCCGTCTATCATAAAGCATAGCATCTGAATTCCCCGAACGTGACCCATTCATCACCCCCATCGACGCGCGAGAACCCACCGGCGAAGAAATCGCCAACGCGCCACCTGTACCAACACTCGCTCGACTAATGCGCCTCTGTAAATTTTGTGAAGATTGCGGTCGCCCGTGCGAACCGTGCGAACTTACAATCCTAGGAGGCAGAGATGAACCATCCTTTCCTTCCGATTCCGACACGGTGTGTTCCCACACGCACTGGCGGATAGCCTCTTCGAGCTTCGACGCTTTGAACAGGGTTGACCGATAGGGGATGCCGGCGATAGTCTTATCGGTCTCGAATACCCGTCTCGTCATGCGAACGTAGACCTCCTTGCAGGTCTCGAGGTCCAGGCACAGACGACCCAGCATCAGCGCGATGAGGCCGCCCGTGCCTGTGCCGGCGATGAGGTCGAAGTGGTCGCACGGTTTTGGGATTTGGTCGCGGGAAGGTGCTTTGCCTTCGCACTCGACGTATGTGCGGTGCATGAGTTCTTGGAGGAGGATGAGCATGGAGTAGCCGCGGACTCCACCACCATCTATTTCCAAAAAAGAAAAAAGAAATCGATAGGGGTTAGTTATCTGGATGGATAAGGTTTGTATTTTAAAAGTACTGAAGGTGGAAATGGGCCAAACAAACGCACCTAACGACAGAACCCGGAGGGGTGGGCCTTTTGTGGTATCCTTGCGCCGGATATTGTTGAAAGAGTCCATGGTGGACAGGTAAGAGAGAGACAGAGGAAGGGAGCTGGGTTGGCACGCAAACCCTTCCCCCGCATCCACGTTTCGCGTAGAGTAAATGGAGAACCAAGTAGGCAGACAGGATATAATAGTTGAGGATATGATATATTATGGCTGTAACTTGAGATTTAACTGGTCCAGGTTCAGAACGACTGACAGGACGGCGGCAGAGAGGAGCAGACAGAGCGAGAGTAAATGTTCAAAACAACAGGCAGACAGTTTATTAGAGTTATTATTCACTTAGTTACTCTGATTGGAGGACGTAACAATCAAGAGCAGTGACAATTAAGGGCGATATTCCTATGGCCGCTAAATCAAGGTAGACGCGTCTGCCTTCGAGCAATTAGTGGTGGTGGGAGGACTCGAGGGTGAAGTTGAAGATGACGTTGAAGTCGAGTCGACGCTGAGGAGAGGAGTTAGTTAGGCGGCTAATCCCCACAGCCAGCCAACGATGTATTGAATTGGCGCCTAACTACGGGATAATCAGCAACGGCTGAAGTCCTGGCTCTGACTTGCATAGCAATCGTTTGTCTGGGAGCAATGTGCACACAAGAGCAGGAACCTCTACATAATTGTTCTGTTGACGCAGAGATATTCCCACGGAAGTGAAGTCGAACCATAACTACAAGTTGTTTTTCTTATCATCCATCGCACATTCAATTGAACAACAACCCCTGATCTTATGCACCAAGACTGCGGGAGGAAACATCATCGACATTTAGATCATTTAAGATATTTCCGTTCTCGAGTGCAATTTTGGAATTTTCTGGCGTCTGGGTATCACGTCACATCGCAACGGTGCCCCGGGCATACATGGGCATCAATGACGACGATATCTGGGGTGTGACAGTCCTTCCTCTCCTTCTCCCTCCCTTGGGGCAGCTGAGATGACGCAGATCCTGGCACAAACTGTGGCGGTGCAGCAGTTGCAGTGCTAGTAGATTCATGGATACCCTGACTGCTACACCTTCAAGAGGTCAACCTGCCAGTCAGTCATCCATGGATGATCATTGGTTGTTCTTCCAGCTAATACTCCACCAAACTTCGAACCATTCCCAAGTTGCGCTTCCAGAATATTTTTCCGGCAGGCTGGCAGTCAGATGATACAGATGATAACTAGCGCTGACCCTCCCGACATACCCAGGTGGCTGTCGGCTGTCGGATGTCGGCTGTCGTGGACGATCTTTGCACCCTGGAAGAAGCCACCCGTGTGATACAACTAAACAATGCCAGCCAGGCTCGAGACACACCCCTTCCAGGGCCGACTTCTCGAACCCTTCTTCCAGTGATATGCAGTAGCTTATCGGGAAGGGCTTGCATGACCGACCCGAGGGATTTCCCTGTGTGCAAGTCCCCGGAGAGGCTTCCGTTGGTTCCTCTCTTCTTACTTCAGCCACGAGCATAGAAAATAAAAGGAAAAATTATAGCGCGAAAAGAGCACCGAATCTCACACCTCAAGCGAAACTGTAAGAGTTTGAAGTTTGAAAGCCTCCGCCGGGGGTCGAACCCGGAACCTTGCGGTTAAAAGCCGCACGCTCTAGCCATTGAGCTACGAAGGCTTCTTTGGATAAGAGTTCGATTTTGGGCATTTACTCATGTATACACTGCGATTCAATGAGGCTAACCACGTACTGAAAATGTAAACGGTTCATGACGAGGTTTGTTAACCATCAAAAGAAGAATGAAAATAATAATAATAAGGATGTGATAGGGATTGAATATATATTTTAATGATTGTTTTTTCGATGATAAACTTTAATAAGTTCAGCTACCGGATAAAGGTGCACCTCAGGAAGTCTCGCGGAACTTCTAAAGAAGGAACCGCAGATTCAACCCGGGTGATTGAGCCTGCTTATATGAAGTGGCTCATTTCATATGATAGGCACAGCTCACGGAATATTATTTGGGATTGAAAATGTGGAAGAAAGGCACATGCCAGGGCCTATCATTTCTTCCATCAGTCGATCACATTCAAAGGTTATAACTATATGTATACTTAACTCTCTAGTAATAGATACGGGACGTGAACAGTACAGTACGGCTTCAGTCCTCTATACAAAAGTCCTCCATACAAAAATACCCTCCGAATCATCATGAATATTCCCCAGTTGTGATAACACATCTATCACCCTTCATATACCATATGGTCATTCTGGATAAGCCCGTCCATGAGTGAAGGTCCATTTAAGATTGTCAGACCATGCTCAGACGTTTAACTTTTCATGAGATACATAGTGCTAGCAGTAAGTCTGCAGGATGGTCTCAAACGTGAACTTCAAAAATTTGATCCTTTGTCCAACATTTTCACCCTCTGACAGTTTAAACTCTGCCTCCAATTCATATACGGTGGTTGCCAAGGGGGCCGCCTTATCCTGACGTATTTCACTGGAAAGTCTGTTATGCAATTCAAGAGCGCGACCTTGAGGGGAGAGGGGTTGTAGTTTTTCAATATAAAAGGACATCGTAAGCGCACTGTAAAATGGCTGGTTATCACGTCACAGAGCGGGTGAATCCCGATATCTGGCATCCATAGCTCCAGGTGTCCACTCGCAGCAGTCGGGTCGAATCGTGGAGTTCAACTTGAAGGAAAGAAGACGGTAGGCGAGCTGTTTATATTATTATTATTATTATTATTATTATTATTATTATTATTATTATTATTATTATTATTATTATTATTATTATTATCATCATCTCCAATCCACTCAAATAAATGGCCCAAGCCGATTTGTGAAGGGGCGGGAGCATCTGTGGTCGAGTTTTAATATATTTTTGGCTGCTCTAGTAGAAAGTTTTCCCGCGTCCTCTGATTCAAGCTGACTGTTGCAACGTCCTCGAGGCTTCCTGTTGGCCGTATATCCCTGCTAGTTGTAAGGGATATTTGACTATATCCCCGTTCCCCTTCTGAAGAAAGGAATGGCCGTACAAGCCACATTCTCTTTTTCGATCTTATAACCTCAGGGATAGTTACACGCGGACAACAATCGTTTTCGCAACAATCCATATCTATAATTGTTCGAGAAACGCAAATGCAGGCATCCCTGGGCTGTTATTATTAGAACCCAAATTTTGGAGACGGTTGATGCGTGATTTGTTGAAACGATGGTTTGGTGATTGGACGCTTCGATAATACGGGCGAGTCTCTACAAGACAATTGTCCTATGAGCTTCACTGAGGGGCAGCCTATAAAAGCGTTCTTAGGACTCATCGTAATGTTGAGGTCCCTGAGGCAGCCAAAAAGAAGGGTGAGATCGACATAGACCTAGACGAAACCACAAAACTTTCAAAGCTTATTGTCCATTAACCCTTCGGGGGGCACTGGTAGCAGAGTTCTATGAGGTGCAGGTGGCTTGCTCGACTCAGAATCCTGGGGAATCCATCTTGAATTACTATCACGATTGAGTAAAATCT